>NC_135235.1:622928754-623255420 GCF_051348905.1 Ranitomeya variabilis
GGAGTCTGCGCTGTCGTGTTATCCCCTGGCCTAGCGCCGTTAGCGCTGCCCATCTTCTGGCATCATGTAATGTCGGCCGGTGCGGTTCGCGATGCCCATGAATCCCAGCCCCGCAGTGTCTTAACATTGTTAAAACACTGCGGGGCTGGGATTCAGGGCCTGGCGCAGCACATATGTTCGCCTCTCACACTCGGGTCCTTACACCCGCTTCAGACTGTGCGGCGTCATCTGATCCCTTATCGCATGCCACGGCCATGAAGCCGCACAGTCCGAAGAAGGCGGAAGGAGAGGAGGGACAGGCGAACTGATGCACTGATCCTGCCCATGAATCACACCCTCGCAGTCCAAATAAATAAGACACCGAGGGGCGTTGTGTGGGTCAGGGCGGCCGCAGAGGCGCAGCCAGCCAAACAATGATGCCAGAAGACGGGCAGCGCTACCAAGGGGGTTGCAGCGTGTCATTACAAAGGAAAGTCACACCACCGGGACGGTTAAATGGTCACACAGAGGACACATTTCAGACGTGTTTTCAGTTCCACATGTGCGAGGAGAATACGTTTCTGAGCCACCTTGCACACATGCAGCATTACCGCTGTACAAGGTGGCTGGATAACGTAAAAACGCCTGGGGGAGGGGGGACAGGTTCCCTTCAATTTCAGTTCTTGTGTCTGCGTGGCTTTTGCAGGACACGTTGCCGGCTGCACAGCAGGGGAACAGCTGGCGGTGCTGGACCCCACTGACACATTGGCTGGTGTTTTTCTCTGTGCAGCTAGCACATCTGGGCCCCAACTGGCGGTGTGTTAGAGCCCAGGGACAGCAGGAGGAGGAGCAGGAGGAGGAGGAGCAGGGGGAGGGGAGTGTAGGCCGAAGCCTGCACAGGCGGCAGCTTTGGGTGTGTTGTGTCTGCGTGGCTTTTGCAGGACACGTTGCCGGCTACACAGCAGGGGAACAGCTGGCGGTGCTGGACCCCACTGACACATTGGCGAGGTGTTTGGCTCTGTGCAGCCAGCACTTCCGGACAGCAACTAGCGTTGTTGGAGCCCGGGCTCTGCAGGTGGAGCAGAGTGTAGGCCGAAGCCTAATTGAACCGATTTCAAAAGTCACCTTTAACCCCCCCTCAGGGGTTACAAAGTAGAAGAGCCACAGCTTATGCAGCAGCAGTGCTGCGCAAGTCAAAGGTTGCTCTTGTAATTTTTCTCCTTGCACACGCTGAATGGAACACGTATAACATTTAGCCCTTTATACAGTCAAACTGTGTAATGGAGGCGAGAGTTCCCTTTGTAATGAGACGCAGCACAGGTGTCAAGAATCCCACCTTGGTGCTGGGTGCAGCCTCCCGAGCGTTGTTATTTGCTGTACAGGAGTCTGCGCTGTCGTGTTATCCCCTGGCCTAGCGCCGTTAGCGCTGCCCATCTTCTGGCATCATGTAATGTCGGCCGGTGCGGTTCGCGATGCCCATGAATCCCAGCCCCGCAGTGTCTTAACATTGTTAAAACACTGCGGAGCTGGGATTCAGGGCCTGGCGCAGCACATATGTTCGCCTCTCACACTCGGGTCCTTACACCCGCTTCAGACTGTGCGGCGTCATCTGATCCCTTATCGCATGCCACGGCCATGAAGCCGCACAGTCCGAAGAAGGCGGAAGGAGAGGAGGGACAGGCGAACTGATGCACTGATCCTGCCCATCAATCACACCCTCGCAGTCCCATTAAATAAGACAACGAGGGCTGTTGTGTGGGTCAGGGCGGCCGCAGAGGCGCAGCCAGCCAAACAATGATGCCAGAAGACGGGCAGCGTTACCAAGGAGCTTGTTGCGTGTGTCAATACAAAGTCAAATCACACCTGAGGGACGTTTTAATGGTCACAGAGGACACATTTTAGACGTGTTCACTTCAACATGGGCAAGGAGAATAAGTTTCTGAGCCACCTTGAACACATGCAGCATTACTGCTGTTCAAGGTAGCTGTAAAACATAGAAACACCTGGGGGAGGGGGGACAGGTTCCCTTCAATTTCAGTTCTTGTGTCTGCGTGGCGGTCGCAGGACACGTTGCCGGCTACACAGCAGGGGAACAGCTGGCGGTGCTGAACCCCACTGACACATTGGCTGGTGTTTTTCTCTGTGCAGCTAGCACATCTGGGCAAAAACTGGCGGTGTTAGAGCCCAGGGTCAGCAGGAGGAGCAGGGGGAGCGGAGTGTAGGCCGAAGCCTGCACTCGAGCAAGTTGAAAGGAAACCTTTAACCCCCCCCCCCCCCCAGGCGTTTGTAGCTGAAAGAGCCATTGTGTACAGCACTAATGCTGGAAAAGGTAAACTTAGCTCTTTTAATTATGGTCCTTGTACATGCGGAACCTAACATTTATGAAATGTGTCTCCTCACAGCGTTAAACCGTCCGGTAGGTGGAACTTTCCTTTGTCGTGTGACGCAGCACAGCCATCATTTTTACCCCCTTGGCGCCGTGCGCCGCCTCCTCAGCGTTGTTTGAATCTGTCCCGGAGCCTGCGCTGTTAGGTTAGCCCTTGGCCATGCACACATGTTGCGCTGCCCGTCTTCTGACCTCATTTGGTGTCAGGCTGGCTGCGCCTGTGCGGGTGCGCTGGCCGAGATCCCGCCTCGCAGTGTCGTCTAATGTAATCCCACCGCGGGCCTGTGATCCGTGCCCGTGCGCAGTGCATATCCTCTCCTCTCACTCCCCTCCCTACGGCTTTTTCAGACTGTGCGGTGTCACGGCCGTGGCATGCTATTAGGGACCAGCTGACATCGCACAGTCTGAAGAAGCCGTAGGGAGGGGAGTGAGAGGAGAGGATATGCACTGCGCACGGGCACGGATCACAGGCCCGCGGTGGGATTACATTAGACGACACTGCGAGGCGGGATCTCGGCCAGCGCACCCGCACAGGCGCAGCCAGCCTGACACCAAATGAGGTCAGAAGACGGGCAGCGCAACATGTGTGCATGGCCAAGGGCTAACCTAACAGCGCAGGCTCCGGGACAGATTCAAACAACGCTGAGGAGGCGGCGCACGGCGCCAAGGGGGTAAAAATGATGGCTGTGCTGCGTCACACGACAAAGGAAAGTTCCACCTACCGGACGGTTTAACGCTGTGTGGGGACACATTTCATAAGTGTTTGGTTCAGCATGTGCAAGGAGCATCACGAAAAGAGGCACTTTTTCCCTTTGCATCATTACTGCTGCACAAGGTGGCTCCTTCAGTAACAAACGCCTGGGGGGGGGGGGGGGGTCAGGTTCCCTTACATTTAACTTGTTGTGCCTGCGTGGCGGTCGCAGTACACGTTGCCGTATACACAGCAGGGGAACAGCTGCCGGTGCTGAACCCCAATAACAGAGGAGGGACTGTTGACTGTGCGTACAGCACTTCTGGACGGCAACTGGCGGTGTTGGAGCCCAGGGACAGGTGGAGGAGGAGGAGGTTGGAGGAGGTTGGAGGAGGTAGGAGGGATTGCCACACACACAGCAGGGGAACAGCTGACGTTACTGAACCCTAATAACAGAGGAGGGACTGTTGACTGTGCGTACAGCACTTCTGGACGGCAACTGGCGGTGTTGGAGCCCAGGGACAGGTGGAGGAGGAGGAGGTTGGAGGAGGTTGGAGGAGGTAGGAGGGATTGCCACACACACAGCAGGGGAACAGCTGACGTTACTGAACCCCAATAACAGAGGAGGGACTGTTGACTGTGCGTACAGCACTTCTGGACGGCAACTGGCGGTGTTGGAGCCCAGGGACAGGTGGAGGAGGAGGAGGTTGGAGGAGGTTGGAGGAGGTAGGAGGGATTGCCACACACACAGCAGGGGAACAGCTGACGTTACTGAACCCCAATAACAGAGGAGGGACTGTTGACTGTGCGTACAGCACTTCTGGACGGCAACTGGCGGTGTTGGAGCCCAGGGACAGGTGGAGGAGGAGGAGGTTGGAGGAGGTAGGAGGGATTGCCACACACACAGCAGGGGAACAGCTGACGTTACTGAACCCCAATAACAGAGGAGGGACTGTTGACTGTGCGTACAGCACTTCTGGACGGCAACTGGCGGTGTTGGAGCCCAGGGACAGGTGGAGGAGGAGGAGGTTGGAGGAGGTTGGAGGAGGTAGGAGGGATTGCCACACACACAGCAGGGGAACAGCTGACGTTACTGAACCCCAATAACAGAGGAGGGACTGTTGACTGTGCGTACAGCACTTCTGGACGGCAACTGGCGGTGTTGGAGCCCAGGGACAGGTGGAGGAGGAGGAGGTTGGAGGAGGTTGGAGGAGGTAGGAGGGATTGCCACACACACAGCAGGGGAACAGCTGACGTTACTGAACCCCAATAACAGAGGAGGGACTGTTGACTGTGCGTACAGCACTTCTGGACGGCAACTGGCGGTGTTGGAGCCCAGGGACAGGTGGAGGAGGAGGAGGTTGGAGGAGGTTGGAGGAGGTAGGAGGGATTGCCACACACACAGCAGGGGAACAGCTGACGTTACTGAACCCCAATAACAGAGGAGGGACTGTTGACTGTGCGTACAGCACTTCTGGACGGCAACTGGCGGTGTTGGAGCCCAGGGACAGGTGGAGGAGGAGGAGGTTGGAGGAGGTAGGAGGGATTGCCACACACACAGCAGGGGAACAGCTGACGTTACTGAACCCCAATAACAGAGGAGGGACTGTTGACTGTGCGTACAGCACTTCTGGACGGCAACTGGCGGTGTTGGAGCCCAGGGACAGGTGGAGGAGGAGGAGGTTGGAGGAGGTTGGAGGAGGTAGGAGGGATTGCCACACACACAGCAGGGGAACAGCTGACGTTACTGAACCCCAATAACAGAGGAGGGACTGTTGACTGTGCGTACAGCACTTCTGGACGGCAACTGGCGGTGTTGGAGCCCAGGGACAGGTGGAGGAGGAGGAGGTTGGAGGAGGTTGGAGGAGGTAGGAGGGATTGCCACACACACAGCAGGGGAACAGCTGACGTTACTGAACCCCAATAACAGAGGAGGGACTGTTGACTGTGCGTACAGCACTTCTGGACGGCAACTGGCGGTGTTGGAGCCCAGGGACAGGTGGAGGAGGAGGAGGTTGGAGGAGGTAGGAGGGATTGCCACACACACAGCAGGGGAACAGCTGACGTTACTGAACCCCAATAACAGAGGAGGGACTGTTGACTGTGCGTACAGCACTTCTGGACGGCAACTGGCGGTGTTGGAGCCCAGGGACAGGTGGAGGAGGAGGAGGTTGGAGGAGGTTGGAGGAGGTAGGAGGGATTGCCACACACACAGCAGGGGAACAGCTGACGTTACTGAACCCCAATAACAGAGGAGGGACTGTTGACTGTGCGTACAGCACTTCTGGACGGCAACTGGCGGTGTTGGAGTCCAGGGACAGGTGGAGGAGGAGGAGGTTGGAGGAGGTAGGAGGGATTGCCACACACACAGCAGGGGAACAGCTGACGTTACTGAACCCCAATAACAGAGGAGGGACTGTTGACTGTGCGTACAGCACTTCTGGACGGCAACTGGCGGTGTTGGAGCCCAGGGACAGGTGGAGGAGGAGGAGGTTGGAGGAGGTAGGAGGGATTGCCACACACACAGCAGGGGAACAGCTGACGTTACTGAACCCCAATAACAGAGGAGGGACTGTTGACTGTGCGTACAGCACTTCTGGACGGCAACTAGCGGTGTTGGAGCCCAGGGGCAGGTGGAAAAGCAGAGGAACACAATGTAGGCCGAAGCCTGAGAAAGTCGAAAGGGAACCTTTAACCCCCCCCCAAGGCGTTTGTAGCTGAAAGAGCCAGCTTGTGCAGCACAAAAGATGCAAAAGGAAAAGGTGGCTCTTTTCATCATGCTCCTTGCAAACACAGAACTAAACACTTTTAAAATGTGTCCCCTGAAGCCGTGAAACCGTCCCGGAGGTGGGACTTTCCTTCGTAATATGACGCAGCACAGCCATCATTACTACCCCCGCGCCGCCGTGCCCCGGCTCCTCAGCGTTGTTTGATTCCGTCCCGGAGCCTGCGCTGTTATGTTATCCCGTGGCCAGGCACACTTAGCGCTGCCCATCTTCTGACATCATTTGGTGTCAGGCTGGCTGCGCCTGTGCGGCCGCGCTGGCCGAGAGCCCGCCTCGCAGTGTCTTCTGATGTAATCCCACTGGGGGCCTGGGATCCATGGCCATGCGCAGTGCATATCCTCGCCTCTCACTCCCCTCCCTACGGCTTCTTTTTCAGACTGTGCGGTGTCACGGCCGTGGCATGCTATTAGGGACCAGCTGACACCGAACAGTCTGAAGAAGCCATAGGGAGATGAGTGAGAGGTGGAGGTTCAGATATGCACTGCGCATGTCCATAGATCCCAGGCCCCCAGTGGGATTAAATCAGAAGACACTGCGAGGCGGGCTCTCGGCCAGCGTGGCCGCACAGGCGCAGCCAGCCTGACACCAAATGATGCCAGAAGACGGGCAGCGCTAAGTGTGCCTGGCCACGGGATAACATAACAGCGCAGGCTCCGGGACGGAATCAAACAACGCTGAGGAGCCGGGGCGCGGCGCCGGGGGGGTAGGAATGACGGCTGTGCTGCGTCATATTACGAAGGAAAGTCCCACCTCCGGGACGGTTTTACGGTATCAGTGGACACATTTTATAAGTGTTAAGTTTTGCGTGTGCAAGGAGCAAAACCAAAATAGCTACCTTTTTCCTTGTGCAGCATTACTGCTGCACAAGGTGGCTCTTTCAGTAACAAACGCCTTGGGGGGGGGGGGACAGATTCCCTTACATTTCAGTTGTTGTGTCAGCGTGGCGGTCGCATGACACATTGCCGGCTACACAGCTGGGGATCAGCTGACGTTACTGAAACCCAATAACACTGGGTCGTATGTTTTGACTGTGCAGACGGCACATCTGAGCCTCAACTGGCGGTGTTGGAGCCCAGGAATTTAAGTTCAGGTGGTAGAAAGATGAACACAACAGGAGACCTGGATAACGTATACAGTGACCTAATTATTTAATCAGGAGGAGGAGTGGCAAATTCCTGCGAGATCCAGGCCTTGTTCATTTTCAGGAAAGTAAGCCGGTCAACGTTATCGGAGGATAGTCGCATGCGACGGTCAGTTAGTACACCACCTGCAGCACTAAAGACACGTTCCGATAATACACTGGCCGCAGGGCAAGACAGCACCTCCAATGCATACTGGCTTAGCTCTGGCCATGTATCCAGCTTTGAGACCCAAAACTTGAAAGGGGAAGAGCCGTCTGGGAGTACAGCAAGAGGGCAAGACATGTAGTCTGTCACCATCTGACGGAACCGTTGCCTCCTGCTGACTGGAGCCGTCTGTGATGGTGTAGACTTTTGTGGCGGGCACAGAAAACTGTGCCACAGTTCGGCCATACTGGTCTTGCCTTGGGCAGAGGCACTGCTTCTGCTCCCTCTTTGTGCAGAGCCTCCACCACTGCCTGGACGCACTGAGCTGCTTTGGAATGCACTAGCAGCACTTCTCTCAGTTGGAATGGAGAAGATGATGGAACTGACCAGTGTGTCTTGGTACTCCCGCATTTTTCGCTCCCGGTTCAACGGTGTGATGAGGCTTTCTACGTTGTCCCGGTAGCGAGGATCGAGGAGGGTGAACACCCAATAATCAGACATGTTGAGAATGTGGTCGATGCGGCGGTCGTTTCTCAGGCACTGCAGCATGTAATCCACCATGTGCTGCAGACTGCCAACTGCCCAAGAAACGCTGTCCCCAGCTGGAGGCGTGATCTCTGCCCGCTCGTCATCACCCCACCCTCGCTGTACACACTGAGTACTGGACAATTCGGGAACTCCCTCCTCTGGATGGATGTCTTCCTCCTCCATTGACTCCTCCTCATCCTCCTCACAAACTGTCCCCTGCCTACGCGTTTGTGAGGAACCACGTGGCGCTGACTGTCCAGAAGATGATGGAAGTGGTGAATCCTCATCCTCCACCTCTTCCACAACATCATCCCTTAGCGCTTGCAGTGATTTTTCAAGCAGGCAGATAAGGGGGACAGTCATGCTGACTAGTGCATCATCTGCACTCGCCATCCGCGTGGAATAATCAAAGGGACGCAAAACCTGGCAGACATCCTTCATAGTGGCCCACTCTGTGGTTGTGAAGTCTGTACGGCGCTGACTGCGACTTTTTTGCGCCTGATACAGCTGGTACTCCATTACAGCTTGCTGCTGCTCACACAACCGCTCCAACATATGTAACGTGGAATTCCACCTGGTAGGTAGGTCACATATGATGCGATGTTCCGGCAGGCGGTGTCGGCGCTGCAGAGCCGCAATGCGCGCTTTTGCCGTGCTGGAACGCCGCAAGTGAGCACACTCTAGGCGGACCTTGTGCAGCAGTGCATCAAGATCCGGATAGTCCCTCAAAAAACTCTGCACGACCAAATTGAGCACATGTGCCAGACATGGGATGTGAGTGAGGTTGCCGAGGCCCAGGGCTGCCACCAGATTTCGGCCATTATCACACACTACCATGCCTGGCTGGAGATTCGCTGGCTCAAACCACACATCGCTCTCCTGCTTGATGGCATTCCAGAGCTCCTGCGCTGTGTGGCTACGATTCCCCAAAAAAATTAATTTCAAGACGGCCTGTTGACGTTTGGCCACGGCTGTGCTCATGTCGGTCGTAACAGGTACACGTTCATCACGGGTCCATGTGGAGGTGGACTGTGACGGCTCCTGCAGCGATGATTCTGAGGAACTGGTGTAAGAGGAGGAGTCAATGCGTACAGAATGGATTCCTGCAATCCTTGGAGTGGGCAGGACACGTCCTGCGCCACTCGCACGGTCTGTACCCGGCTCAACGACATTAACCCAATGGGCAGTGAGGGAAAGGTATCGCCCCTGTCCATGTTGACTGGTCCACGCATCGGTGGTGAGGTGGACCTTGCTACTGACGGCGTTCAGTAGCGCGTGTTTTATGTGTCCCTCCACATGCTTGTGCAGGGCAGGGACGGCTTGCCTGCTGAAGTAAAAGCGGCTGGGCACACTGTACTGTGGGACTGCCAATGACATCAAGTCACGGAAGCTGTCAGTCTCCACCAGCCTGAATGACAGCATTTCCAGTGACAGAAGTTTGGCAATGCCTGCAGTCAGAGCCTGTGCTCGTGGGTGGTTTGACGAGAAAGGCCGCCTTTTCTCCCATGCCTGTACTACCGATGGCTGTAGACTGGGCTGGGAGTGTGTGGTTGACTGGGAAAGTGGTGCTGCGGGTGGAATGACAGCGGGTCTCTGGACAACAGGGCCAGAGGTTCTTCCACGACGATCCTGGGAGGAAGCCGAACCAGCTGCGTGTGAGCTAGAGGAAGAGGCAACACGAGCTGAAGAGGTGGTAGCTGCCGCTGTTGGTTGGCCTAGCTCTTCAGTGTGTTTGTCTAACTCCGCCGGGTGCCTGTTGCGCACATGTTTCCACATGTTGGAGGTATTGAGGTTGGCGACTTTTTGACCTCTTTTGATTTTTTGATGACACACCTTGCATCTGACATAGCAAATGTCATCTGCAACTGTGTCAAAAAAGGACCAGGCACTGCAAGTCTTGGGAGCCCCCCTTTTGACTTTTGGAAGAGACATGCTCCTTACGGGTGCCAAAGCGGAGGCTGCAGGATCCGCAGTCTTCCCCCTCCCTCTCCCTCTTTGGGCCGTACGGGGAATCTCTTCCTCAGAGCTGCTCCCACCACCTTCCTGTCCCTGACGCCAAGATGGGTCAAGGACCTCATCATCTACACTACCCTCTGCCCCCAACTGCTCCTCCTGGGTAGTCTCAGCAGCAGAGCACGCACCAGTAAGTGGCACCTGAGTGTCATCATCAGCTGATGCGGCCTGCGAGGTGGTGACCGGAGCCACTGGCCCACCCGCCTCTTCAGAGGAAGACAGAAAAAGCTGTTGGGCATCACTGCACCCTGCCTCTTCTTCCATTTCTCCAATGCTGCTTGGCTGGCCCCCTGTTTCCAAGCCAAGAGATGATTCAGAGAACAGAAGTAGAGACTGCTCCTGTCCTGGGATCTCTGTCTGCCTGGGCAATTTTGCAGGTGGTGAAGAGACAGATGGCTGCTCTCCAGTGCTCTGTGTCTGAGAGGATGTGGCACTAATGGAAGTTGATGCATTAGCTGCCATCCTGTCATGATCTCAATGGCAAGAGAACATAGCATAAGCATATATAGGAACTAGCTCTTGGAAGATGGGAACTGAGCTGACCATGAACTAAACCTAACGCACAACTAGCAGTGGCCGGGTAGCATGCCTACGTTGATTCTAGATGCCCAGCACCAGCCGGAGGACTAAATAATGCTAGCAGAGGAAAATATCAGTCCTAGCTCACCTCTAGAGAAATACCCCGAAAGGAGACAGAGGCCCCCCACATGTATTGGCGGTGAATTAAGATGAAATAACAAACGTAGTATGAAAATAGGTTTAGCAAATTTGAGGTCCACTTACTACATAGCAGAAGACAGAAAGGACACTTTCATGGTCAGCTGAAAACCCTATCAAAACACCATCCAGAAATTACTTTAAAACTCTGGCATTAACTCATAACACCAGAGTGGCAATTCCTGTTCACAAGAGCTTTCCAGACACAGTAACGAAACTACAGCTGTGAACTGGAACAAAAATGCAAAAACAAACATGGACAAGAGTCCAACTTATCTAGTAGTTGTCTAGGAGCAGGAACAAGCACAGAGAGGCTTCTGATAACATTGTTGACCGGCAAGCAACTAACAGAGCAGCAAGGTTATATAGCGACTCCCACATCTTGATGGGAACAGGTGAACAGAGAAGATGAAAACACCAGTTCAATTCCACCAGTAGCCACCGGGGGAGCCCAGAATCCAAATTCACAACAGTACCCCCCCCTCAAGGAGGGGGCACCGAACCCTCACCAGAACCACCAGGGCGATCAGGATGGGCCCTATGAAAGGCACGAACCAGATCAGAGGCATGAACATCAGATGCATTCACCCAAGAATTATCCTCCTGGCCGTATCCCTTCCACTTGACCAGATACTGGAGTCTCCGTCTGGAAACACGAGAGTCTAAGATTTTCTCCACAACGTACTCCAACTCACCCTCAACCAACACCGGAGCAGGAGGCTCAACGGAAGGCACAACCGGTACCTCATACCTGCGCAATAATGACCGATGAAAAACGTTATGAATAGAAAAGGATGCAGGGAGGTCCAAACGGAAGGAAACAGGGTTAAGAATCTCCAATATCTTATACGGGCCGATGAACCGAGGCTTAAACTTAGGAGAAGAGACCCTCATAGGGACAAAACGAGAAGACAACCACACCAAATCCCCAACACAAAGCCGAGGACCAACACGACGGTGGCGGTTGGCAAAAAGCTGAGTCTTCTCCTGGGACAACCTCAAATTGTCCACCACCTGCCCCCAGATCTGATGCAATCTCTCCACCACAGCATCCACTCCAGGACAATCCGAAGATTCCACCTGACCAGAGGAAAATCGAGGATGAAACCCCGAATTACAGAAAAACGGGGACACCAAAGTGGCAGAGCTGGCCCGATTATTGAGAGCGAACTCTGCCAATGGCAAAAAAGCAACCCAATCATCCTGGTCAGCAGACACAAAACACCTCAGATATGTCTCCAGGGTCTGATTTGTCCGCTCGGTCTGGCCATTCGTCTGAGGATGGAAAGCGGACGAAAAAGATAAATCTATGCCCATCCTAGCACAGAATGCCCGCCAAAATCTAGAAACGAATTGGGTCCCTCTGTCAGAAATGATATTCTCAGGAATACCATGCAAACGAACAACATTTTGAAAAAACAGAGGAACCAACTCGGAAGAAGAAGGCAACTTGGGCAGAGGAACCAAATGGACCATCTTAGAGAAACGGTCACACACCACCCAGATGACAGACATCTTCTGAGAAACAGGCAGATCTGAAATAAAATCCATCGAGATGTGCGTCCAAGGCCTCTTAGGAATGGGCAAGGGCAACAATAATCCACTAGCCCGAGAGCAACAAGGCTTGGCCCGAGCACAAACGTCACAAGACTGCACAAAGCCTCGCACATCTCGTGACAGGGAAGGCCACCAGAAGGACCTTGCCACCAAATCCCTGGTACCAAAAATGCCAGGATGACCTGCCAACGCAGAAGAATGAACCTCAGAGATGACTCTACTGGTCCAATCATCAGGAACAAACAGTTTATCAGGTGGGCAACGATCCGGTCTATCCGCCTGAAACTCCTGCAAGGCCCGCCGCAGGTCTGGAGAAACGGCTGACAATACCACTCCATCCTTAAGGATACCTGTGGGCTCAGAGTTACCAGGCGAGTCAGGCTCAAAACTCCTAGAAAGGGCATCCGCCTTAACATTCTTAGAACCCGGTAGGTATGACACCACAAAATTAAACCGAGAGAAAAATAATGACCAGCGCGCCTGTCTAGGATTCAGGCACCTGGCGGTCTCAAGATAAATCAAGTTTTTGTGGTCAGTCAATACCACCACCTGATGTCTGGCCCCCTCAAGCCAATGGCGCCACTCCTCAAAAGCCCACTTCATGGCCAAAAGCTCCCGATTCCCAACATCATAATTCCGCTCAGCGGGCGAAAATTTACGGGAAAAGAAGGCACAAGGCCTCATCACGGAGCAGTCAGAACTTTTCTGCGACAACACTGCCCCAGCTCCGATCTCAGAAGCGTCGACCTCAACCTGAAAAGGTAGAGCAACATCAGGCTGACGCAACACAGGGGCAGAGGAAAAACGGCGCTTAAGCTCCCGAAAGGCCTCCACAGCGTCAGGGGACCAATCAGCAACATCAGCACCCTTCTTAGTCAAATCGGTCAATGGCTTAGCAATATCCGAAAAACCAGCAATAAATCGACGATAAAAGTTAGCAAAGCCCAAAAATTTCTGAAGACTCTTAAGAGAAGAGGGCTGCGTCCAATCACAAATAGCTTGAACCTTGACAGGATCCATTTCAATGGAAGAGGGAGAAAAAATATATCCCAAAAAGGAAATCCTCTGTACCCCAAAAACACACTTAGAACCCTTCACACACAAAGAATTAGACCGCAAAACCTGGAAAACCCTCCTGACTTGCTGGACATGAGAGTCCCAGTCATCCGAAAAAATCAGAATATCATCCAGATACACAATCATAAATTTGTCCAAATAATCGCGAAAAATATCATGCATAAAGGACTGGAAAACTGACGGAGCATTTGAAAGACCAAAAGGCATCACTAAATACTCAAAGTGGCCCTCGGGCGTATTAAATGCGGTTTTCCACTCATCCCCCTGCCTGATTCGCACCAAATTATATGCCCCACGAAGGTCAATCTTAGAGAACCACTTGGCCCCCTTTATGCGAGCAAACAAATCAGTCAGCAACGGCAAAGGGTATTGATATTTTACAGTGATTTTATTCAAAAGCCGATAATCGATACATGGTCTCAAAGAGCCGTCTTTTTTTGACACAAAGAAAAAACCGGCTCCTAAGGGAGATGACGATGGACGAATATGTCCCTTTTCCAAGGACTCCTTTATATATTCTCGCATAGCAGCATGTTCAGGCACAGACAGATTAAATAAACGACCCTTTGGGTATTTACTACCCGGGATTAAATCTATGGCACAATCGCACTCTCGGTGCGGAGGTAATGAACCAAGCTTGGATTCTTCAAAGACGTCACGATAGTCAGACAGGAACTCAGGAATTTCAGAGGGAATAGATGATGAAATGGAAACCACAGGTACATCCCCATGAGCCCCCTTACATCCCCAGCTCAACACAGACATAGCTCTCCAGTCGAGGACTGGGTTGTGAGATTGCAGCCAAGGCAATCCTAGCACCAAATCATCATGTAGATTATACAGCACCAGAAAGCGAATAATCTCCTGGTGATCCGGATTAATACGCATAGTTACTTGTGTCCAGTATTGTGGTTTATTATTAGCCAATGGGGTGGAGTCAATCCCCTTCAGAGGAATAAGAGTCTCCAAAGGCTCTAAATCATACCCACAGCGTTTGGCAAAAGACCAATCCATAAGACTCAAAGCGGCGCCAGAGTCGACATAGGCGTCCGTGGTAATAGATGACAAAGAGCAAATCAGGGTCACAGATAGAATAAACTTAGATGGTAAGGTGCAAATGGAAACAGATTTATCAAGCTTTTTAGTGCGCTTAGGGCATGCTGATATAACATGAGTAGAATCACCACAATAGAAACACAACCCATTTTTCCGTCTAAAATTCTGCCGCTCGCTTCGGGACAGAATTCTATCACACTGCATACTCTCTGGCGACTTCTCAGTGGACACCGCCAGATGGTGCACTGGTTTGCGCTCCCGCAAACGCCTATCGATCTGAATAGCCATTGTCATGGACTCATTCAGACCCGCAGGCACAGGGAACCCCACCATAACATCCTTAATGGCATCAGAGAGACCCTCTCTGAAAGTCGCCGCCAGGGCGCACTCATTCCACTGAGTAAGCACAGACCATTTACGGAATCTTTGGCAGTAAATTTCCGCTTCATCTTGCCCCTGAGATAGGGACATCAAAGTTTTTTCTGCCTGAAGCTCCAAATGAGGTTCGTCATAAAGCAACCCCAAGGCCAGAAAAAACGCATCCACATTGAGCAACGCAGGATCCCCTGGTGTCAATGAAAAAGCCCAGTCTTGAGGGTCGCCCCGGAGCAAGGAAATCACAATCCTGACCTGCTGTGCAGGGTCTCCGGCAGAGCGAGATTTCAGGGACAAAAATAATTTGCAATTATTTCGAAAATTCTGAAACCCAGATCTATTCCCCGAGAAAAATTCCGGCAAAGGAATTCTCGGCTCAGATACAGGTGCATGACAAACAAAATCTTGCAAATTTTGTACCTTCGTGGCGAGATTATTCAAACCTGCAGTTACACTCTGAAGATCCATTACAAACAGGTGGACACAGAGCCATTCAAAGATTAGAAGGAGAGAAAAAAAAAAAAAAATTTCAGCAGACTACTTATTTCTCTCCTTTCTCAGCCAAGGATTTTAACCCTTTAGTGGGCCGGTCAAACTGTCATGATCTCAATGGCAAGAGAACATAGCATAAGCATATATAGGAACTAGCTCTTGGAAGATGGGAACTGAGCTGACCATGAACTAAACCTAACGCACAACTAGCAGTGGCCGGGTAGCATGCCTACGTTGATTCTAGATGCCCAGCACCAGCCGGAGGACTAAATAATGCTAGCAGAGGAAAATATCAGTCCTAGCTCACCTCTAGAGAAATACCCCGAAAGGAGACAGAGGCCCCCCACATGTATTGGCGGTGAATTAAGATGAAATAACAAACGTAGTATGAAAATAGGTTTAGCAAATTTGAGGTCCACTTACTACATAGCAGAAGACAGAAAGGACACTTTCATGGTCAGCTGAAAACCCTATCAAAACACCATCCAGAAACTACTTTAAAACTCTGGCATTAACTCATAACACCAGAGTGGCAATTCCTGTTCACAAGAGCTTTCCAGACACAGTAACGAAACTACAGCTGTGAACTGGAACAAAAATGCAAAAACAAACATGGACAAGAGTCCAACTTATCTAGTAGTTGTCTAGGAGCAGGAACAAGCACAGAGAGGCTTCTGATAACATTGTTGACCGGCAAGCAACTAACAGAGCAGCAAGGTTATATAGCGACTCCCACATCTTGATGGGAACAGGTGAACAGAGAAGATGAAAACACCAGTTCAATTCCACCAGTAGCCACCGGGGGAGCCCAGAATCCAAATTCACAACACATCCATCCCACAACGGCTTCAATTTGGTCTTCACGCAGCAGCGGTGTACGGCGCTCGGCGACAAAGCTGCGCATGAACGACTGTTCCCTTGTGAAAGTGGGTGCTGATGACTCACCGGTGCCCGCAGCAGGCACAGAATCCCCACGTCCCCTCCCTGCTCCGCGCCCACGCCCACGTGCCTTACTCACTGCCTTCTTCATCTTGGTTGACTGATAAAGATAAGCAGAAAAGTACTAACGGCTTTGTGTGCTTATTCCTGAGCAACTCCTCCTAACAGGTATAAGACACACTAATTTTCTAAAGTGTGGACTAGACTTGAATATGAGCTAATGTGGCCTACACAAATGTAAAGTGGTGTAACTGGTGTGTTTGGTGAACTTTATTATTTATTTATTTTTTGGGGGCTGAACTGACAACGGATAGAGCTGCAATCACACGGAGACCGTGCAGACAGCCGTAAACGGCGCTGCAAGGCCCAAAAACCCTCCTCTACTTTATCCTATCTAGTGTTTTTCCACAAATTAGCTGGAGACGGGTGGAAAGACACTAATAGGATTTTTTAAAATAAATTAGCAGCAGACTACACTACTTTGAAAAAAAAGAAAATTGATTTGGCGGTATGACGCAGTGAAAAACCCTGAGCTGCAGACAACCAGGCTACGGCTGCTCACAGACTACAGGGCGAGCTGCAGTCACACGGAGACCGTGCAGACAGCCGTAAACGGCGCTGCAAGGCCCAAAAACCCTCCTCTACTTTATCCTATGTAGTGTTTTTCCACAAATTAGCTGGAGACGGGTGGAAAGACACTAATAGGATTTTTTAAAATAAATTAGCAGCAGACTACACTACTTTGAAAAAAAAGAAAACTGATTTGGCGGTATGACGCAGTGAAAAACCCTGAGCTGGAGACAACCAGGCTATAGCTGCTCACAGATTACAGGGCGAGCTGCAGTCACACGGAGACCGTGCAGACAGCCGTAAACGGCGCTGCAAGGCCCAAAAACCCTCCTCTACTTTATCCTATGTAGTGTTTTTCCACAAATTAGCTGGAGACGGGTGGAAAGACACTAATAGGAATTTTTGGAAAAAATGTGCAGCAGCCTGCACTACTTCAAAAAAAAAAAAAAAAAAGGACAGTATGAGGCAATGAACCACCCTCCCTGAACTGAATACAACCAGCTATGGATGGCCTATGTGGCTGCACTCAGACTAGAGAGTGGGCTGCACTCACACACACACACAGAGAGACCTTGCAGATCGCTGTGAAAACAGCGCTACAAGGCAAAAGGAAGGTGAATAGTAGGTGAACACAGCGGTTGCTAAATTAGCCTTTGGAAAGCACAAAGAAGCAAATCGCTATCTCTAAACTGTCCCTCAGTCAGCAAACAGCGTCCTGTCACTAACTGAATTCACAGCAGAGTGATCGCAAAATGGCGCCAGCGACTTTTAAACTGCATCATGACATCATTTCAGCAGCCAATCACAGCCTTGCCAGTAGTTTCATGCCCTCCATGCTAAACAGGATGTGCCCACACTTGGAATCTTTCTCATTGGCTGAATTTCTGAATTTTGAATCATTGAACTTCCGATTCCGGTATCCGATACGCGCCAAGTATCGGAATCCCGGTATCGGAATTCCGATACCGCTAGTATCGGCCGATACCCGATACTTGCGGTATCGGAATGCTCAACACTAGTCGTCACCTCTTTCCAATAATGAAAAACAGGACATTTCCAAATCATATGAATGAAATCTGCATCACTGGAGTAGCACCTCAAGCAGTCTGATGAGTGGAGACGGCCCATTTTAAAGAGACGAGTCGGGGTCAGATAAGACTGGTATATAATGTACAATTGGGTCATCCTATTATTGATTGATGGGGAGACTTTAGTTGGAGATTCCAAGATTTCATCCCATTCTTCTCCCAGTGTATCTGGAAGGAGCCTCCCCCACTTCCCCTTAATTGAGTCTATAATAGATCCTCCGCCTATGGATAATAGATAGGTATATAAAGAGGAAATAAGTCCTTGAGGGCCTTGCGAATTAAGAATTCCTATTAACGGTAGAGATGAGATAGCTCGACCTGCACCCATATTCCGTACGTGTGATTGGAAGGCTGATCTTAGTTGTAAATAGTGGAAAAATTGAGACCTCGGTATATTATAAGTATTTCGTAATTGTTCAAAGGAGACAAAAATCCCCTGGTTATGTATATTACCCACTGAGAACACCATGCGATATCCAAAATTCAGTGTACGGGTGGCCCAATGATCCCGGAAAATAACTGTTATTCCACAGTGGCATTTCGGCTGCTATGTCAACAAATTTTGTTATTTTTTTAATTTGCCTCCATATTGATCGTGCCAACCGGAGCAGAGGTAGCAAACGAGGAACATTAATTCTCTCCAGTTCCAAAAACCCCAGCGGGCAATCGATTCTGGCTGGCTGTAGCATATGACTTTCAGAGTTATCATTTTAACCTGTCCGGCAATATAATATAGGTAGAAGTCCGGCAAGGCCGCCCCACCCCCCTGCTTGGGTCTCTGCAGAGTGGATAGCTTAAGTTTAGGCCTAGCCTTCCCCCATATGAAAGATGTAGTAAGGGAGTTTAGGGTTGCAAAGAAAGATTTGGGTATTGAGACAGCACTGTGCTGAAAGCAGTAGCTCAATTTGGGGAGCAGTATCATTTTGATCAAGTTGATACGACCAGCCACAGAGAGTGGGAGTTTATCTCAGGTAGCAAATTTGGATTTAACCAGGTCCAGTAGTGGGTATATATTAAGATGTAAATCTAGTTGACTGCGTTGAGACATATGTATTCCCAGATATTTAAAATTGGAGACGATGGGTAATAGCGAGAGAGTTTCGAGGCATGACATTGGGGCATGGGAGAGAGGCATCAGGGCAGATTTATCCCAATTTATATAGAGACCAGAAAATTTACTAAATTTATCAATCATCATTATTACTTTTGGTAACATATCTTCTGTTTGGTCCATAAACACCACCATATCATCAGCATACAGACCAATAATGTCCACTCGATCAGCAATATGTATCCCCTTGATGTCTACAGAGGACCTCATCCATATTGCCAAAGCCTCTATCGCCAAGGCAAATAAAGCCGGGGAGAGAGGGCATCCCTGGTGAGTTCCCCTATGTAAAGAAAACGGTGCAGACATAGAGCCATTCACCACCATACGCGCCCCATCCTTCGCATATAGTGTACCTATCCCTCTTAGAAAATTGTCCCCAAATCCATATTTCCGCAAACATGCAAAGAGGAAGGACCACTCAAGGGAGTCAAAAGCCTTGGCTGCGTCCAGCGAAGCCAATGCCCATTTATTATCCGGTTCTAGAGAACTATATTGAATGACCGATTGCACCCGCCTGATATTAATGGAAGTACTTTTCCCAGGCATAAAACCAGCTTGGTCCGGGTGTATGAGATCTAATATGATCGTATTCAGTCTGGTAGCTAGAATTTTAGTAAAGATTTTGTAGTCCACGTTCACTAAAGAAATTGGTCGATATGATCCACAATCTAGAGGATCCTTCCCCTCCTTCCTGAGCATGATGATGTTGGCATCATAAAACGTTTCAGGCACAGACTCTCCTTCCCATATTCCCCTGAGTACCTTCAGTAGGATAGGTGCTAATTTGTCACGGTATTTCCTATAGAATTTAATGGGAAACCCATCAGGTCCCGGGGCCTTCCCAGTAGCCATGTCTGCTATAGCATGTTCTACCTCCTCCAGAGTAAATTCAGCCTCCATAAAGACTTGCTGGGATGGGCTAAGTGAGGGGAACGTTATATCCGATAAGTAATCTAAACATTCATAAACATCAAAACCACTACTAGACTTGTACAATGAGTTATAATAATCGTGAAAACGTTGAAGTATTTCATCAGTAGAGGACACTAATGAGCCATCGGATACACGGATCTGCAATATTGTGTTGGAGGCGTTATGTTGGCGCACTAAGAAGGCCAGGAGTGTACTGGCCTGATTCCTCAGCTCAAAGTAGGACTGACGGGTGAAGAATAGTTTGCGTTTCGACTTAACGTCTGCATGTTGGGTATATAGCCTCTGGGAAGTAAGCCATTCAATTCTGTTACTGCTAGTCTGATTAGCTATATAAGTGGCATCTGAGTCCTTTAGTCTTTGCTCTATCTCATCATCCTCCCCCGCCGTCACCCTCTTGATATAGGAAATGGTAGAGGATAAGCATCCCCTCAAGTATGCCTTCAGGGTATCCCAAAATAAACCAAGGTTCTGGGGTTCCGGATGTGTTAAAATAAAACAATTTAACTGGTCGACTGTCCTATCACTAGAGTCTATTAATTTTAACCAAAAGGGGTTCAATTTCCAGGATCTATTATTATTATTAATGGACTGCCCGTATTTAAGTCTAAGAATAATTGGACTATGGTCTGAGATCCCCCTATTACCATGTTCAATACTATCCACCCATAATGCCAAACCACCCGACCCAAATATATAGTCTATTCAAGACAAAGACTGCTTAGTAGATGAGTGGCAAGTATACCCCCTAACCTCTGGATGACTTATTCTCCATAAATCCAGCCAACCGCTACCATCCATAAACAGTGCCAATTGAGAGGGGGATTGAGGTAAAGCTTCTCCGGATGCTGCGTCATGTAATCTCAATCTATCCATGGATTGATTCATGACTAGATTATAGTCACCCATACAAATAACATTGGCGTCCGGATATTTTAAGGAGAAGCCCAGAGCCATACGGAGGACCGACATATTAGCAGGGTGGGGTTATAGATACACAATATCACATATTCTCGTAAATTAATGAATGCATGCACAAAGACTAGTGTTGAGCGATACCGTCCGATACTTGAAAGTATTGGTATCGGAAAGTATCAGCCGATACCGGCAAAGTATCGGATCTAATCCGATACCGATACCCGATACCAATACAAGTCAATGGGACACCAAGTATCGGACAGTATCCTGTATGGTTCCCAGGGTCTGAAGGAGAGGAAACTCTCCTTCAGGCCCTGGGATCCATATCAATGTGTAAAAGAAAGAATTAAAATAAAAAAATAGGGATATATTCACCTCTCCGGCGGCCCCTGGACTTTACCGCCGTAACCGGGAGCCGTTGTACCTAAGAATGCACGCTTGAAGGGCCTTAGATGACGTCACCAATCACAAAGCCGTGACGTCACCTAAGGTCTTTCAAGCGCTTGAAAGACCTTAGGTGACGTCACGGCTTTGTGATTGGTTAATCCCGGGATATTAATCCCGATACCGATTCCCAATACCACAAAAGTATCGGATCTCGGTATCGGAATTCCGATACCGCAAGTATCGGATGCTCAACACTAACAAAGACAAAACGACCCTCTGGATCACGTCTCGCCTCCCTGGCCTCCCACCTAACCTCCTTGTGTATCAACAGAGAGACCCCTCTTCAGTAGCTAGTGTGAAAGGCATGTAAAGACCATTGTACCCACGGTTTTTGCATACATCGAGCCGTGTCCCTCGTTAAATGTGTCTCTATTAGTGCTACAACATGAGGATGACATCTTTTTATCTGCGAAAATACCTTGATTTTCTTTCGAGGGGTTTTGATACCTCGTATGTTCCAGGTCATACATATAATTTCAGACCCCATGTTTACATTTAAAGGGAGAATTAATGCATATCATTATTATTCGGGTGCAGTTCAGAGACATCACACAGAGCAAAGAATTGGTATTGGCGGCAACCATACCTAGTAAACAATCAAAACTGGTACATAAAACCAAACCAAACAAAACTTGAACAATAGAGGAGCACATCTACATACTCCCACAGTCAAATTGAAAAGGGGATACCCTCACTGAATTCAGTGTCCGGTATTGTTGACATCTTTCGCATCCAGACAGAGAGCTCCATTTATATTGCCGTTAGTCAAAGAACCCAGATTAGGAGTCTTCCACATTAGACCCCTTGTGAGACCGCAACTATTCGGCCACTTTCGCTGGGTCTGTAAAGAATAAAGAGAAGCCCTTATGGACAATACGGAGCCGGGCTGGATAAAGCATGGAGTAGATGAGATTCTTATCTCTAAGTTGTTTCTTGATATCCATAAATCGTGCCCGCTGCTTTTGGAGCTCCATGGAAAAGTCTGGAAAAATCGATATGGTAGCATTATTGAATTTAATGAGGCTCTTCTGCCGCGCCAGACGAAGAACGGTATCCCTGTCTCTACAATTAAGGAGACGTGCCAGAAAAGGTCGTGGTGGAGTTCCAGGAGGAAGAGGTTTCGTCGGGACCCTATGGGCCCTCTCCACCGAGAATGTCGAGGAGAATCCGTCTCCTAGTGAAGACTTAAGCCAATCTTCAAGAAATTGCTCGGGCTGCTGACCCTCCGACCGCTCCGGGAGACCTATAATTCGGATATTGTTGGGGCGTAGTCTGTTTTCCAAATCATCTGCCTTTTGCTTCCTAGCATTTACGGAGCCAGCAGCTTTTGTCAGTTTAGCCTCCATAGGAGTGATAGTGTCTTCTATATGAGACACCCTCGTTTCAACCTCCGAAATACGCCCTCTCATAGCTTGCATATCATGTCGCAAGCGGCCCACTTCAGTATGCACATCTTCTATTTTCTCCGTAAGAGATGATCTAGTGAGGGAGAGCCTGCATTAACTGCTCGGATGCCTGTTTAAGAGTCAGTTCATCTTGTTCTCCCTCCTCGTTACTATCAGAGGGACGGCCTTTGCGCTGAGATGGTGTAGGATTATTTCTAAGATTGCGCACATTATCAGGAGGATCATCTTTGGCGTATTTCTTTAGTTTTTCAGCAGCCGCTGCTCCTCTGGAGTGCTGCATGGTGGGCAGACAAAAGGGACTCCACAAAGCGATCTCAGAGGTAATTATGGGTAAGCTGGACTCCAATTTCAGGTCCCGTATTATTAAGCACAAGACTGTATTTCAAGAGACCAATGGACAGGCAATTTAAATTATAAGATTTATAGAGATAACCACTTCAACACACAAGCTGTGCAGTCTCACAGTCACCACAGGGGAGCAGCAGGAAAGGGGTTAATCCCTTTGATGTTATGGCGTTGGTAAGTAAGGTGTCCACCCGATAGGGGGGCGCAGGACCCAATTTCTCAGGGCACACACCGCACCACCCCTATTTCATTCAGGTATGTGCTCACCTCCCCAGCGCCGCTGATATAATTAGGAGCGCAACTTCCCTTTCTGTTAGGGTGTGCGCTATGTTAGTGACCGCTGCCCCAGGCATGTACCGCCGTTCACTTCAGTTCTCCAAGCTCCTGTATCCAGGCGCTCCGCAGCTCTCACCAGTGTAGTCCGACCACCGCCGCCTCCAAGAGGAAGGAGCCCGGCTCCAGCAGAAAGCAGCGCCACGTCCTGTATTCCCGGGCGCGTGCTCTGAAAATGGCCGCCGCTGCACGTGGAGTCTCCTGATCACTTCGGCTCCCGCAGCTCCCGGATCTCCACAACAGCCTCCCGGAGGGTCCACAAGGCTCCCAGGTATATGGGGTTCCAGTTTCAGTCGGTACCGCTAGGTCACGCACAGTGTGTACAGCAGGATAGGCTCAGGATATACGGAGCTCTCATGAGATGCGTCCTTCTTCCTCGGCTACATAGCCACGCCCCCCTATTATCCTGTTTTTGATGTCCCTGTTCTTGGTGCTTAACCCTAAAAGTGTTTCTTACTTCTGCTCGTGCATTCATCAGTCCTAATGGAATTCTTACTCATTCAATCAGAACAATATGGAGTACCAAATATCTTGACTTTTCAGAAACAAAACACTGAAATATTTCCTCAAATTTTCTGGAAGGTCCTGCATTAATGGAAAGGGATACTTATTAGGAAATGGTTTTATATTCAGTTTCCTTAAATCCACACAGTCTGACTACCATCTGGGGGCATTTGCCCCTGGAATGTTCTCAAATGCCATGGAATGCTTTTGTACACTTGGATGATGTGCCTGGTACTTCTAGTACTACTCTTGTTCCTGGCCTCATTAGCTCATGACAACTCTCTTGTCTCAATCAAGTTGCTGTTCCTGGTATCCCTTGACTGTGTCTGAGGATTGTTTTGGTTACTGTTCTTGGTATCTCCTGTTTCTGAGGCCCGCTCCTGATCACTGCTCCTAGTACCTCCTTGTTTTGACCAAATCCTGTTTATGGTATCTCATGATTCCCACCCTGGCCAGCTCTGGGCACTGCTCCTATTATCTCTTGAATCCTACCTTGACCTGTTCCTGGACACTACACCTTGTGTCAACTGGTTTTGACTTGGCATACTTCTGGATGTAGTTCCTGTCATCTCCTGGTTAGTGTCCATGGTTACAGCTGCTAACAGTGTTCCAAATCCTATCCTATTCCCAATCTTCATTTTCCAGGTTCCAGCCACTAGCCTGTTCCTGAACATGATCCTGGTTCCATTTACTAATCTGTGTTCTGTGTCTCTGTTTCTAGCTCATAACCATTCCTTATGACCATGCTCCAGTCTTTTGACCAAATTACAATTCTAGGATCAAAATCCCGTAAAACAGTCCTGTTACTACTTGGTTTATTTTCCAGATCTTAGGGTCACATATGTCATCAATTTTTTAATCGCTCTATAAATAACCAAGCAATATGTCATCTTATTAATAATGTCTAGTATACAGTGGGAAATTTCTTTGTAGAAGTCTTTGATCTTCATCTATTGATGTCTTGTTTCCTCCAGGTGCAGCTCATGGAAGATTTCATGAACACTAATTATGATTCCTCGGTGGAGTAGAAAAGTGTTTATGATTACGTCAATATGCCGTTAACCAATGAATCCTCCAGTGAGCTCAGTGCTTCAAAATTACCTCTTGTGCGATCAGCTGAGAAGGCCGGCAATCATCTACAGCTTCATCTATTAAAACAGACTTCCACAGGTGGCCTCATGATGGATCTCAAGCTACGGACCAACTCATCAAAAAGTTTACTAATGAAGGGGATTCTTTAGTGTCTGCATTTTGATTGCCTGTAACCATTCCAAACCATCTCTCAGTGGTATCTTTATGATGATCAAACCATGACCATTAATGGACACCACTGACCTATTGAATAACCTACCAACCATAGGTCCTCATAGGCAATCCATACCATTGATATAGCCATCTGATGAGCCAGCTATACACATTGGGCTACTAAGTCACTTTTCTTTTTTATCTTGTGGTATTCGGTGATATTTTTTGTGCCAAATTCATCAAAAAGTAATATAAAGCAATGCTCACTTTTTTAGGCGACTTGCAACTGTATTCTCAGCAAATGGTGGTGCAACAAAGTATTTGCTTAAAGGGGCCGAATAATATTGCACGCCCCACTTTTCAGTTTTTGAATTTCCACAAAAATTTAAAATAAACAATAAATTTCGTTCAACTTCACAATTGTGTTCCACTTGTTGTTGATTCTTCACCAAAAATGTACATTTGGTATCTTTATGTTTGAAGCATGATATGTGGGAAAAGGTTGAAAAGTTCCAGGAGGCCGAATACTTTAACAAGGAACTGTATCTGTTCACATAGGTTGATCCTTTTTCGAAAGTTTATGTTCTGTGTTTTTATTGACGCAGACAATTTGCTTCAAATATTTTGTACGATTCAGAAAATTTTTGGGAATATCTTTTTTCCTGGAATCTCCTTTATAAAATGCGTAATTCATTATTAAAGGAAACCTGTCAGCAGGATTGCGCTCAGTAAACTACAGACATTGTCAGGTTGGTGCCGTTACACTAATTAAAATGATACCTGGGGTGAAGAAATCAGTCTTGTGATTATTGTTTCATCTGTTTTTGTAGTTTTCAGTGAATGAGATTCTCGTGCTTTGGGGCGGGGCTGTGGGCGGGGCTTTATGTGGTGCTCTTACATATTCATCCTTACGGCTTATGACAGGACACTGATCTTTCAGCGACCTACCCCCTATTTTACATACTGCATATCTTATTGTTTGAAAAAAAATTACATTCATCATGCAGGTGGTGACGCCTGCGCTGTAGCATGTTATGATCTATAATAAACATATTTTCATTTGATTTTGCCATATAATTTTCTTGGAAAATTTGAGGAAGTATTATTTTTTTTAATTAAATTTGATAAATCATGTATATGGGAAGGTAATTCAGAAACATAAGGTTGAAAAACAAATCAATATAATGTGAAAGGTCCACCATTATAGATTTTACTCCTGATATAATGGGGCAACCAGGGGGATGTGAGTTAAATTTTTATGAATTTTGGGTAAGAAATAAAAACAATAATAATACTTATGAAGGAGTTTGATCAACTCTGGAACACATTGTTTCAGTAAAAAAACTGTCTTCTACTACATTTCTGGACATCCTATACCCACAGTCAACACCCCTTCATTACAGCAGTCTTCTTCACCCAGTGGAAAATTCATCAAAATTGCACAAGAATGTGTTTCAAAATGTTATCCAAAATTGCTGAAAAAAATTCTGGTGTACATAAAATCACTCCATAGGGTGATTGGAGTACATTTGTGATACATTTTGAGATATTTTATAAAAAGTCACAAATGATGAATCAGGCAAAAATATCTGGAGGCCCTAAGCCTCACCTACTTTGGTGATCTAAAGAAAAAGGCAAAAACACATAAAATGAACTTTAAAAAATGCTGAAATAGAAAGATGAACTTACTGCAAACAAAAAAGGCACAAAACATCAAAAACTTGACAATAAACAGACACAAATGCAATAATGAATTGAGCAAATTATGTACCAAAACAACACAGAGAACTCATTCTAACCATTTATTTTAGTGTAAGTATCCAAATGTTACGATATGTTATTTTTTCTTCCATGCACATTACCTTTGACAAAAGTAAAAAAAAAAAATGTCAAAAAGATTAAAAAACAGACCTATGTGTCACTCCAGACAAATGAAAAATATATTTTGGCAGCCAAACATGTCAAAAAGCGCTAAAATTTTTTTGGTGATTTAGGACCAAAATATCTGGTGAAAAAAAGTTACCCCTAAATGGGAAGGTCTTTCATTATTATTATTTATTATAGCGCCATTTATTCCATGACGCTTTACATGTGAGGAGGGGTATACATAATAAAAACAAGTATAATAATCTTAAACAATACAAGTCACAACTAGTACAGGAGGGGAGAGGACCCTGCCCGCGAGGGCTCACAATCTACAAGGGATGGGTGAGGATACAGTATGTAAGGGTAGAGGGTAGAGCAATTTATTACTAACAGATAGCTGACTCATCAGGCTACATCAGTCCTGCATGTAATAAATAAAGTTCTGAGTGGTGTGTGCCACTACTAACCTGCCGATTTTGATGGTACTGGTCCAACCATGTGTTAACAGGTTGTTTGGAAGCAAAAGGGCAGACAATGAGGAGACAGTGGTACTTAACCAGCACTATTTATTTGATTAACACAGAAGGGAAGTCTATTTCTAAGTACTGTATATACTCGAGTATAAGCCGAGAATTTCAGCCCATTTTTTAGGCTGAAATTGCCCCTCTTGGCTTATACTCAAGTCATTGCCAGGTGTCGGCAAGGGAGGGTTAGTGGCAGCTGTCTAATCATACACACCTGCTCCTGGTGCGGTCCCTGGTTCTCCGGACACTCACAGCTTTTTCCTGTATTGAGCGGTCACATGGTACCGCTCATTGCAGTAATGTATATGCGGCGCCCCCACACCGCCGCAGGGCCGAGGGGTACCCGGAGCCGGGCCTCTAGTTCTCAGTCTCGGGGTTGTCACGGTGGCTAGACCCGGTCCGTGGCCCTGTCCGTCAGTGGGGGACGTCCGGTGTAATAGGTGGTAGTAATGATAGCGGTGCAGCGGTGCAGTTGTGGGGTGTAAGTCGCGGTAAATAACGAGGACACCAGGTTGCAGTCTCTTTACCTCTTTACTGGAGATCTCTGAGTCCTCAGTCCAGAACACGGTTCACCAGGCTACGCAAGTCCGGCCGGTCCAATGGCACCTCCAGAGTTCTCCTCTCAGGTGGAAATCTGTGCCTTCCTTCTAGCGCTATGTGTTGTAGTCCTTCCCTGCTGTGCTTACGGAAAGTAACCCCACAACGGTTGTGTCTGTTTCTTAAGTTCCCTCACAACTCGATTTGATGTTCCTCTGTAATCCACCCCTTCCCTGTATTCAGGTTGGAATGGCACCCGTTTGTCAGGTAGGCCTGGAGTTCTTCCGGGACCCTAGAGTCGCCCCTCTCCCGCAATTGCCCCCCAAGACTTCATAGGTGATATGTGGTAGACAGCCCGCCTGAGACCGACTGTCCTGCCGCTGTTTGGAGTATGGCTTGAAGCTGTATTCTAATCCACTCCCTCGGCGTTCCGGCCACCGGTATTGCGCCTCAGCAGGGTGCTGCCTCTTTCAACAAAACCCCTGCTGGTATTCTCCTTCTGCTTGATCTCGTTTCTCACTCAGCACAATCTGTCTCGCTTCTAGTCCTTTCCTTGAGTCCCGCCGCTTCCAGGAGCCTGCGCGGACCCGTTACGTTCTTTCAATGCCAAGCCTCTGCCAGGATCCCACCCCTGGCAGAGACCCTACAGTCTCTCCCTTCACAACACCCCCTGCCACAGGGTGTTGCTCCGTTCAATCCCGTCAGCGTTCTCACTAACTTTCTGCCTGACCCCCAGTTTACCCACTATGGTGGGGAGTGGCCTAATGAATAGCACCCTTAGCTCCCCCCGGAGGCCCAGCTGTGAAACATATTGGTGTCTGTGATACCTGATTGGAGGAACTCCTTCGGTGCCATCGAACGTACCATGGCTCCCCTTAGCGGCGAAGCCACAGTACTGCAACGACCAGAACTCTGGGGCGCTGCACTCCCCCCTGGTTAAACACAGTACTCCGGGACTGGGAAGAAAAACAACAATACAGATTAGTAAACAGACATACAATTTTGTTGAGTGCAAAACAATAAGTATACTTGAACAGGCTTCCCTTTATGGGAGGTGAGGACACTTTTAACGTTACAAACATGGTCAACATTATAAATTACAGGCTATGCATAACTCCTGTTACCCAACCGGGTATTCTACTTAGTGCAAATTCTGGAACAATAAATTAACATTGCCTTTAGGAAACATACACTCTTAGTCAGGGTCGGACTGGCCCACCGGGAGATCGGAGAATCCTCCGGTGGGCCCTCCCCCCCCCCCCCACCCCCCCACCCCCCCCCCCACCAGACTCCTGCTCTGTCCTGTATTTTAGCGCATTATGATTACATGCACCCAGCAGTGAGTGTTATTCCATACCCGCTGCTGGCCGCCTGTACTGCTCAGTAAAACATGTGATGTGAGGTGAGAGCTTTCTCATCACCTGCTGCGGCTTCTACTGATGTCTTGGCGCCGCTGTCTCAGCTGCGCAGTGCTCATGAGATCAATATAAGCGGCAGCAGCAGGTGATAGAAAGCTCTCGCCTCACATCACTTGGTGCTGAGCCGTGCAGATGGCCAGCACCGGGTATACAATAACCCGCACAGCACCACGCACAGCACAGAGCCACAGGCTGTGAGACACTCGCACTGCACACAGCGTCTAGAACGGAGTTGATTTTTTGAGGGCATGATGTCACTGGAAGGGGCGGGGCCTCCATCAGACCAGTGACCTGATAGCAGGAAGCAGCGCTGTGCTCACTGAGGCTTGCTGGAGCCCTGTGTGAACTAGAGGACCGAGGGGGCTGCACTATGGAACTGTGTAAGGAGAGGAATGAGGGTCTGCACAATGGACCCTTGCACAGATAGGAATGAAGACCCAGCATTCAGTGTGAGTGGTCAGAGGATGTATTTATTTGATGTAACTTGAAAGGGGCTGTGTGGAGAAGGAGGGATGATGAGGGGGCTGTGTGGAGGAGGGATGATGAGGGGGCTGTGTGATGAAGGGGGGATGATGAGGGGGCTGTGTGGAGAAGGAGGGATGATGAGGGGGCTGTGTGGAGGAGGGATGCTGAAAAGGCTGTGGAGAAGGAGGGATGATGAGGGGGCTGTGTGGAGGAGGGATGATGAGGAGGCTGTGTGGAGGAGGGATGATGAGGGGGCTGTGTGGAGGAGGGATGAGGGGCTGTGTGATGAAGGGGGGATGATGAGGGGGCTGTGTGGAGGAGGAGGGATGATGAGGGGGCTGTGTGGAGGAGGGATGCTGAAAAGGCTGTGGAGAAGGAGGGATGATGAGGGGGCTGTGTGGAGGAGGGATGATGAGGGGGCTGTGTGGAGGAGGGATGATGAGGGGGCTGTGTGGAGGAGGGATGAGGGGCTGTGTGATGAAGGGGGGATGATGAGGGGGCTGTGTGGAGAAGGAGGGATGATGAGGGGGCTGTGTGGAGGAGGGATGATGAGGGGGCTGTGTGATGAAGGGGGGATGATGAGGGGGCTGTGTGGAGAAGGAGGGATGATGAGGGGGCTGTGTGGAGGAGGGATGCTGAAAAGGCTGTGGAGAAGGAGGGATGATGAGGGGGCTGTGTGGAGGAGGGATGATGAGGGGGCTGTGTGGAGGAGGGATGAGGGGCTGTGTGATGAAGGGGGGATGATGAGGGGGCTGTGTGGAGAAGGGATGCTGAAAAGGCTGTGAAGGAGGGATGATGAGGGGGCTGTGTGATGAAGGGGGATGATGAGGGGGCTGTGTGGAGAAGGAGGGATGATGAGGGGGCTGTGTGGAGGAGGGATGCTGAAAAGGCTGTGGAGAAGGAGGGATGATGAGGGGGCTGTGTGGAGGAGGGATGATGAGGAGGCTGTGTGGAGGAGGGATGATGAGGGGGCTGTGTGGAGGAGGGATGAGGGGCTGTGTGATGAAGGGGGGATGATGAGGGGGCTGTGTGGAGGAGGAGGGATGATGAGGGGGCTGTGTGGAGGAGGGATGCTGAAAAGGCTGTGGAGAAGGAGGGATGATGAGGGGGCTGTGTGGAGGAGGGATGATGAGGGGGCTGTGTGGAGGAGGGATGATGAGGGGGCTGTGTGGAGGAGGGATGAGGGGCTGTGTGATGAAGGGGGGATGATGAGGGGGCTGTGTGGAGAAGGAGGGATGATGAGGGGGCTGTGTGGAGGAGGGATGATGAGGGGGCTGTGTGATGAAGGGGGGATGATGAGGGGGCTGTGTGGAGAAGGAGGGATGATGAGGGGGCTGTGTGGAAGAGGGATGCTGAAAAGGCTGTGGAGAAGGAGGGATGATGAGGGCTGTGTGGAGGAGGGATGATGAGGGGGCTGTGTGGAGGAGGGATGAGGGGCTGTGATGAAGGGGGGATGATGAGGGGGCTGTGTGGAGAAGGGATGCTGAAAAGGCTGTGAAGGAGGGATGATGAGGGGGCTGTGTGATGAAGGGGGGATGATGAGGGGGCTGTGTGGAGAAGGAGGGATGATGAGGGGGCTGTGTGGAGGAGGGATGCTGAAAAGGCTGTGGAGAAGGAGGGATGATGAGGGGGCTGTGTGGAGGAGGGATGATGAGGGGGCTGTGTGGAGGAGGGATGAGGGGCTGTGTGATGAAGGGGGGATGATGAGGGGGCTGTGTGGAGGAGGGATGCTGAAAAGGCTGTGAAGGAGGGATGATGAGGGGGCTGTGTGGAGGAGGGATGATGAGGGGGCTGTGTGGAGGAGGGATGAGGGGCTGTGTGATGAAGGGGGGATGATGAGGGGGCTGTGTGGAGAAGGAGGGATGATGAGGGGGCTGTGTGGAGGAGGGATGCTGAAAAGGCTGTGGAGAAGGAGGGATGATGAGGGGGCTGTGTGGAGGAGGGATGATGAGGGGGCTGTGTGGAGGAGGGATGAGGGGCTGTGTGATGAAGGGGGGATGATGAGGGGGCTGTGTGGAGAAGGAGGGATGATGAGGGGGCTGTGTGGAGGAGGGATGCTGAAAAGGCTGTGGAGAAGGAGGGATGATGAGGGGGCTGTGTGGAGGAGGGATGATGAGGGGGCTGTGTGGAGGAGGGATGATGGGGCTGTGTGGAGGAGGGATGAGGGGCTGTGTTATGAAGGGGGGATGATGAGGGGGCTGTGTGGAGAAGGAGGGATGATGAGGGGGCTGTGTGGAGGAGGGATGATGAGGGGGCTGTGTGATGAAGGGGGGATGATGAGGGGGCTGTGTGGAGAAGGAGGGATGATGAGGGGGCTGTGTGGAGGAGGGATGCTGAAAAGGCTGTGGAGAAGGAGGGATGATGAGGGGGCTGTGTGGAGGAGGGATGATGAGGGGGCTGTGTGATGAAGGGGGGATGATGAGGGGGCTGTGTGGAGAAGGAGGGATGATGAGGGGGCTGTGTGGAGGAGGGATGCTGAAAAAGCTGTGGAGAAGGAGGGATGATGAGGGGGCTGTGTGGAGGAGGGATGATGAGGGGGCTGTGTGGAGGAGGGATGAGGGGCTGTGTGATGAAGGGGGGATGATGAGGGGGCTATGTGGAGAAGGAGGGATGATGAGGGGGCTGTGTGGAGGAGGGATGCTGAAAAGGCTGTGGAGAAGAAGGGATGATGAGGGGGCTGTGTGGAGGAGGGATGCTGAAAAGACTGTGGAGAAGGAGGGATGATGAGGGGGCTGTGGAGGAGAGATGATGAGGGGGCTGTGTGGAGAAGGAGGGATGATGAGGGGGCTGTGTGGAGGAGGGATGCTGAAAAGGCTGTGGAGAAGGAGGGATGATGAGGGGGCTGTGTGAAGGAGGGATGCTGAAAAGGCTGTGGAGAAGGAGGGATGATGAGGGGCTGTGGAGGAGGGATGATGAGGGGGCTCTGTGGAGAAGGAGGGATGATGAGGGGGCTGTGTGGAGCAGGAGCGATGATGAGGGGCTGTGTGATGAAGGGGGGATGATGAGGGGGCTGTGTGGAGAAGGAGGGATGAGGGGGCTGTGTGGAGGAAGGATGCTGAAGGGGCTGTGGAAAAGGAGGGATGATGAGGGGCTGTTTGGAGGAGGGACGATGAGGGGCTGTGTGGAGAAGGAGGGATTATGAGCTTTGTGGAAAAGGGGGGGTGATGAGGGGGCTGTGTGGAAAGGGGGGGATGATGAGCTTTGTGGAAAAAGAGGTGATCCGGGGCTGTGTGGAGAAGAGGGGGAGTGAGAAAAAGCCCATTGGTGAGTTCACCGCCTCTGCACCGTGGGACTTTCTCACTGCGCTAGTGGGGATCTCACCAAGGTCACCGCAGTTCAGGGGCCTGGCTGGGAACAAAGCCTCAATGGCTTGCCATAACCTCGATGAGGTTAGCTGACCCCAGTGACCAGAGGTAAACTTTATACCTCCGATCACAGCTGCGGGCTCGCATCATTTGACAGTGTGTGAACATCAGCTTTCAGACTGGCAGTAATGATTTTACCGCCGATCAGAAGCAATGTTTGCCGCTCTGTCTTGTATCTGACAGAGTGGTAAACACTTGATGTATTGGCCCCCCACTCAAATGAATAGGGTCCAGGTACTTTTCTGGTACCCGAACCTGGACTCATTTTTAACTGTTCGGCCGGACCCGAACATCTAGGGGTCCGCTCATCTCTAATCCTGTGTCTAGTGTGTGACTGGTGTATGTATGGCGCGTGAGTGTGTCATGTGTCTAGCGTGTGACTGGTGTGTGTGTGTCACATGTATGTATCCTGTGTCTAGCGTGTGACTGGTGTGTATGTGTCGTGTCTATTGTGTGTATGTGGCACATGTCTAAATAATAAAATCTTTCTGTGCTTATAGAATATCATTGTTCTAGGCAGCACTTGTCTTGTTTACACAAAATTATCCGCTGCCGATAAGGGTGCTTAACTAGATGGAAACTTAGGCTACTTTCACACTTCCATCTTCAAAATCTGCACAGGATCCGTCAAGACGTTGAAATGACGGATCCTGTGCAGATTGTGGAAAACGTGTGCACTGGGCCCGTCGAGGCTATGTGCACCTGTTGTGTATGTGTCTTCGCAGGGGTTTTCCGCTGCGAAAATGCATACACAACACAAACCAGGTTTAAAAAAAAATTAAAAAATCGCAGGGTTCTCACCTACCGGCGTTCCCGCGCAGTGTCATCGATGCTCCCGGCAGCTAGCGTTCCTAGCAATACTCCACGAAATCTCGCAAGAAGTCACAATGTATTACTAGGAACACTAGCTGCCGGGAGCATTGGTGACGCTATGCGGGAACGCCGGTAGGTGAGAATACTGCGATTTTTAATTTTTTTAATTATTTTTAACATATCTTGTTACTATTGATGCTGCATAAATTCGTAGAAAAACTTGGTACTCAAGGGTTTTGAAATTAGTCAATTGACTAATTTCTCTGGATGTTAAATAAAAACTTTAGAAAATATTTCAAAACCCTTGAGTGCCAAGTTTTTCTACGAATTTATCATTGGGGGTCGGATACCCTACTTGAGCACCTACGCCTTCCTTCTTCAGAGTGCCGTGTATATATTTTATTGACTATATTGATGCTGCATAGGCAGCATCAATAGTAAAAAGAGAGAGAGAGCGAGCGAGAGAGAATTTCCCTGACGGGAAATTCTTCCACGCATGCTCTCTTTGAAAAGACGGGACCAGTTGCTGGATTCCTGCTTTTCACAGGCAGCGACGCATCCTGTGCCCATAGGCTTCCATTGTAGCCAGTGACGGACAGCGCAGGATACGTCGCTGACCGATTTTCTGACGTGCAGAAAAAACGTTCAGAGGAACGTTTTCTCTGCCCGACGGACCGTTTTTATGCAGGATCCAGTGAAAGAGGGAAGACTCTGCTGCTAGTACCCCTTATGCATGGTGGGCCCTTAGAATGATTTTCTCTGGTGGGCCCAAGCTACTCCAGTCCGACGCTGCTCTTAGTTTACCAAAGGCCTTCCTATAATCACATTACAGGGTAAGGTAACTTCACATTCTCCTACTTTGAACCTGCAGGACCGCCTGTCCCTATGGCACCAGACCTACTGCCTCTCCTTTCTTTTACAGGACCGCCCTGTTCATCCAGGGCCTACTGCCTTTCTCTACTATACATGGTATAGACATAACATTCCTTTCGTTTAAAGAACTCTGAGCCAGCTCTACTCGGCTCCTTTAAGGACTCACTCTCTAACCCCTACGGGTTCACTCTCTGTCCTTAGTAACAAAGTAACTTTCAATGGGGACGCGGGGTTTACCTTCTATCCTCACCTTCATTATTACTTTGCTTACTTTCAACTATGCAGACCTCTATCTCTACCCCTACGGGCTCTCTGCATCTTTTCTTTCTGCAAAACATTATTTAGACATTTCAACAAATTCAACACATATAACTTAGCATGTAAAACAGTTACATTTCTTTTTAAGGCATCATTATGGCATTACTGTTCTGCAACAGTATCTCTCTCAAGTTCAGTTTCTCACATCCCCTTTAAGAGGAGACCAAGTCTTTCTAAGGTAGCTCGTCTTCTCAGCCTACCGGCCCATGCAAAGGTTCCGGCATGGTATCTTCGCAAAGTGTCTTTAACTAGAACCGGTAGGAACGGTATCTTCACAAAGTGTCTTTGGCTCAAACAAATAGGGCAAATATCTTCGCAAAGTGTCTTTGGCTAAAACCAGTAGGGAGCACCTTTAAGAAGGTGCAAACTATTTACAAGGGAAGTTCGAATCATGCACCGTCCATGATTTCTGCAGTTTGTATAACTTTTGTGCAACAACTTCAGAAAAGGAAAACAAACAAAGAGGATCCCGGGTCAACAGAGGGATCCATTAACCCTGGGCGGGTTTAGCAGCAACTTAAAGGAATAAAAGACAAACAGTAACTATTTACATTTTCATGGTATCGAGGTTTATTCTTTTTCTGGTGGCTTGGGTTCCTGAACCCCGGCCACTGTAGCACGGACACCAGCGGCAAGCTCCGCAGGGACCACCTGGTCGCCTGCTGTCTGAATTTGAAGCCTAACTCTGTCGGCAAGTTCAGGAGCTGCTACAAAGCGTACAGTAGAAACAGTAACAAGGTCTGGCAGCCCTGGATTGACCACAGTTGGGGTCACAGGTGCCATTCTCTCAGACTCGTATCGCTGAACTTTCCGGGCACGCCATCCTTGTGTGTTCCAGTGACGGGTATACGTCACCTGATCCCCCTCCCGGAGTGGTTCACCTTCTCGATCACAGCAGGGAGTCTCCACATCATAGCCGGCAACGAAGATGCCAGTAGGTAGACCCGACTCCCAAATGGAACCCCACCCCTTCTTTGGGTGGAATGCCGCCACCGTCCCTCGCCTGACAGCATCCGTCCCATCATAGATCATTTTTTTGCTCTGCAGTTCCCGTCTTTCAACTTCGGTGCGCTGTCCCCAATGCTGGAGCACGCATTGTTTGTATTGGTCCCAGGTAAGTATCGCAATAGTGAGACCTTCCATTGGAATCCCATCCTGCTCGACCCAGGGAACATCCCATCGGAACATCACCCCTCCTGGGTCCATTTCTATGGGCTCTCCCCACCTGGTTGGCAATGGTGGTAACAACTTCCCCAACGCGCCGGGGGTGAGAACCGCCCGGTCGATTGTAAACGCGGGGTTACTGTTGTGGGGAGGATCGGTCGGGAGAGCAGAACCGTCCAGGGGAGTAGGGGCGCCGCCCATACCTGCGCCTGATGTGGTTCCACCGGCGTTGCTCTGGTCCGTTAACGAGGACACTGGAGTCTGCTGCAGCCCGGACCGGGGCTCCTCCAATGGGATGCTCGGACTCGGCTCCGCTGGCTGTGGTTCCTCCTCCTCTAACTCCGAGGTCGGGATTGGTGGACGTAACTCCGCTGTCGGATCCGCAGGCCTCCGGTCCACCTCCGGTGAAGAAAGGCAGGCCTGAACCGCTTCTTCCTCGCTCAGGCACTCGCCGTTCATCATTGCTGCCTGATAGTCGGTGGCAGTGCATGCACCTAACTCCGCCATTTCTCCGAGGTCGGGCTTCTCCGTCACCCGCTTCCCGCCGTTGCATATCAAGGGGTGTTTCTCTTCTGCTTTGGGGCAGGTCATTCCTCTGCAGCCAGAAGTGCAGGGGGCGGTAGCCATTTCTCGCGCCACACTGGGAGTCTCCGCCCATAACACGCCCTCCTTCCCCCTGGGTGCAGCAATGGCGGCGCCTTTTGGCGGGAACTTTTGGCGGCTAATGGCGCAGCACAGTCTTACAATAACGTACAGTCCAAGCACAACAAATCACAGTCTCTAGGCACACATGACCTGATTCTTCAGGCTTAAGTAGATCCTGTTCGTGACGCCAAGTCTGCGGCGCCCCCACACCGCCGCAGGGCCGAGGGGTACCCGGAGCCGGGCCTCTAGTTCTCAGTCTCGGGGTTGTCACGGTGGCTAGACCCGGTCCGTGGCCCTGTCCGTCAGTGGGGGACGTCCGGTGTAATAGGTGGTAGTAATGATAGCGGTGGAGCGGTGCAGTTGTGGGGTGTAAGTCGCGGTAAATAACGAGGACACCAGGTTGCAGTCTCTTTACCTCTTTACTGGAGATCTCTGAGTCCTCAGTCCAGAACACGGTTCACCAGGCTACGCAAGTCCGGCCGGTCCAATGGCACCTCCAGAGTTCTCCTCTCAGGTGGAAATCTGTGCCTTCCTTCTAGCGCTATGTGTTGTAGTCCTTCCCTGCTGTGCTTACGGAAAGTAACCCCACAACGGTTGTGTCTGTTTCTTAAGTTCCCTCACAACTCGATTTGATGTTCCTCTGTAATCCACCCCTTCCCTGTATTCAGGTTGGAATGGCACCCGTTTGTCAGGTAGGCCTGGAGTTCTTCCGGGACCCTAGAGTCGCCCCTCTCCCGCAATTGCCCCCCAAGACTTCATAGGTGATATGTGGTAGACAGCCCGCCTGAGACCGACTGTCCTGCCGCTGTTTGGAGTATGGCTTGAAGCTGTATTCTAATCCACTCCCTCGGCGTTCCGGCCACCGGTATTGCGCCTCAGCAGGGTGCTGCCTCTTTCAACAAAACCCCTGCTGGTATTCTCCTTCTGCTTGATCTCGTTTCTCACTCAGCACAATCTGTCTCGCTTCTAGTCCTTTCCTTGAGTCCCGCCGCTTCCAGGAGCCTGCGCGGACCCGTTACGTTCTTTCAATGCCAAGCCTCTGCCAGGATCCCACCCCTGGCAGAGACCCTACAGTCTCTCCCTTCACAACACCCCCTGCCACAGGGTGTTGCTCCGTTCAATCCCGTCAGCGTTCTCACTAACTTTCTGCCTGACCCCCAGTTTACCCACTATGGTGGGGAGTGGCCTAATGAATAGCACCCTTAGCTCCCCCCGGAGGCCCAGCTGTGAAACATATTGGTGTCTGTGATACCTGATTGGAGGAACTCCTTCGGTGCCATCGAACGTACCATGGCTCCCCTTAGCGGCGAAGCCACAGTACTGCAACGACCAGAACTCTGGGGCGCTGCATATATGGAGCCGACTCCACTCCCATAGGGGTGGAACCGCATATTCATTACTGTAATGAGCGGTACCATGTGACTGCTCAATACAGGAAGAAGCTGTCAGCGCCCTGAGAACAAGGGACGTGCAGGGACCGCGCCAGGAGCAGGTGAGTATGGCGGGGCAGTGCGCTATATTCACCTGTCCCTCGTTCCACCGTCGGCGCCGCTGTGTCTTCTGCATCCTCTGCAGTGATGCTCAGGTCAGAGGCACAATGACGCGATTAGCCACTCTCTGCCTGAGCGTCAGTGCGGAGGATGGGGAAGACACAGCGGCGCTCGGCGGTTGAACGGAGGACAGGTGAATATAGCAAGTGCCAGGAGTCTGAGCGACGAGAGGTGATTTTTTTAAATCGCAGCAACAGCGTATGGGGCAAATATCTCTATGGAGCATCTTATGGGGCCATGTGCAGCATTATATGGGGCAAATATCTCTATGGAGCATCTTATGGGGCCATAATCAGCATTTGTGCATCATTATATGGGGCAAATGTGTCTATGGAGCATCTTATGGGGCCATAATCAGCATTTGTGCAGCATTATATGTCTGTATGGAGCATCTTATTGGGCCATAATCAGCATTTGTGCAGCATTGTATGGGGCAAATGTCTCTATGGAGCATCTTATGTGGGGTCTGTTGTGAATTCTGCTCTTGGGCTCCCTCCGGTGGTTGTTAGTGGTAGTGCAGTGGTCTCTGGATTGTAAGCAAGGCAGGTGTTTCTGCTTATTGCAGCTCTATTAGGTATTTAGGGTTTTAGGATCCTTCAATCCCTGCCAGTTGTCCATTGTATCTTGGAGGGATTGCATCTCTGTCTGGCTCCACTTGCCCTTCTGACATTTCTTCTAAGATAAGTGTCTTGTTTTTTTGTTCTCTGTAGCACGCATGCAGGGTGCTTTTATGTGCAGTGCAATCTATTGTGTTTTTGTCCAGCTTAGACTTTGTTTGGATTTTTCTGTCATTCTGGATTCTTTGGAGATGCAGATATACATCCTATGTCTTTAGTTAGATGTACTGATAGTATATTCTGCTGTGGATTTTTCTAGAGTTTTAATACTGACCGCTTAGTACTCTGTCCTATCCTTTTCTATTTTAGCTAGAAGTGCCTCTTTTGCTAAACTCTGTCTTTTCTGCCTGTGTACGTATTTCCTCTTAAACTTAGTCAATATTTGTGGGGGGCTGCCTATCCTTTGGGGCTCTGCTCTGAGGCAAGATAGGATTTCCCATTTCCATATTTAGGGGTATTTAGTCCTCCGGCTGTGTCGAGGTGTCTAGGCCATGTTAGGTACATCTCACGGCTACTTCTAGTTGCAGTGTCAGTATTAGGATTGCGGTCAGTACAGGTACCACCTACTCCAGAGATAGTCTCATGCGGCTCCAGGGTCACCGGATCATAACAGGGGTCATAATCAACATTTGTGCAGGATTATATGGGGCGTATTTTGTATGGAGCATATTATGGGGCCCCTTCATAAACTGTATGAAGCATTATATGGGGCTTCTGATTCAATATGGATATTCAAAAACACTTAACCTACTGATGTCTCAATTAATTTTACTTTTATTGGTATCTATTTTTATTTTTGACATTTACAGGTAGCTGCTGCATTTTCCACCCTAGGCTTATACTCGAGTCACTAAGTTTTCCCAGTTTTTTGTGGCAAAATTAGGGGTCTCAGCTTATACTCAAGTATATACGGTATGCACCAATGCTTTTCACAAATATAGAATATCATCAAAAAGTTAATTTATTTCAGTTCTTCAATACAAAAAGTGAAACACATATATTATATAGAGTAATCTATTTCAAGTGTTTCAAGTGTTTATTTCTGTTAATGTTGATGATTATGGCTTACGGCCAATGAAAACCCAAAACTCATTATCTCAGTAAATTAGAATATTTTATAACACCAGCTTGAAAAAATATTTTAAAATCTGAAATGTTGGCCTACTGAAATGTATGTTCAGTAATAGCACTCTATACTTGGTTGGGGCTCCTTTTGCATCAATTACTGCATCAATGTAGCGTGGCATGGAGGTGATCAGCCTGCAGCTCTGCTGAGGTGTTATGGAAGCCCAGGTTGCTTTGATAGCAGCCTTCAGCTTGTCTGCATTGTTGGGTCTGGTGTCTCTCATCTTCCTCTTGACAATACCCCATAGATTCTATATAGGGTTGAGGTCAGGCGAGTTTGCTGGCCAATCAAGCACAGTGATGCTGTTGTTTTTCAACAAGGTATTGGTATTTTTGGCAGTGTGGACAGGTGCCAAGTCCTGCTGGAGAATGAAATTTCCATCTCCAAAAAGCTTGTTGGCAGAGGGAAGCTTGAAGTGCTCTAAAATTTTCTGGTAGATGACTGCGCTGACTTTGGTGTTGATAATACATAGTGATGACATGGCTTCCCAAACCATCACTGATTGTGGAAACTTCACACTAGACCTCAAGCAGCTTGGACTTTGTCCCTCTCCACTCTTCCTCCAGACTTTGGTACCTTGATTTCCAAATGAAATGCAATATGTACTTTCATCTGAAAACAACACTTTGGACCACTGAGCAACAGTCCAGTTCTTTTTCTCCTGGGCCCAGGTAAGACACTTCTGGCTTTGTCTATTGGTCATGAGTGGCTTGACATAATGAATGAGACACTTGTAGCCCATGTCCTGGATATGTCTGTGTGTGGTGGCTCTTGAAGCAATGACTCCAGCAGCAGTCCACTTCTTGTCAATCTCCCCCCAATTTTGAATTGCCTTTTCTTAACAATCCTTTCAAGGTTGCGGTTATCCCGGTTGCTTTTGCACCTTTTCTTGCCACACTTTTTCTTTCCACTCAACTTTCCATTAATATGTTTGGATACAGTACTCTGTGAACAGCCAGCTTCTTTAGCAATGACCTTGTGTGGCTTACCCTCCTTGTGGAGTGTGTCAACGACTGCCTTTTGGACATCGTCAAGTCAGCAGTCTCCCCCATGATTGTGAAGCCTACTGAAACAGACTAATTGACCTTTTTAAATGCGTAGGAATCATTTGCAGGTGTTTTTGTTACTTATTCTAATTTACTGAGATAATGACTTTTAGATTTCATTGGCTGTTGGCCATAACCATCAGCATTAACAGAAATAAACACTTGAAATAGATCACTGTTTGTAATGACTATATGACTATATAATATATGAGATTCACTATTTGTATTGAAGAACTGAAATAAATTAACTTTTTGATGATATTCTAATTTTGTGAGAAGCACGTGTGTGTGTGTGTGTGTGTGTGTGTGTGTGTGTGTGTGTGTGTGTGTGTGTGTGTGTGTGTGTGTGTGTGTATACATATATGTATCAGGTCCGAGCATTCCTACATGAACACTTTCCTGAAAAGTGGATTGGTCGTCGTGGGTCAGTTGAATGGCCACCAAGGTCTCTCCCGATCTGACCCCCTTAGACTTTTATCTTTGGGGTCATCTGAAGGTAATTATCTGTGCTGTGAAGATATGAGATGGGCAGCATCTGAAACAATGGATACTGGAAGCCTGTGCCAGCATTTCTTCTGCGATGTTGCTATCAGAGTGTCAAGAGTGGGAGAAGAGGGTTGATAATCCAACACAATGGGCAGCACTTTGAACATATTTTATAAGTGGTCATAAACTTGTTAATAGGTCATGAAAGAATAAAGTTATGTTAAAACCAAGCACACCATTGTTTTTCTTGTGAAATTCTCAATAAATTTGATGTTTCACATGACCCTCTTCCCATTGAAAAAAATAAAGTTGGATACAAAATGGCCGACTTCAAAATGGCCACCATGGTCACCACCCATCTTGAAAAGTTTTCCCCCTCCCATTTACTAATGTGCCACAAACAGGAAGTTGATATCACCAATCATTCCCATTTTATTTAGGTGTATCCATATAAATGGCCTACCCTGTATATACACTCACTGGCCACTTTATTAGGTACACCTGTCCAACTTCTTGTTAACACTTAATTTCTAATCAGCCAATCACATGGCGGCAACTCAGTGCATTTAGGCATGTAGACATGGTCAAGACAATCTCCTGCAGTTCAAACCGAGCATCAGTATGGGGAAGAAAGGTGATTTGAGTGCCTTTGAATGTGGCATGGTTGTTGGTGCCAGAAGGGCTGGTCTGAGTATTTCAGAAACTGCTGATCTACTGGGATTTTCACGCACAACCATCTCTAGGGTTTACAGAGAATGGTCCGAAAAAGAAAAAAAATCCAGTGAGCGGCAGTTCTGTGGGCGGAAATGCCTCGTTGATGCCAGAGGTCAGAGGAGAATGGGCAGACTGGTTCGAGCTGATAGAAAGGCAACAGTGACTCAAATCGCCACCCGTTACAACCAAGGTAGGCCTAAGAGCATCTCTGAACGCACAGTGCGTCGAACTTTGAGGCAGATGGGCTACAGCAGCAGAAGACCACACCGGGTACCACTCCTTTCAGCTAAGAACAGGAAACTGAGGCTACAATTTGTACAAGCTCATCGAAATTGGACAGTAGAAGATTGGAAAAACGTTGCTTGGTCTGATGAGTCTCGATTTCTGCTGCGACATTCGGATGGTAGGGTCAGAATTTGGCGTAAACAACATGAAAGCATGGATCCATCCTGCCTTGTATGGAGCATCTTTGGGATGTGCAGCCGACAAATCTGCGGCAACTGTGTGATGCCATCATGTCAATATGGACCAAAATCTCTGAGGAATGCTTCCAGCACCTTGTTGAATCTATGCCACGAAGAATTGAGGCAGTTCTGAAGGCAAAAGGGGGTCCAACCCGTTACTAGCATGGTGTACCTAATAAAGTGGCCGGTGAGTGTATATACAAGTTGGCACAAAACGGTGGGTTACAGTAACAGGGTCAATACAGTATATTATGACACAGCAATTTGATTAAATACAATATCTATGCAACGTTCTATTACATACACTGTTCTTGATATCTCACAGTTAATCGACTGTTAATGCCTTTGTGTCTCAACTTATTGGGCGTCAATCTCAGCACTAGGCCCTTCCTTGTCGTATATCTGTAAATACCTCTGATCATTACACTGGCTTTTTCGGGGTCACTGGTATTTCATGCTAGACCACATGTCCTAGATATGAGAGTCCTTGGGGTATCCAGTGTTCTCGTTGCACTGGCCATCTCTGTTCCCTGAAGAATGGCCCCAACTCACACCCTGTTCCGTATGTCAATGCTGGAAGGAACGGTCATGTGCTACAGATCATCTCCCGTACCTGGTTCGAATCTGGTCACAGTGTTCACCTGCCATTGCTTATGGATCTTCTACTGGCACGAGGTATGGATCTTCTACTTACGCTGGGTATAGATCTCTTACTGACACTGGTGCAGATCTTCTACTGGCGCAGACCTTCTACTAATGCTGGGTAAAGATCTCCTACTGGCGCTCGGTGCAGATCTTCATAGCAGGTCAGTCCTTCTCGGGGATCTGATTGCTTTCAGACCCTTCTGCGGTGATGGTGGCTGTAAGCCCACCTATCACCCACACAACCTGTCCTGGTGCAGGTTCTGGCACCAATTTCTTTTATAATTTGTAAATGTGACACAGGTGTCACCTGACCTGGTGTCATCTTCAAACTTTTCCTTTGGGAACATGGATTCCCACTATTAGGTTCCTATTAATTCTTCTGTTACTTTCACTTTTGCCTTTGACCAGCAGATGATGGTGCGTGCTTGCAGTAGGCATCAACTCTACTCATCTTCTGTCTTGTCCAGTTCCTTACACACGTAATATATATCGATGTATCCCCACTCTCCCCCATGCTTGGGGAAAATAAATATCTGGCATGTTGGATTTGAACAAGCTGGATTCCTGTGATCTCTAGGGAGAACAACTAGAGCATCTGGCAACTCCTTACTTCCCTCACTTGATTCAAAACACATGCATGCTCGACTGAACATGCACATATATAGGAGATCAGGAGAAATAGCCAAAGCAATGTTCTACAAACAGCAACCAAAAAAGACCAGCTCTTCAAGTTCATTTTGCTGTTTTGTTTTTTTTCTAAATGTCCATTAATCCACCCACCCACCCTCTGTTTTTCGTGTGGGTATATGTGTATTTCTTTTTATACTTTATTATACCATGCCTGATGAAGAGACCAAAGTATTCTCAACAGTTTGTTGTTCAACATCATTTCTTTTATTTCCGTTGGCCATTAAAAAGCATCATAACTGCCAGACTATTATTTTGTTTCTCTTATTGAGAGCAATATAACTTTTTCAAATTATATGAAGACATTTGAAAAAGCAAATTTTCTAAAACTTTTATTGCTTTTATTAAGCCAAGGAGAAGAATTATCATGTTCTTTGTCCTCCTGCTGAGTAATGTACTTTGAAGGAGCTATCCAAGGTAATGAATGGGGAGTGATAAATTGTGTTTGCAAATTGTTAAGGCAATTCTGCACTGTCCATAAATGTCATGGTAAAAAAAATGAACTATGCTAGTATTTTCTAATAATACCTCCTATCTGCAAGAATATAATTACTATAATACTGCCCGCCATATACATGAATATAAAACTATAATACTGCTCCTATGTGCAAGAATATAACTACTATTATGCTGCCCCTACAATGGCTTGCAAAAGTATTCACCACCTGTGCCTTTTACCTATTTTTTTACATTACAAACTGTGTTTAAATATTTTGGTAATACGATTTGTGTGTGATGCATCACCACAAAATGGTCTAAGTTGGTGAAGTGAAATGAGAAAAATATAGGCATACATTACATTTATGGGATCAAATAACTAAAAATTGGCATGTGCATATGTATTTATCACTTTTGGAATGAAGCCTCTAAAACTCTCCTGTGCAAGCAATTACCTTCATAAGTCACATTCTTAGGCTGGGTTCACATTATCCTTTCTGTGTTTCTGTGCGCAGCGTATGATCCGCATACATACGCATGCGTCATGCGTACATATCTTTAACGTGGTGGGTGTACGCAAAGACATGCGTTTGCATGCGGATGCGTACTCATGCGTTGTTTTGTGGTGTCCGGCTAACGCATAATGTTGCATTTTTTGAGGCGTCCAATATTGGGCAACCGTCCACATGCGGATGATTGCGTAAAAAAAACGCAATACTGTCTATGGGAAAGCATTTACACAAGGACATGCGTATGCATGCGTTAGATACACATGCATACTTTAGACTGCGCATGTCCAGAAAATGATGTCGCCACCTACACCATGCGCATAAGAAACGCAAACACATGCAAAAACGCATTTAAAAGCATGCACATGCAGCATTTTTTGCATCATGCGCAAGATGATGCGGAGGCGTAAGCATGCGTTTGCTTGCTTGCGTTGTGGCATGTGTGTGCACATGCAAACGATACGCTGTGCACAAACGCGAATGTGAACCTAGCCTGAGTGAAAGGAAGTCCACCTGTGTGCTACCTAAGTGTCACATGGTCTGTCAGTATTTACACACCTTTTCTGAAAGGCCACAGACAGAGACTGCAAAACCATTATGCAAGAAGCACCACTAACCAAACACCATGAAGACCAAGGAGATCTCCAGACAAGTCAGGGACAAAGTTGTTGAGAAGTACAAGTCAGGGTTGGGTTACAAAAAAATATCCAATCTCTCTGATGATTCCCTGGAGCACCATCACCATTATCATCAAATGGAAAGAACATGGTACCACAGCAAACCTGCCAAGAGAGGGCCGCCCACCAAAACTCTCAGCCCGGGCAAGGGGGGCATTAATCAGAGAGGCAGCACAGAAACCAAAGGTAACCCTGAAGGAGCTGCAGAGTTCCCAAGCAGAGACTGGAGTATCTGTCCATACAACCATAACAAGCCGCACACTCCATAGAGGTGGCCTTTATGGAAGATCATACTGCTAAAGCAACACTGAAGCGGTTTAAGGGGAAACGTATATGTGTTTTGGAGTGGCTTTGTCCAAGCCCAGACCTTCATCCAATTAGGAATCTAATGGAATCTGTGGTCAGACTTGAAGATGGCTATTCACAAGAGGACACCATTATTATTATTATTGAACAAGCTTGAGCAGTTTTGCCTTGAGGAATGGGCAAAAATTCCAGTGGCGAAATGTGGAAAGCTCATAGTGCATAGTTGTCACGGGGATACAAGGGGGGCGAGAGCTAATAACCCAGGCCCCTGCAATTTCCCTCAGACTAGGGAAGCCCTGTCTGACCCTCTACCTGAAGTTTACACTGAAGGTGTGCATGTTCAGGCCTCCACCCTCACCCTGACTCCTGATTCAGCCCTAGACTGAATACCACCGCCCACCACCCAGTGAATGCAATAGACCAATACCCACAGTTATAACAAACAAGGATAAAGGAAAATATACACCACGCCGCAGACAATCAGGAATACACTATAAAGGTGCAGGGCAAAATAAATACAAATATAGGAAGGAGTAAATAAGACAAAGGAAAATACACCACCAGCAACGATTCTCCAACAACCAGCTCTCCACTCCGGACTGAGATAACTACGGATAAGACAGAAGCTATAATCGGCGACGCCCAAAGATCAGAATAACCATTTAAAGGAAATGGGCATGGCCCAGCTTCCAATCCGAGGATCAGATAAATTAACCCCGGAGCAGCCAGACGAAAACTAGCCGACGCCAATGAGCAAACAGTGGTCAAACGCGGAATTACCGCTGTCTGTCAGACGACCTGGTCTGGACAGTGTCCGACATGACAGTACCCCGCCTTCTACGAGGGACCCCAGGGCCCTCACGGCTTATAGGACCCGGCTTGTCCGGATGGCGACGATGAAAACACCTGACCAGCCGATCCGCATGAATGTCCGAGGCTGGTACCCAGGACCTCTCCTCAGGCCCAAAACCACGCCAGTGTACCAAATATTGTAAAGTGTGGCCCACCACACGAGAGTCAACCACCCTGGAGACTTCAAATTCTAGGTTACCATCCACCAAGACTGGAGGTGGCATAGGCGCCGCGTCCACAGAACCCACCACCTTCTTAAGAAGAGACCTGTGGAACACGTTGTGTATTTTAAACACCGTAGGGAGCTCCAATCGGTACGCTACTGGGTTAATGACGGCGGTGACCCTATATGGACCAATAAACCGTGGACCCAATTTAAGGGATGGTATCTTGAGTCTTATGTTTTTTGTGGATAACCACACCCAGTCATCCACACTCAGGTCCGGACCTGGCACACGCCTACTGTCAGCCACACGTTTGTACCTAGCACCCACACTCAACAGGCGCTGTTTCACTCTCCTCCAGACTGATGACAATTGTGTTCCTTACTGGTCTTCCTCCGGAATGCTGGAGGAGCCTCTCTGACTCAACGTACAAAACTGAGGATGTAGCCCGTAAACACAAAAAAACGGAGACTCCCCAGACGACTCCTGGCGGTGATTATTGATGGCAAACTCAGCCAAAGGAAGAAAGGTAGACCACTCCTCCTGGTTATCAGAGACAAAGCAGCGCAAGTACTGCTCCAAATTTTGGTTCATACGCTCGGTCTGACCATTTGACTGGGGATGAAACGCAGACGAATGAGACAACTTGATCCCCAGTCATGAGCAAAATGCTTTCCAAAATTTTGCTACAAACTGAGTACCCCTATCTGACACGATGTCAGACGGAACTCCATGAAGCCTGACCACCTCCTGCACAAACACCTGAGCAAGAGTCTTAGCGTTAGGTAAAGAAGGCAAAGACACAAGGTGCGACATTTTTGAAAACCGATCCACAATCACCAAAATGACCGTGTTCCCAGCTGAGGGAGGCAAATCAGTGATGAAATCCATGGAGATTTCCGTCCATGGCTTACTAGGTACCACTAGAGGAAGTAGTATGCCAACAGGACGGGAGCGGGGCGTCTTCGCCCTAGCGCACGTGATGCAAGCTGACACATACTGTATGAGACCACGTCCTGTCGGATTTTGGGCCACCAAAACCGACGTGACACCAACTCCAAAGTACCTCTAACCCCTGGGTGGCCAGCCAGGACAGTATCATGATGCTCCGCCAACACCTTTAGGCGGAGATGAAGCGGTACAAAAGATTTGTTCATGGGAAGCTCAGATGGTACCTCCTCCTGAGCCTCGGCAATCTCCGCCTCAACCTCGGTAGTGAGAGCCGAAACCACAACACCCTTTTGGAGGATGGGTACTGGATCCTCCCGAGGTTCTCCCCCCGGAAAACACCTGGACAGAGCATCTGCCTCAGTGTTTTTAGACCCTGGTCTGTAAGTGACAACAAAGTTGAACCACGTGAAAAACAATGCCCAGCGAGCCTGCCTGGGAGACAGACGCTTGGCAGACTCCAAATACAGCAGATTCTTATGGTTGGTAATAACAGTGACCTGATGTACCGACCCCTCCAAGAAGTGTCGCCATTCCTCAAAGGCCAACTTAATAGCCAACAACTCCCTGTTGCCGATATCGTAGTTACGTTCAGTGGACGACAGTTTTTTGGAGAAATAGGCGCACGGACGCAAACCACTCAAGGATGAGCCTTGAGATAGTACCGCCCCCACACCAACCTCAGACGCATCGACTTCCACGACAAAGGGTTTAGATACGTCTGGCTGCACAAGAATGGGGGCTGAAACAAAACTGTTCTTGAGAAATTCAAATGCGCGAACAGCAGCCTCAGGCCAAACGGAAAAATTGGTACCCTTTTTAGTCATGTCAGTTAGCGGTTTAGCAATGATAGAAAAATCCTTGATAAACTTCCTATAGTAGTTAGAAAACCCAAGGAACCGCTGAAGTGCTTTCAGGTTATCTGGACGTTCCCAATGCAGTACCGCTTGCACCTTAGCGGCGTCCATTTTAAAACCAGAAGCAGACACAATATAACCCAAGAACGGCAACTCTTGAGTAAAAAATACACATTTCTCAAGTTTAGCATACAGCTTATTCTCTCTGAGAAGCTGTAACACCTGCCTGACATGATCTAAATGAGCATAACGGTCGCAAGAATATATGAGGATGTCATCTAGGTACACGATAACGAATTTCCCCAAAACATGCGAGAACACATCATTGATGAAATGTTGGAACACTGCAGGTGCGTTAGTTAACCCAAAAGGCATCACCAAATTTTCAAAATGACCCTCAGGGGTATTAAAAGCCGTCTTCCACTCATCACCTTGACGGACTCTTATGAGGTTGTACGCCCCCCTGAGGTCAAGCTTGGTAAACCACTTAGCACCTGCCACCTGGTTGAACAAGTCAGGTATCAGTGGCATAGGGTATGGATCACGAACCGTAATCTGGTTCAACTCCCTGAAATCCAAACACGGGCGTAATCCGCCATCTTTCTTCTTCACGAAGAAGAACCCTGCTGCCACCGGCGAGGATGACGGCCTGATGTGCCCTTTGCTCAAACTTTCAGAAATGTAATCCTTGAGCGCTTGTCTCTCCGGACCGGAGATGTTGAACATCCTTGCTTTAGGCAACTTGGCCCCTGGTTTAAACCTGATAGAACAGTCATAGGAGCGGTGTGGCGGCAACTCTGAACAACCCTTCTCAGAGAACACATCCGCATAATCCTGAAGTGACTCAGGAACGCTTGAAGTCACAGCGGACACACATGTAGCCAGGCAATTCTCCTGACAGTCCACTGGATTATGTCCTGAGTTTTCCAGTCAATCACCGGGTTGTGTGTAGACAACCATGGAAAACCCAGAACCAATTGTGCCGGAAGACTCTTGAGCACTTTACATGTGACCTGCTCGAAATGAAGAACCCCAATGTGGAGTTTAACCTCAGCCACGAACTCAGTAATCTCCCCCTGTGGAAGAGGAGCAGAATTGATGGTGACCACACGGATAGGATGAGGCAGTTTTTCAATCTTAAAACCAGCAGTGCGCGCAAACTCCTCATCAATGAGATTTGTGGCGGAACCACTATCCACAAAAATAGTGATTGGTATCTCTCTGCCAGCGACAACAACTTTGGCAGGGAGCATGCACTGAGAAATCATCATGGAGGATATACATAAGCTCAGATTGGACTCCTCCACACCCTCTGAGCTCAGAAGTTTTCCGCCGTTGCGTTTTTCTTTAACAGCAGAGGACAGATATTAATAAAATGACCAGTTTTACCGCAGAAAAAACAGGCTCCCTGCTTCCTTAGTACAGGGGTATAATTCTTAACATGTGAAACCCCTGCAATTTGCATAGATTCCGTGGGCTCACCTGCAGCAACCTCACGTGAACCTAAACCTTCACCCACAGGCGGTGTCTCATGATTCCCCTGAGGCAAACGGCGATCAATGCGGACAACAAGACTCATAGCGGAATCTAGTGAAGCAGGAGTCTCGTACATCAGGAGGGCTTTTTTAACCCTATTAGAAACTCCATGAATAAAGTGACTCCGCAATGCTGGCTCATTCCACTGAGTCAACCGCCCAGCGGCGAAATTCAGAACAGTAATCCTCTGCAACACGCTCCCCCTGGCAAATAGTGCGTAACTTAGATTCTGCTAGAGCCATTCTGTCTGGATCGTCGTAAATGTGTCCTAGACCAGAAAAGAAACTCTCCACTGAGTTAAATGCAACAGAATCAGACGGCAACGAACATGCCCATGCTTGGGGATCCCCGCTCAATAATGACAACACCAAGCCCACACGTTGAGCCTCATTACCAGAGGAGATCGGGTGCATACGGAAATACAGTTTGCAAGCTTCACGAAAAGAAACAAATTTACTGTGTTCCCCAGCAAATTTTTCAGCCAAAGGAAACTTGGGCTCATTAACTCCTCCTGTCGCTCCAGCCTGTATATTAGATACTGCTAGTCCCTGTTGCTGCACTGCTCCCTTTAACTCAGTGACCTGTAAGGACAGCGCCTCCAACTGGCGGGTTATGGAAGTCATGGGATCCATGACAAAACACAGATTAGAGAGAAGAAAAAAAAAGGAACCCCTTTTTCTTTTTTTTTTGTTAGGCCGATTATAATGTCACGGGGATACAAGGGGGGCGAGAGCTAATAATCTGGGCCCCTGCAATTTCCCTCAGACTAGGGAAACCCTCTCTGACCCTCTACCTGAAGTTTACACTGAAGGTGTGCATGTTCAGGCCTCCACCCTCACCCTGACTCCTGATTCAGCCCTATACTGAATACCACCGCCCACCACCCAGTGAATGCAATAGACCAATACCCACAGTTATAACAAACAAGGATAAAGGAAAATATACACCACGCCGCAGACAATCAGGAATTCACTATAAAGGTGCAGGGCAAAATAAATACAAATATAGGGAGGAGTAAATAAGACAAAGGAAAATACACCACCAGCAACGATTCTCCAACAACCAGCTCTCCACTCCGGACCGAGATAACTACGGATAAGACAGAAGCTATAATCGGCGACGCCCAAAGATCAGGAGAACCATTTAAAGGAAATGGGCATGGCCCAGCTTCCAATCCGAGGATCAGATAAATTAACCCCGGAGCAGCCAGACGAAAACTAGCCGACGCCAATGAGCAAACAGTGGTCAAACGCGGAATTACCGCTGTCTGTCAGACGACCTGGTCTGGACAGTGTCCGACATGACAATAGTGCAAGCAATTTTCAGCTGTAACTGCTACAAAAAGAGGCTCTACAAAGTACTGACTTTAAGGGGGTGAATAGTTATGCACACTGACGTTATCAGTTAGTTTGCTTCTTTGTTGTTTGCTTTATAACATAAAGAAAACCAAATATTCACAGACGTAGGCATGTTCTTTACTTGAACTGATGCAAACTCTCAAAAACTGTGAAATTCCAGGTTTTGAGGTAACAAAACATGAAAAATGCCAAGGGGGTGAATACGTTTGCAAGCTTCTGTATATACATGAGCATAACTACTAGTGATGAGTGAGTATACTCGTTGCTCGGGTTTTCCCGAGCACGCTCGGGTGATCTCCGAGTATTTGAGACTGCTCAGAGATTTAGTTTTCCTTGCCGGAGCTACATGATTTGTGGCTACTAGACAGCTTGAGTACATGTGGGGATTACCTAGCAGCCAGGCAACCCCCACATGTACTCAAGCTGGCTAGCAGCCGTAATTCATGCAGCCATGTAAAAAAACTGAATCTCAGAGCAGTCACAAGTACTCGAAGACCACCCGAGCATGCTCGGGAAAACCCGAGCAATGAGTATACTCGCTCATCACTAATAACTACTATAATACTTCTCCCTATGTACAAGAACATAACTGCTATAAAAGCCGTTATATGCCTGAATATAACTACTATAACACTGCTCCTATGTACAGTACAAGAATATAACTACTGTAATACTGCCCCAAGTACAAAAATATAACTATTATAATACTGCCCCAATGTACAAGAATATACTATAATACTGCTCCTATGTACAAGAATATAACTACTATAATACTGCCCCTATGTACAAGAATATAACTACTATAATACTGTTCCTATGTACAAGAATATAACTACTATTATACTGTCCCCTATGTACAAGAATATAACTACTATAATACTGTCTCCTATGCACAAGATTATAACTACTATAATACTGCTCCCATGTACAAGAATATAACTACTATAATACTGCTCCCATGTACAAGAATATAACTACTATAATACTGCTCCCTATGTACAAAAATATAACTACTATAATAGTCTGCTCCTATGTACAAGTGTATAACTACTAGCTGCAGTCTGGATAAGTTGTCTCAACTAGAGGAGACTAGCCCAAATCAGAGGCGAGAATTACCACCACAGATGGGAGCAGGTAGACTTATAGCTGTGAATGAAGAGTGCATTCACCAAATAGGCAAAGCTTGCCTGTACACAATGGGGAGACACACCAGAGGAAGTCTGTTTGCTAAAGCCAGTGAGTGAAAAGGAGCTTCTTCTAATGAAACCACCAAGCTCATTGTCTCTCCAAGGGTAAAGCTGATATTGAACGGTCTCTTGTGTTCGCCTCCATTTCTTCCACAATCCCTGACTGATGATCTACTCTATCATCAATGTTGATTATACCCTGTATATTTTAAAGGGACATATCCATTCCTCACCTAACAACCACCCCTTATTGGTATTTATGACAGTGTTATTTTGGCCCTAATTTGGACATTTTTTTTAGTACTTTCCGGGGCGTATTATTTGGCACTGTATAGCAGTGAGCAGACAACCTTTCCTAAAGTCAAAGCCTATCCACCTCCTATGTCAATTTAGTTTAATGGTCAATTTTGTAAATTAAAACTTGAAGGCAGAATCCCCCGAACCTCAGAGTTCATTTGAATACTCCATTCCTAATGAAGTCTTTCAGCCTTCCGCACAATGACTTAATTAAATATACCGCCATTTACAAAGAAAATACTGTTAACATAATTTTCTGTTTACAGCATAATTCTGAAATAGGCTTTTGAATAGACGACAAGGTCAATTAGCAAATAAAGAGAAAGCCTACGAAATCTTGTTTAATGCGCAGGAAATGTAATCATTAGAGGAGATGGGGGAAGACATTACAAAATGTAAGGTACCTCTTAGGCAAATGTGTTTCATGATCATAAATATATCCCTGCGGTTTCCATTCTCTCAGAACAACTTGAAATTAAGATTGTTTCCAGACATACTATAGGTAATGAGATAAAAAGGCCTCCCCAAATTCTCCCCTTCATCTGATTTGGGTATTGTGAAGACTACTTATCTGGTCTCAGGCAGCACAATATATTCATTAACCCCTTAAGCCCCGAGGGTGGTTTGCATGTTAATGACCGGGCCAATTTTTACAATTCTGACCACTGTCCCTTTATGAGGTTATAACTCTGGAACGCTTCAACGAATCTCGGTGATTCTGACACTGTTTTCTCGAGACATATTGTACTACATGATAGTGGTAAAATTTATTTGATATTACCTGCGTTTATTTGTGAAAAAATGGATATTTGGCGAAAATGTTGAACATTTCGCAATTTTCCAACTTTGAATTTTTATGCCCTTAAATCTCAGAGGTATGTCACACAAAATACTTAATAAGTAACATTTCCCACATGTCTACTTTACATCAGCAAAATTTTTTTGGTTAGGGAGTTATAAGGGTTAAAAGTTGACCAGCAATTTCTCATTTTTACAACACCATTTTTTTTAGGGACCACATCACATTTGAAGTCATTTTGAGGGGTCTATATAATATAATTAATAATAATATAAAGAAAATAACCAAGTGTGACACCATTCTAAAAACTGCACCCCTCAAGGTGCTCACAGGAATTTTTGGAATGTTTAAAAAAAAATGAACATATAATTTTGCTTCATAAAAAATTTACTTCAGCTCCAATTTGTTTTATCTTACCAATGGTAACAGGAGAAAATGGACCCCAAAAGTTGTTGTACAATTTGTCCTGAGTACGCCGATACCCCATATGTGGGGGTAAACCACTGTTTGGGCGCATGGCAGAGCTCAGAAGGGAAGGAGTGCAATTTGACTTTTCAATGCAAAATTGGCTGGAATTGAGGTGGGACGCCATGTTGCATTTGGAGAACCACTAATGTGCCTATTCCTAAACATTGAAACCCCCCACAAGTGACACCATTTTGGAAAGTAGACCCCCTAAGGAACTTATCTAGATGTGTGGTGAGCACTTTGACCCACCAAGTGCTTCACAGAAGTTTATAATGTAGAGCCGTAAAAATAAAAAATTATATTTTTTCACAAATATGAACTTTTCGCCTCCAATTTTTTATTTTGTTAAGGTTACCAGAAGAAATTGTACCCCAAACGTTGTTGTGCAATTTGTCCTGAGTACGCTGATACCCCATATGTGGGGGAAAACCACTGTCTGGGTGCATTGCAGTGCTCAGAAGGAAAGGAGCGCCATTTGACTTTTCAATGCAAAATTGGCTGGAATTGAGATGGGATGCCATGTTGCGTTGGGGAGCCCCTGATGTGCCTAAACATTGAAACCCCCGACAAGTGACACCATTTTGGAAAATAGACCCCCTAAGGAACTTATCTAGATGTGTGGTGAGCACTTTGACCCACCAAGTGCTTCACAGAAGTTTATAATGTAGAGCCGCAAAAATAAAATATAATATTTTTTCACAAAAATGAACTTTTTGCCCCCAATTTTTTATTTCCCCAAGGTTACCAGAAGAAATTGTACCCAAAATATTTTTGTGCAATTTGTCCTGAGTACGCTTATACCCCATATGTGGGGATAAACCACTGTTTGGGTGCATGGCAGAGCTCAGAAGGGAAAGAGCGTTGTTTGACTTTTCAATGCAATAGTGGCTGGAATTAAGATAGGGCGCCATGTTGCATTTGGAGAGCCCCTGATGGGCCTAAACATTGAAACCCCCCACAAGTGACACCATTTTGGAAAGTAGACCCCCTAAGGATCTTATCTAGATGTGTTGTGAGAGCTTTGAACCCTAAGTGTTTCACTATAGTTTATGACACAGAGCCGTGAAAATAAAAATTATTTTTTTTCCACAAAAATTATTTTTTAGTCCCCAGTTTTGTATTTTTCCAAGGGTAACAGGAGAAATTGGACCCCAAAAGTTGTTGTGCAATTTGTCCTGAGTATGCTGATACCCCATATGTGTGGGGTAACCACCGTTTGGGCGCATGGCAGAGCTCGGAAGGGAAGGAGCGCCATTTGGAATGCAGACTTAGATGGAATGGTCTGCAGGCGTCACATTGCGTTTGCAGAGCCCCTAATGTACCTAAACAGTAGAAACCCCCCTCAAGTGACCCCATATTGGAAACTAGACCCCACCAAGGAACTTATTTAGATGTGTTGTGAGAACTTTGAACCCCCAAGTATTTCACTACAGTTAATAACGCAGAGCCGTGAAAATAAAAAATCATTTTTTCCTACAAAAATGGTTTTTTAGACCCCAAATTTTTATTTTCCCAAGGGTAGCAGGAGAAATTGCTCCCCAAAAGTTGTTGTCCAATTTGGCCTGAGTACGCTGATACACCATATGTGTGGGGGAACCACTGTTTGGGCGCATGGCAGAGCTCGGAAAGGAAGGAGCGCTATTTGGAATACAGACTTACCATATACACTCGAGTATAAGCCGACCCGAGTATAAGCCGACCCCCTAATTTTGCCACAAAAAACTGGGAAAACTTAATGACTCGAGTATAAGCCTAGGGTGGGAAATGCAGCAGCTACCGGTAAATGTCAAATGAAAAAATAGATACCAATAAAAGTAAAATTAATTGAGACATCAGTAGGTTAAGTGTTTTTGAATATCCATATTGAATCAGGAGCCCCATATAATGCTCCATGCAGTTTATGATGGCCCTATAAGATGTTCCATATTAAAATATGCCCCATATAATCCTGCATAAAGGTTAATAAAGGCCCCATAAGATGCTCCATAGACACATTTTCCCAATATAATGCTGCACAAATGCTGATTATGGCCCCATAAGATGCTCTATAAAGATATTTGCCCCATATAGTGCTGCACAAACCTTGATTATGGCCCTATAAGATGCTCCATACAGACACTTGCCCTATATACTGTAGTGCCCTACAAACGTTAATTATGGCCCCATACAGACACTTGCCCCATATAGTGCTGCACAAACGTTATGGCCCCCATATAGTGCTGCACAAACATTATGGCCCCATATAGTGCTGCCCAAACGTTATGGCCCCATATAGTGCTGCCCAAACGTTATGGCCCCATATAGTGCTGCCCAAACGTTATTGCCCCATATAGTGCTGCACAAACATTATGGGCCCCATATAGTGCTGCACAAACGTTATGGCCCCATATAGTGCTGCACAAACATTATGGCCCCCATATAGTGCTGCACAAACGTTATGGCCCCCATATAGTGCTGCACAAACGTTATGGGCCCATATAGTGCTGCACAAACATTATGGCCCCATATAGTGCTGCACAAACGTTATGGCCCCATATAGTGCTGCACAAACATTATGGCCCCATAGATGCCCCATACAGATATTTGCCCCATTTGCTGCGATAAAAAAAATAATCACATACTCACCTTTCCGTCGGTCAGGCCCCCGGCACTTTCAATAGTCACCTGCACCTCGTTCCGGCGCCACTCCATGTTCAGCACCGACGTTCAGCAGAGGGCACACACTAACTACGTCACCACGCCCTCTGACCTGAGCGTCACTGCTGAAGACAGATCCGCGTCCGGAACGAGGAAAGGTGACTATCGCGCAGCGCAGCGCTCCCCTCCCCGTATACTCACCTGGTCCTGGCGCTGTGCAGTCCCTGCTTCCCCGACACCGCAGCTTCTAACTGTACTGAGCGGTCACATGGTACCGCTCAATACAGTAATTAATATGCGGCTCCACCCCTATGGGAGGTGGAGCCGCATATTCATTTACTGTAATGAGCGGTACCATGTGACCGCTCAGTACAGGAAGAAGCTGAAGCTGCTGCTGGTGCCGGGTAAGCCAGGGACCTGCAGGGACCGCGCCTGGACTAGGTGAGTATTTTTAGACAGCCCCCGCTCCCCCTCCCCTGCCGACCTCTGGGTATGACTCGAGTATAAGCCGAGAGGGGGGAAAATCTCGGCTTATTCTCGAGTATATACGGTAGATGGATTGGTCTGCAGGCGTCACGTTGCATTTGCAGAGCCCCTGAAGTACCTAAATAGTAGAAACCCCCCACAAGTGACCCCATATTGGAACCTAGACCCCCCATGGAACTTATCTAGATGTGTTGTGAGAATTTTGAACCCCCAAGTGTTTCACTAGTTTATACAGTTTGGTAAAATTGATAAAGCAGTTTTATTCTCGGGTCAGTACGATTACAGCGATACCTCATTTATATCATTTTTTTATGTTTTGGCGCTTTTATACGATAAAAACTATTTTATAAAAAAAATAATTACTTTTGCATCGCTTTATTCTGAGGACTATAACTTTTTTATTTTTTAGCTGATGACGCTGTATGGCGGCTCGTTTTTTTGTGGGACAAGATGACGTTTTCAGCGGTACCATGGTTATTTATATCCATCTTTTTGATCATGTGCTATTCCACTTTTTGTTCGGCGGTATGATAATAAAGCAATGTTTTTTGCCTTGGTTTTTTTTTTTTACGGTGTCCACTGAAGGGGTTAACTAGTGGAACAGTTTTATAGGTCGGGTCGTTAGGGACGCGGCTATACTAAATATGTGTACTGTATTTTTTTTTTCTTTATTTAGGAATTTTTTTTTTCTACTTTATAACATCACCCCTGGGGGGGTCATCATGTTATAAGGTCAGATCGCTGATCTGACACTTTGCAGAGCACTGTGTCAGATCAGCAATCTGACGTGCACTGCTCCTGGCTTACCAGCGCCTGCTCTGAGCAGGCGCTTGGTTAGCCACTTCCCTGCAGGACCCGGATGCAGCCCCTCGGCCATTTTGGATCCGGGGCCTGCAGGGAGAAGAATGTAGGAGACCCTCAGAGCAACGCGAAGCACCCTCCCTGCGCGATGCTTCCCTGTACTGCCGGAACACTGCAATCATGTTTGATCGCAGTGTGGCGGGGATTAATGTGTCGGGGGCGGTCCGTGACTGTTCCTGGCACATAGTGCCGGATGTCAGCTGCGATAATCAGCTGACACCCGGCCGCGATCGGTGTCGGCAGTGTCACTACCTCCTGGGACCACTGGACGCATGCCGGTCAGCTATAACGCTACAGCATTATTGCACATGTTAGCCTGATGGCTACTGACATATCTTATGCACGAGTTACTTCATACAGACTTCCTTGAAAAAGGCAGAACTTGCCGAAACGTCGGAACATTTTGATGTCTGTTGTTCATTAATACCGGCTGATTGTTAAGAATGAAAAGTACCTCTTCAAAGTGAGCCTATTGTGAACTATTTGAGTGCCAAAGGTTATCTCTCTTCGATTATCTAAAACTGGATGCACCTTTAAAATTGATGAAAAGACAAAAAAAAAATTGGGTCAGTTGGGCTGTTAAAAGGCATACATTAACTCCTTCATGACCAGTTATTTTCGTTTTTGCGTGTTTTTTTTTTGCTCCCCTTGTTCCCAGAGCCATAACTTTTTAGTTTTTCGGTCAAAATGGCCATGTGAGAGCTTGTTTTTTGCAGGAATTGTACTTTTGTACTTTTGTACAATTGGTTTTAACATATCATGTACTGGAAAAAGGGAAAAAAATTCCAAGTGAGGTGAAATTGAAAAAAAAGTGCAATTCCAGAATGGTTTTTTGTTTTGATTTTTTACCATGTTCACTAAATGTTAAAACTGGCCTGCCATAATGATTCTCCAGGTCATCACGAGTTCGTAGATACCAAACATGTATAGGTTCTTTTTTATCTAAGTTGTTGAAAAAAAAATTGCGCCATTATCCAATACCTATAGGGTCTCGGGTTGGGTGAGGGCTTATTTTTTGCGCTCCGAGCTGATGTTTTTAATGATACCATTTTGGTGCAGATACAATCTTTTGATCGCCCGTCCAATGTCGTGACTACAAAAAAAACATTTTACATTCACAATATCTAGCATGTATCCAACTTTCTTTCAAGTCTCCTTTACCCTAATCCCCTCTATATCAGAGGTAAACTGGACATCAGGGGACTCTAAAGCTACGTTCACATTTGCGTTGTGCGCTGCAGCGTCGGCGCCGCAACGCACAACGCAAACAAAAACGCATGCACAACGCTGCGTTTTGTGCCGCATGCGTCCTTTTTTTCATTGATTTTGGACGCAGCAAAAATGCAACTTGCTGCGTCCTCTGCGCCCGGACGTGGGCGCCGCAGGGACGCATGCGGCGCAAAACGCAAGTGCGACGCATGTCCATGCGCCCCCATGTTAAATATAGGGGCGCATGACGCATGCGGCGACGCTGCGGCGCCCGACGCTGCGGCGCCGACCGCAAATGTGAACGTAGCCTTACATGGCACTTTGAGATCAGAAGCCTCCATTACTTGTGTACTGTAATCCCTGGCAGGAATATTGATCCTAATCATCTATGTGCTCTTGTCATTGAAGATGCAAATAGCAACACGTTGGATTTGACAGATGATCACATGGTCACATAAATTATAAGCTTTGCTGAGTCTGGAATATGAGATTTTATAAAACATCAATTATTATTAAATTGACGGTGCAGCCAGTGAAACAAATACAACTTGGGATGGCAGATCCAGCTCCTCCTGAAGTCTAATCTTGTGAGCCTTTGTAATTTTCTCCACAGACTACACTTCTGATGTGCATACAAAAATGCAATAATAACATGCACGCACAGGGAACGCTTATCTAACTCACCAGAGAGCCCAGTCTGCAGATCTTCATTTACTATCAATTTGTATTTGAAAGCTGAAGATACAACAATGGTCCCTCTGTGCAGATCTCAACAAATGTAGAAGCATTCTCTTACATAAGACAGTATTATAATAGTTATATTCATCTACACAGGGGGCAGTATTATAGTAGTTATATTCTCATATGGGGGACAATTTTTACTGTAAAAAAATATATATAAATAAACTTAAATTTAACAAAATTCTTCCAGTAATACAAAACTAAGTATGTTCTCCTTATAGCGAACATTTCTCACCACCTCATTTCCCTCTCCTCAGAAAGTTTATTGGCTCTTGAGGAAGCAGCTCTTGTTTTCATGCCTGCAAGCCTCGCTTCCCTCTGCTCAGAAAGTTCATTGGCTCTTGAGGAAGCAGCTGCTGTTCTCATGTGTGTCATCCTTGTTTCTCGGTCTTCACATTTTTAATTGGCCCGTAATGCAGCTTTTCTTTTTGCATCAGCTGACGTTCATGCCATGGAATTCCTTTTCTTTTAAGGCATTATTGTGGTAAAAATAGTCTGTAACTGGTAGTTTCTATATCCTCTCACATAGAGGTAATGTGACTGACATCAGCCTTTCCACCAACACAGCCTAACTGACATGCTATTACCTCACACAAGCTTTGTTATACTGAGAATGTCCTTTGTTGCCTATATTAACCAATCAGAGCTCAGATTAATTAACTGTAGCAAAATAGAAGCTGAGCTGTGATTTGTTGCTTTTGGCAGCCTGATAAATCCCCAGCCAACAGGAAGCCCTCCCCCTTGGCAGTATATATTAGCGGATATCAGCTAGAAGAGTATGTCCCAATAAAGTTAAAACATAACCTTTACTTAAGATAATTAAAATAGAACAAACAATATACAATTAACTAATAAAGTGCTCACGCCGAAAACTGTGCTCAAGATAAAAAACTGGTTTGATCTCACCAATTGTGGACGAAGGATCCCCACATAGATATATAGGGTGATCCTAGGGAGGGTCCAGACTGTAGGGTGATAGAAGGGGACAGGGACCTGTGTCTAATCCCCTGTCGTGCCCCAGCAAAAACTCCTGTCCTTACAAGGACAGGCCCAAATATGCCCTACTATGGACACCCCCCACCATGTATGATGTAGTCAACGCCTCCCTACGCGTTTCTTCACCAATAATGGAGATTCATCAGGGGAGTTTTTTTCAGTGGCCAAACAGGCCTAGACGTAGATTCAAAAGTCCATGAATAAAGTCCACTTAGGTATCCAAACACGAGGTATACGCAGTGGCTGTATACCATATTAGAGATAGGCAATCCCATGTGGCAATCCACCCTGGTAAGTGAGTCAGCCCAGAGCGGCATCTGCTGTCTCCTTATATGTATGACAAATATAAGGTCCCTCCCCACTATGAGAATCTATAGCAATAACTGCCCCCATCCGGTTCTGATAATAATGCTTACCGGATCATTCTGCGCTCCACCACTGGAACGCACGCTGTCTACCCATGTGCTCCATGGCTGCCGGCCGCTTCCCCAGTGCATATCGCGCGACCGGAAGTGCCGACGCCATATTGAATACCTCCTTTCCGGTACGCCGCTGCTGTTATGCGCTCCAAACAAGGAGTTTTTGCTGGGGCACGACAGGGGATTAGACACAGGTCCCTGTCCCCTTCTATCACCCTACAGTCTGGACCCTCCCTAGGATCACCCTATATATCTATGTGGGGATCCTTCATCCACAATTGGTGAGATCAAACCAGTTTTTTATCTTGAGCACAGTTTTCGGCGTGAGCACTTTATTAGTTAATTGTATATTGTTTGTTCTATTTTAATTATCTTAAGTAAAGGTTATGTTTTAACTTTATTGGGACATACTCTTCTAGCTGATATCCGTCATATTCCCCAAGAGTTTGCAACGGCTTAGTCTACCTAAGCTGCAGCTTATTATACAGTATATATTAGCTCACACATACACATAATAGACAGGTCATGTGACTGACAGCTACCGTATTTCCTATATGGTATATTTGTTGCTCTTGTAGTTTGTCTGCTTATTATTCAGATTTTTATTTTTGAAGGATAATACCAGACTTGTGTGTGTTTTAGGGCAAGTTTCATGTGTCAAGTTGTGTGTGTTGAGTTGCGTGCGGCGACATGCGTGTAGCAACTTTTTGTGTGACGAGTTGCATGTGACAGGTTAGTGTAGCAAGTTGTGTGCAGCAAGTTTTGCGCATGGCGAGTTTTGCGCGTGGCGAGTTTTATGTGTGGTGCATTTTGAGTATGTACAAGTTTTGTGTGAGGCAACTTTTGCATGTGTTGCAACTTTTGTGCATGTGGCAATTTTTCCACGTGTGCAAGTTTTGCATGTGGTGAGTTTTCCATGAGGTGAGTTTTGCACGTGTGGCGAGTTTTGCATGAGCCTAGTTTTGCATGTGGCGAGTTTTGAGTGGCGACTTTTGTGTTTCGACTTTTATGTGGCGAGGTTAATGTGTGTGTGTGGTGAAATGTGTGCTGAGGGTGATATATGTGTTCAAGCACGTGGTAGTGTGTGGCGCATTTTGTGTGTGTGTTCATATCCTCGTGTGTGGTGAGTATCCCATGTCGGGGCCCCACCTTAGCAACTGTTCGGTATATACTCTTTGGCGCCATCGCTCTCATTCTTTGAGTCCCCCTTGTTCACATCTGGCAGCTGTTAATTTGCCTCCAACATTTTTCCTTCCTTTCACTTTTTCCCCATTATGTAGATAGGGGCAAAATTGTTTGGTGAATTGGAACGCGTGGGGTTAAAATTTCACCTCACAACATAGCCTATGACACTTTCGGGGTCCAGACGTGTGACTGTGCAAAATTTTGTGGCTGTAGCTGCGACGGTGCAGATTCCAATCCCGGACATACACACATACATACATACACACACACATTCAGCTTTATATATTAGATTTGCTTTTGTGTGGAGCCTTCCCTTTTTGTAGGTGTTTGTTCATGATCAATGGTGGTCTCAATGTTAAGCTATATGTGAGTGTCATAAAAGATGATTTACTTTGTACACTCAAGTACTATGGGTATGAAAAGGACGTTCCAAAAGGACAACAACACAAATCATAAGTCGAGACTAGCGAAGAAATGGTTTAATGTCAATGAAGAAGAGGTGTTGGATTGGCCATCACAGTTCCCATACCTCAACCCAATCAAATACTTGTGGGTCGAATTGAAGAAAAAGTTATAGACATACCCAAGTGAGTCGACCAGTATGCACCAACTCTGGGAATGTGTAGGAGAAACATGGGATCAGATTTTGGTCAACACATGTTTGAATCTGATGGAGAACATGCCCAGAAGGATTCAGGCAGTGTTGAAAGCCAAAGGAGGATTTACAAAATACTAACAAAATAATAAAAAATAAAATTTAGATCTTTAGAAGCAAAACCGTAACAAAGCAGTGACATGACAAGAATCTGCCTAACTAATCATATGCTAAATAGTTACAAGTCAAATTTAAGTATGAGAAATCCAAGATGATTGTCTATAAAATGATGGCAGTTTCACCTTCAGAGCAGAACTGGATAATGAGATATGTCGCGTGAAAGTCAAAAATTCAAAACATTGTTAGCCCTTTGCTCTTCACTGTATACCAGGATTGAGGACATATACAATATATATATATATATATTAGAATGGGGTCAGAATGAGGGACATATATATTAGGGGACATATACCGTATTTTTCCGAACCATAAGACGCACTTTTTTTCCTCCAAATTTGGGAGGAAAGTGTGGGTGCGTCTTATGGTCCGGATGTAGCATGTGGGGAGGGGGGCAGCAGTGAGTGGGATCGCACTGTTATCCCACTTCAAGATGTCCCCGCTGCCCGGAATCAGCGCTGGGAAAACCATGTGGTCCCGATGATTAAGTGCAGTGAATATTCATTAGCGGCTCCCCGCCCACCGATCAGCTGAGCGGTGAGCCGGGAGCAGCAAATGAATACTGCACTTAAGCAGGGACACACAGGGCTTCCTCAGCGCTGATTGCTGCAGCAGCTGGGGAGATCCGTGTGTCCTGGGGAGGAGGCAGCAGCAGCAGGGTCCGGGGAAGAGGAGATCGCTGGTACCTTCCTGCCATGCCTGGATGCCGAGTGCTGTGCACAAACAGGACCTGTGTGATGTCAGGAGTGGGCGGGCTGGAGCATCACATGGCAGCTCAGAGCCCTCCCTCTTCTTGACATCATCACAGGTCCTTCAGGCTCTCCACTAGAATCTGCAGGCTTCCTCAAAACCTGTGCTGTGGAGAGGCAACAAGAGGGAGGGCTCTGTGTGCAGTCATGGGATACTTTTACCTCACCACAGGCTGGCAGGCTGCCACAATTACGAGGTTAGTCTTTACAATACACAATAAAGCACTCTGCCACTCCTGTGGTGAACTATAACTCCCAGCATGTCATAGGATCTGCAGGACATGCTGGGAGTTATAGTTCTCCCATGGGATTTTAAAGCAGCACTCCAGTGTTATTTTGCAGTGCTGGAGTGGTGCTTTCAATATCAGCCCTGTGCCCCCATTCTTATACTCACCCTCCAGCATCTTCATATAGTACTGTACAGACACCACACTGGTCCCGCAGCTTCCAACATAGTAACATACTATTATATATAATAACACCACATATAATAGTATGTAATTTATGTTATTAAATATTTTACCACATTTTTTTGCTTCAAATATTTTTTTTCCCTATTTTCCACCTCTAAAACCTGGGTGCGCCTTATAGTCCGAAAAATACGGTATATTAGGATGGGTCCAGGATGAGGGACATATCTACCAGGAAGGATCCCGGGGTGGGGTTAAATTAATACATAATGGGGGGTGGCAACTCATATATCCTTAAAGGATTTAGAACCCTGTAAGGGCCCATACATCTGACCAACATGCAGCGGGAGGGTGTGGGTGCGTGCATGGGGCCCCAGTCCATATTTTGCATAAGGGCCCATCAGACTCTAGCTACACCACTGTTCACCACTCATCATGGAAGCAGTGTAAGATACATTAAGTTCAAGGGTTTTTTTATTTGTCTAATTGGCTCAAGTTGATCATAGATAATACTGTGGGGCACTATTAGTAATGCAGAGAACTATTCTTATTGTATTGAGGCACTATTACAAATGAGGAGAGCTGTTGTTTTTGTAATGAGGCACTGTTACTACTCAGGGAGAGTATTATTCTTATAGTGGGGAACTATTCAGGGGAACTGTTATGATTGAGGGAGGTACTCTTGCTATTGTAGGGTACACTATTACTATTTTTGGGGACCCAAATATAATTGAAGGAGCACTTTTACTATTGAAGGGAGCATTCGTACAATTGAGGGGGAACTAATACTATTAAGGGGGCTGTTATGAGCTGGTGGTTTAGGAGCAACATGGGACGTGCTCTGGAGGAGGTGGTACCTGTACTGACCGCAGTTCCTGAGCTTATCACAACTGTCATGATCTCAATGGCAAGAGAACATAGCATCAGCATATATAGGAACTAGCTCTTGGAAGATGGGAACTGAGCTGACCATGAACTAAACCTAACACACAACTAGCAGTGGCCGGGTAGCATGCCTACGTTGATTCTAGATGCCCAGCACCAGCCGGAGGACTAAATAATGCTAGCAGAGGAAAATAAGTCCTAGCTCACCTCTAGAGAAATACCCCGAAAGGAGACAGAGGCCCCCCACATGTATTGGCGGTGAATTAAGATGAAATAACAAAACGTAGTATGAAAATAGGTTTAGCAAATTTGAGGTCCACTTACTACATAGCAGAAGACAGAAAGAACACTTTCATGGTCAGCTAAAAACCCTAACAAAACACCATCCAGAAATTACTTTAAAACTCTGGCATTAACTCATAACACCAGAGTGGCAATTCCTGTTCACAAGAGCTTTCCAGACACAGTAACGAAACTACAGCTGTGAACTGGAACAAAAATGCAAAAACAAACATGGACAAGAGTCCAACTTATCTAGTAGTTGTCTAGGAGCAGGAACAAGCACAGAGAGGCTTCTGATAACATTGTTGACCGGCAAGCAACTAACAAAGCAGCAAGGTTATATAGCGACTCCCACATCTTGATGGGAACAGGTGAACAGAGAAGATGAAGACACCAGTTCAATTCCACCAGTAGCCACCGGGGGAGCCCAGAATCCAAATTCACAACAGTACCCCCCCCTCAAGGAGGGGGCACCGAACCCTCACCAGAACCACCAGGGCGATCAGGATGGGCCCTATGAAAGGCACGAACCAGATCAGAGGCATGAACATCAGATGCATTCACCCAAGAATTATCCTCCTGGCCGTATCCCTTCCACTTGACCAGATACTGGAGTTTCCGTCTGGAAACACGAGAGTCTAAGATTTTCTCCACAACGTACTCCAACTCACCCTCAACCAACACCGGAGCAGGAGGCTCAACGGAAGGCACAACCGGTACCTCATACCTGCGCAATAATGACCGATGAAAAACGTTATGAATAGAAAAGTATGCAGGGAGGTCCAAACGGAAGGAAACAGGGTTAAGAATCTCCAATATCTTATACGGGCCGATGAACCGAGGCTTAAACTTAGGAGAAGAGACCCTCATAGGGACAAAACGAGAAGACAACCACACCAAATCCCCAACACAAAGCCGAGGACCAACACGACGGTGGCGGTTGGCAAAAAGCTGAGTCTTCTCCTGGGACAACCTCAAATTGTCCACCACCTGCCCCCAGATCTGATGCAATCTCTCCACCACAGCATCCACTCCAGGACAATCCGAAAATTCCACCTGACCAGAGGAAAATCGAGGATGAAACCCCGAATTACAGAAAAACGGGGACACCAAAGTGGCAGAGCTGGCCCGATTATTGAGAGCGAACTCCGCCAATGGCAAAAAAGCAACCCAATCATCCTGGTCAGCAGACACAAAACACCTCAGATATGTCTCCAGGGTCTGATTAATCCGCTCGGTCTGGCCATTCGTCTGAGGATGGAAAGGGGACGAAAAAGATAAATCTATGCCCATCCTAGCACAGAATGCCCGCCAAAATCTAGACACGAATTGAGTCCCTCTGTCAGAAACGATATTCTCAGGAATACCATGCAAACGAACAACATTTTGAAAAAACAGAGGAACCAACTCGGAAGAAGAAGGCAACTTGGGCAGAGGAACCAAATGGACCATCTTAGAGAAACGGTCACACACCACCCAGATGACAGACATCTTCTGAGAAACAGGCAGATCTGAAATAAAATCCATCGAGATGTGCGTCCAAGGCCTCTTAGGAATAGGCAAGGGCAACAATAATCCACTAGCCCGAGAACAACAAGGCTTGGCCCGAGCACAAACGTCACAAGACTGCACAAAGCCTCGCACATCTCGTGACAGGGAAGGCCACCAGAAGGACCTTGCCACCAAATCCCTGGTACCAAAAATGCCAGGATGACCTGCCAACGCAGAAGAATGAACCTCAGAGATTACTCTACTGGTCCAATCATCAGGAACAAACAGTTTATCAGGTGGGCAACGATCAGGTCTATCCGCCTGAAACTCCTGCAAGGCCCGCCGCAGGTCTGGAGAAACGGCTGACAATACCACTCCATCCTTAAGGATACCTGTGGGCTCAGAGTTACCAGGCGAGTCAGGCTCAAAACTCCTAGAAAGGGCATCCGCCTTAACATTCTTAGAACCCGGTAGGTATGACACCACAAAATTAAACCGAGAGAAAAATAATGACCAGCGCGCCTGTCTAGGATTCAGGCGCCTGGCGGTCTCAAGATAAATCAAATTTTTGTGGTCCGTCAATACCACCACCTGATGTCTGGCCCCCTCAAGCCAATGGCGCCACTCCTCAAAAGCCCACTTCATGGCCAAAAGCTCCCGATTCCCAACATCATAATTCCGCTCAGCGGGCGAAAATTTACGGGAAAAGAAGGCACAAGGCCTCATCACGGAGCAGTCAGAACTTTTCTGCGACAACACTGCCCCAGCTCCGATCTCAGAAGCGTCGACCTCAACCTGAAAAGGTAGAGCAACATCAGGCTGACGCAACACAGGGGCAGAGGAAAAACGGCGCTTAAGCTCCCGAAAGGCCTCCACAGCATCAGGGGACCAATCAGCAACATCAGCACCCTTCTTAGTCAAATCGGTCAATGGCTTAGCAATATCCGAAAAACCAGCAATAAATCGACGATAAAAGTTAGCAAAGCCCAAAAATTTCTGAAGACTCTTAAGAGAAGAGGGCTGCGTCCAATCACAAATAGCTTGAACCTTGACAGGATCCATTTCAATGGAAGAGGGGGAAAAAATATATCCCAAAAAGGAAATCCTCTGTACCCCAAAAACACACTTAGAACCCTTCACACACAAAGAATTAGACCGCAAAACCTGAAAAACCCTCCTGACTTGCTGGACATGAGAGTCCCAGTCATCCGAAAAAATCAGAATATCATCCAGATACACAATCATAAATTTATCCAAATAATCGCGAAAAATATCATGCATAAAGGACTGGAAAACTGACGGAGCATTTGAAAGACCAAAAGGCATCACTAAATACTCAAAGTGGCCCTCGGGCGTATTAAATGCGGTTTTCCACTCATCCCCCTGCCTGATTCGCACCAAATTATACGCCCCACGAAGGTCAATCTTGGAGAACCACTTGGCCCCCTTTATGCGAGCAAACAAATCAGTCAGCAACGGCAATGGGTATTGATATTTAACAGTGATTTTATTCAAAAGCCGATAATCAATACATGGTCTCAAAGAGCCGTCTTTTTTTGACACAAAGAAAAAACCGGCTCCTAAGGGAGATGACGATGGACGAATATGTCCCTTTTCCAAGGACTCCTTTATATATTCTCGCATAGCAGCATGTTCAGGCACAGACAGATTAAATAAACGACCCTTTGGGTATTTACTACCCGGGATTAAATCTATGGCACAATCGCACTCTCGGTGCGGAGGTAACGAACCAAGCTTGGATTCTTCAAAGACGTCACGATAGTCAGACAGGAACTCAGGAATTTCAGAGGGAATAGATGATGAAATGGAAACCACAGGTACATCCCCATGAGCCCCCTTACATCCCCAGCTCAACACAGACATAGCTCTCCAGTCGAGGACTGGGTTGTGAGATTGCAGCCAAGGCAATCCTAGCACCAAATCATCATGTAGATTATACAGCACCAGAAAGCGAATAATCTCCTGGTGATCCGGATTAATACGCATAGTTACTTGTGTCCAGTATTGTGGTTTATTATTAGCCAATGGGGTGGAGTCAATCCCCTTCAGAGGAATAGGAGTCTCCAAAGGCTCTAAATCATACCCACAGCGTTTGGCAAAGGACCAATCCATAAGACTCAAAGCGGCGCCAGAGTCGACATAGGCGTCCGTGGTAATAGATGACAAAGAGCAAATCAGGGTCACAGATAGAATAAACTTAGACGGTAAGGTGCAAATGGAAACAGATTTACCAAGCTTTTTAGTGCGTTTAGAGCATGCTGATATAACATGAGTAGAATCACCACAATAGAAACACAACCCATTTTTCCGTCTAAAATTCTGCCGCTCGCTTCGGGACAGAATTCTATCACACTGCATACTCTCTGGCGACTTCTCAGTGGACACCGCCAGATGGTGCACTGGTTTGCGCTCCCGCAAACGCCTATCGATCTGAATAGCCATTGTCATGGACTCATTCAGACCCGCAGGCACAGGGAACCCCACCATAACATCCTTAATGGCATCAGAGAGACCCTCTCTGAAAGTCGCCGCCAGGGCGCACTCATTCCACTGAGTAAGCACAGACCATTTACGGAATCTTTGGCAGTAAATTTCCGCTTCATCTTGCCCCTGAGATAGGGACATCAAAGTTTTTTCTGCCTGAAGCTCCAAATGAGGTTCGTCATAAAGCAACCCCAAGGCCAGAAAAAACGCATCCACATTGAGCAACGCAGGATCCCCTGGTGTCAATGAAAAAGCCCAGTCTTGAGGGTCGCCCCGGAGCAAGGAAATCACAATCCTGACCTGCTGTGCAGGGTCTCCGGCAGAGCGAGATTTCAGGGACAAAAATAATTTGCAATTATTTCGAAAATTCTGAAACCCAGATCTATTCCCCGAGAAAAATTCCGGCAAAGGAATTCTCGGCTCAGATACAGGTGCATGACAAACAAAATCTTGCAAATTTTGTACCTTCGTGGCGAGATTATTCAAACCTGCAGTTACACTCTGAAGATCCATTACAAACAGGTGGACACAGAGCCATTCAAGGGTTAAGAGGAGGTAAGAAGCAGCTAGACAGCAATTAAGGGCTAGACAGCAAAACTCTGAAGGGAAAAAAAAAAAAAAAAATTTCCCTTAAACACTTCTCTATCTCCTGCTTCAGCCCAAACAATTAACACTTTGTGGGCCGGTCAAACTGTCATGATCTCAATGGCAAGAGAACATAGCATCAGCATATATAGGAACTAGCTCTTGGAAGATGGGAACTGAGCTGACCATGAACTAAACCTAACACACAACTAGCAGTGGCCGGGTAGCATGCCTACGTTGATTCTAGATGCCCAGCACCAGCCGGAGGACTAAATAATGCTAGCAGAGGAAAATAAGTCCTAGCTCACCTCTAGAGAAATACCCCGAAAGGAGACAGAGGCCCCCCACATGTATTGGCGGTGAATTAAGATGAAATAACAAAACGTAGTATGAAAATAGGTTTAGCAAATTTGAGGTCCACTTACTACATAGCAGAAGACAGAAAGAACACTTTCATGGTCAGCTAAAAACCCTAACAAAACACCATCCAGAAATTACTTTAAAACTCTGGCATTAACTCATAACACCAGAGTGGCAATTCCTGTTCACAAGAGCTTTACAGACACAGTAACGAAACTACAGCTGTGAACTGGAACAAAAATGCAAAAACAAACATGGACAAGAGTCCAACTTATCTAGTAGTTGTCTAGGAGCAGGAACAAGCACAGAGAGGCTTCTGATAACATTGTTGACCGGCAAGCAACTAACAAAGCAGCAAGGTTATATAGCGACTCCCACATCTTGATGGGAACAGGTGAACAGAGAAGATGAAGACACCAGTTCAATTCCACCAGTAGCCACCGGGGGAGCCCAGAATCCAAATTCACAACACACAACACTAGAAGTAGCCGTGGGATGTTCCTGTCACTCCCTAGACACCTCGTCACAGCCGGAGAACTAACTACCCCTAAAGATAGAAACAGGAAAGCTATCTTGCCTCAGAGAAAATCCCCTAAGGATAGGACAGCCCCCCACAAACATTGACTGTGAGTGAAGAGGGAAATGACATACGCAGAATGAAACCAGGATGTAGCAAAGGAGGCCAGTCTAGCTAGATAAAAAGAACAGGACAGAATACAGTACGGTCAGTATTAAAAACTAGAAAAATCCACCACAGAGTTTACAAAAATCTCCACACCTGACTAAAGGTGTGGAGGGTAAATCTGCTTCCCAGAGCTTCCAGCTTAACTGAATAAATCCATACTGACAAGCTGGACTAGAAAAAACATAGAAAGTGCAGAAAGATTAAGTCCACAACAAGTGGACTGCAAAAGAACAAAGCAAGGACTTATCTTTGCTGAACTGGTCAGAATATCAGGGAAATCCAAGCAGAGATGTGAATCCAACCAGGAACCATTGACAACTGGTACAGGCTGAAGGATGGAACCAGGCTAAATAGCCGAGCCAGAAAGACAATCAGTGGAAGCAGCTGCTGACTACTAAATCCAAGGAGCAGCAGTACCACTTAAAACCACCGGAGGGAGCCCAAGAGCAGAACTCACAAAAGTGCCACTTACAACCACCGGAGGGAGCCCAAGAGCAGAATTCACAACAGTACCCCCCCCCCCTTGAGGAGGGGTCACCGAACCCTCACCAGAGCCCCCAGGCCGATCAGGACGAGCCAAATGAAAAGCACGAACCAAATCGGCGGCATGGACATCGGAGGCAACAACCCAAGAATTATCCTCCTGGCCATAACCCTTCCACTTGACAAGATACTGAAGCCTCCGCCTCGAAAAACGAGAATCCAAAATTTTCTCCACCACATATTCCAACTCCCCATCAACCAGCACCGGGGCAGGAGGATCAACAGAGGGAACAACGGGCACCACATATCTCCGCAACAAAGATCTATGGAAAACATTATGGATGGCAAAAGAGGCTGGAAGGGCCAAACGAAAAGATACCGGATTGATAATCTCAGAAATCTTATAAGGACCAATAAACCGAGGCTTGAACTTAGGGGAAGAAACCTTCATAGGAACATGACGAGAAGATAACCAGACTAAATCCCACACCCGAAGCCCGGGACCAACACACCGACGGCGGTTAGCAAAACGTTGAGCCTTTTCCTGAGACAACGTCAAATTGTCTACCACATGAGTCCAAATCTGCTGTAACCTGTCCATTACAGAATCCACACCTGGACAATCAGACGGCTCAACCTGCCCCGAAGAAAAACGAGGATGAAAACCAAAGAAAGGCGAAACCAAAGTAGCCAAACTAGCCCGATTATTAAGGGCAAACTCGTCCAACGGCAAGAAAGCCACCCAATCATCCTGGTCAGCAGACACAAAGCATCTCAAATAGGTTTCCACGGTCTGATTAGTTCGCTCAGTTTGGCCATTTGTCTGAGGATGAAATGCCGAAGAAAAAGACAAATCAATGCCCATCCTAGCACAAAAGGCCCGCCAAAACCTAGAAACAAACTGGGAACCTCTGTCAGACACAATATTCTCCGGAATGCCATGGAAACGAACCACATGCTGAAAAAACAATGGAACCAAATCAGAGGAGGAAGGCAATTTAGGCAAAGGTACCAAATGGACCATTTTAGAGAACCGGTCACAAACCACCCAGATAACAGACATCTTCTGGGAAACAGGAAGATCCGAAATAAAATCCATGGAAATATGCGTCCAGGGCCTCTCAGGGACCGGCAAAGGCAAAAGCAACCCACTAGCGCGGGAACAGCAAGGCTTGGCCCGGGCACAAGTCCCACAGGACTGCACAAAAGAACGCACATCCCGCGACAAGGAAGGCCACCAAAAGGACCTAGCAACTAAATCTCTGGTACCAAAAATCCCAGGATGACCAGCCAACACCGAACAATGAACCTCAGAAATTACCTTACTTGTCCATCTATCAGGAACAAACAGCTTCCCCACAGGACAGCGGTCAGGTTTATCAGCCTGAAATTCCTGAAGCACCCGCCGTAAATCAGGGGAGATGGCAGAAAGAATCACCCCTTCCCTAAGAATGCCAACCGGCTCAAGGACTCCAGGAGAATCAGGCAAAAAACTCCTAGAGAGGGCATCAGCCTTAACATTCTTAGATCCCAGAAGATACGAGACCACAAAATCAAAACGGGAGAAAAACAGGGACCATCGAGCCTGTCTAGGGTTCAGCCGCTTGGCCGACTCGAGGTAAATCAGATTCTTATGATCGGTCAAGACCACAACACGGTGCTTGGCTCCCTCAAGCCAATGTCACCACTCCTCAAATGCCCACTTCATGGCCAACAACTCCCGATTGCCGACATCATAATTGCGCTCCGCATGCGAAAACTTTCTGGAAAAAAAGGCACACGGTTTCATCAACGAACCATCAGAACTCCTCTGAGACAAAACGGCCCCTGCCCCAATCTCAGAAGTGTCAACCTCAACCTGAAAAGGAAGAGAAACATCCGGCTGACGCAACACAGGGGCAGAAGTAAATCGGCGTTTAAGCTCCTGAAAGGCCTCAACAGCCGCAGAGGACCAATTCGTCACATCAGCGCCCTTCTTCGTCAAATCGGTCAGGGGCTTAACCACACTGGAAAAGTTGGCAATGAAACGGCGATAAAAATTAGCAAAGCCCAAAAATTTCTGAAGACTCTTCACAGATGTGGGTTGAATCCAGTCATGAATGGCTTGGACCTTAACAGGATCCATTTCTATAGACGAGGGAGAAAAAATAAAACCCAAAAAAGAGACCTTCTGAACTCCAAATAGGCACTTAGACCCCTTCACAAATAAAGCATTATCACGAAGGATCTGGAATACCATCCTGACCTGCTTCACATGACTGTTGTGAATTTGGATTCTGGGCTCCCCCGGTGGCTACTGGTGGAATTGAACTGGTGTCTTCATCTTCTCTGTTCACCTGTTCCCATCAAGATGTGGGAGTCGCTATATAACCTTGCTGCTCTGTTAGTTGCTTGCCGGTCAACAATGTTATCAGAAGCCTCTCTGTGCTTGTTCCTGCTCCTAGACAACTACTAGATAAGTTGGACTCTTGTCCATGTTTGTTTTTGCATTTTGTTCCAGTTCACAGCTGTAGTTTCGTTACTGTGTCTGGAAAGCTCTTGTGAACGGGAATTGCCACTCTGGTGTTATGAGTTAATGCCAGAGTTTTAAAGTAATTTCTGGATGGTGTTTTTGATAGGCTTTTCAGCTGACCATGAAAGTGCCCTTTCTGTCTTCTGCTATGTAGTAAGTGGACCTCAAATTTGCTAAACCTATTTTCATACTACGTTTGTTATTTCATCTCAACTCACCGCCAATACATGTGGGGGGCCTCTGTCTCCTTTCGGGGTATTTCTCTAGAGGTGAGCTAGGACTAATATTTTCCTCTGCTAGCTTTATTTAGTCCTCCGGCTGGGCTGGGCATCTAGAATCAACGTAGGCATGCTACCCGGCCACTGCTAGTTGTGCGTTAGGTTTAGTTCATGGTCAGCTCAGTTCCCATCTTCCAAGAGCTAGTTCCTATATATGCTTATGCTATGTTCTCTTGCCATTGAGATCATGACAGTTTGACCGGCCAGCAAAGTGTTAATTGTTTGGGCTGAAGCAGGAGAAAAAGAAGTGTTGAAGGGAAATTTTTTTTTTTCCCCTCAGAGTTTTGCTGCCTAGCCCTTAATTGCTGTCTAGCTGCTTCTTACCTCCTCTTAACCCTTGAATGGCTCTGTGTCCACCTGTTTGTAATGGATCTTCAGAGTGTAACTGCAGGTTTGAATAATCTCGCCACGAAGGTACAAAATTTGCAAGATTTTGTTTGTCATGCACCTGTATCTGAGCCGAGAATTCCTTTGCCGGAATTTTTCTCGGGGAATAGATCTGGGTTTCAGAATTTTCGAAATAATTGCAAATTATTTTTGTCCCTGAAATTTCGCTCTGCCGGAGACCCTGCACAGCAGGTCAGGATTGTGATTTCCTTGCTCCGGGGCGACCCTCAAGACTGGGCTTTTTCATTGACACCAGGGGATCCTGCGTTGCTCAATGTGGATGCGTTTTTTCTGGCCTTGGGGTTGCTTTATGACGAACCTCATTTGGAGCTTCAGGCAGAAAAAACTTTGATGTCCCTATCTCAGGGGCCAGATGAAGCGGAAATTTACTGCCAAAGATTCCGTAAATGGTCTGTGCTTACTCAGTGGAATGAGTGCGCCCTGGCGGCGACTTTCAGAGAGGGTCTCTCTGATGCCATTAAGGATGTTATGGTGGGGTTCCCTGTGCCTGCGGGTCTGAATGAGTCCATGACAATGGCTATTCAGATCGATAGGCGTTTGCGGGAGCGCAAACCAGTGCACCATCTGGCGGTGTCCACTGAGAAGTCGCCAGAGAGTATGCAGTGTGATAGAATTCTGTCCCGAAGCGAGCGGCAGAATTTTAGACGGAAAAATGGGTTGTGTTTCTATTGTGGTGATTCTACTCATGTTATATCAGCATGCTCTAAGCGCACTAAAAAGCTTGGTAAATCTGTTTCCATTTGCACCTTACCGTCTAAATTTATTCTATCTGTGACCCTGATTTGCTCTTTGTCATCTATTACCACGGACGCCTATGTCGACTCTGGCGCCGCTTTGAGTCTTATGGATTGGTCCTTTGCCAAACGCTGTGGGTATGATTTAGAGCCTTTGGAGACTCCTATTCCTCTGAAGGGGATTGACTCCACCCCATTGGCTAATAATAAACCACAATACTGGACACAAGTAACTATGCGTATTAATCCGGATCACCAGGAGATTATTCGCTTTCTGGTGCTGTATAATCTACATGATGATTTGGTGCTAGGATTGCCTTGGCTGCAATCTCACAACCCAGTCCTCGACTGGAGAGCTATGTCTGTGTTGAGCTGGGGATGTAAGGGGGCTCATGGGGATGTACCTGTGGTTTCCATTTCATCATCCATTCCCTCTGAAATTCCTGAGTTCCTGTCTGACTATCGTGACGTCTTTGAAGAATCCAAGCTTGGTTCGTTACCTCCGCACCGAGAGTGCGATTGTGCCATAGATTTAATCCCGGGTAGTAAATACCCAAAGGGTCGTTTATTTAATCTGTCTGTGCCTGAACATGCTGCTATGCGAGAATATATAAAGGAGTCCTTGGAAAAGGGACATATTCGTCCATCGTCATCTCCCTTAGGAGCCGGTTTTTTCTTTGTGTCAAAAAAAGACGGCTCTTTGAGACCATGTATTGATTATCGGCTTTTGAATAAAATCACTGTTAAATATCAATACCCATTGCCGTTGCTGACTGATTTGTTTGCTCGCATAAAGGGGGCCAAGTGGTTCTCTAAGATTGACCTTCGTGGGGCGTATAATTTGGTGCGAATCAGGCAGGGGGATGAGTGGAAAACCGCATTTAATACGCCCGAGGGCCACTTTGAGTATTTAGTGATGCCTTTTGGTCTTTCTAATGCTCCGTCAGTTTTCCAGTCCTTTATGCATGATATTTTTCGCGATTATTTGGATAAATTTATGATTGTGTATCTGGATGATATTCTGATTTTTTCGGATGACTGGGACTCTCATGTCCAGCAAGTCAGGAGGGTTTTTCAGGTTTTGCGGTCTAATTCTTTGTGTGTGAAGGGTTCTAAGTGTGTTTTTGGGGTACAGAGGATTTCCTTTTTGGGATATATTTTTTCCCCCTCTTCCATTGAAATGGATCCTGTCAAGGTTCAAGCTATTTGTGATTGGACGCAGCCCTCTTCTCTTAAGAGTCTTCAGAAATTTTTGGGCTTTGCTAACTTTTATCGTCGATTTATTGCTGGTTTTTCGGATATTGCTAAGCCATTGACCGATTTGACTAAGAAGGGTGCTGATGTTGCTGATTGGTCCCCTGATGCTGTGGAGGCCTTTCGGGAGCTTAAGCGCCGTTTTTCCTCTGCCCCTGTGTTGCGTCAGCCTGATGTTGCTCTACCTTTTCAGGTTGAGGTCGACGCTTCTGAGATCGGAGCTGGGGCAGTGTTGTCGCAGAAAAGTTCTGACTGCTCCGTGATGAGGCCTTGTGCCTTCTTTTCCCGTAAATTTTCGCCCGCTGAGCGGAATTATGATGTTGGGAATCGGGAGCTTTTGGCCATGAAGTGGGCTTTTGAGGAGTGACGCCATTGGCTTGAGGGGGCCAGACATCAGGTGGTGGTATTGACTGACCACAAAAATTTGATTTATCTTGAGACCGCCAGGCGCCTGAATCCTAGACAGGCGCGCTGGTCATTATTTTTCTCTCGGTTTAATTTTGTGGTGTCATACCTACCGGGTTCTAAGAATGTTAAGGCGGATGCCCTTTCTAGGAGTTTTGAGCCTGACTCGCCTGGTAACTCTGAGCCCACAGGTATCCTTAAGGATGGAGTGGTATTGTCAGCCATTTCTCCAGACCTGCGGCGGGCCTTGCAGGAGTTTCAGGCGGAGAGACCTGATCGTTGCCCACCTGATAAACTGTTTGTTCCTGATGATTGGACCAGTAGAGTCATCTCTGAGGTTCATTCTTCTGCGTTGGCAGGTCATCCTGGCATTTTTGGTACCAGGGATTTGGTGGCAAGGTCCTTCTGGTGGCCTTCCCTGTCACGAGATGTGCGAGGCTTTGTGCAGTCTTGTGACGTTTGTGCTCGGGCCAAGCCTTGTTGTTCTCGGGCTAGTGGATTATTGTTGCCCTTGCCTATTCCTAAGAGGCCTTGGACGCACATCTCGATGGATTTTATTTCAGATCTGCCTGTTTCTCAGAAGATGTCTGTCATCTGGGTGGTGTGTGACCGTTTTTCTAAGATGGTCCATTTGGTTCCTCTGCCCAAGTTACCTTCTTCTTCCGAGTTGGTTCCTCTGTTTTTTCAAAATGTTGTTCGTTTGCATGGTATTCCTGAGAATATCGTTTCTGACAGAGGGACCCAATTCGTGTCTAGATTTTGGCGGGCATTCTGTGCTAGGATGGGCATAGATTTATCTTTTTCGTCCGCTTTCCATCCTCAGACGAATGGCCAGACCGAGCGGATTAATCAGACCCTGGAGACATATCTGAGGTGTTTTGTGTCTGCTGACCAGGATGATTGGGTTGCTTTTTTGCCATTGGCGGAGTTCGCTCTCAATAATCGGGCCAGCTCTGCCACTTTGGTGTCCCCGTTTTTCTGTAATTCGGGGTTTCATCCTCGATTTTCCTCTGGTCAGGTGGAATCTTCGGATTGTCCTGGAGTGGATGCTGTGGTGGAGAGATTGCATCAGATCTGGGGGCAGGTGGTGGACAATTTGAGGTTGTCCCAGGAGAAGACTCAGCTTTTTGCCAACCGCCACCGTCGTGTTGGTCCTCGGCTTTCTGTTGGGGATTTGGTGTGGTTGTCTTCTCGTTTTGTCCCTATGAGGGTCTCTTCTCCTAAGTTTAAGCCTCGGTTTATCGGCCCGTATAAGATATTGGAGATTCTTAACCCTGTTTCCTTCCGTTTGGACCTCCCTGCATCCTTTTCTATTCATAACGTTTTTCATCGGTCATTATTGCGCAGGTATGAGGTACCGGTTGTGCCTTCCGTTGAGCCTCCTGCTCCGGTGTTGGTTGAGGGTGAGTTGGAGTACGTTGTGGAGAAAATCTTGGACTCTCGTGTTTCCAGACGGAGACTCCAGTATCTGGTCAAGTGGAAGGGATACGGCCAGGAGGATAATTCTTGGGTGAATGCATCTGATGTTCATGCCTCCGATCTGGTTCGTGCCTTTCATAGGGCCCATCCTGATCGCCCTGGTGGTTCTGGTGAGGGTTCGGTGCCCCCTCCTTGAGGGGGGGGTACTGTTGTGAATTTGGATTCTGGGCTCCCCCGGTGGCTACTGGTGGAATTGAACTGGTGTCTTCATCTTCTCTGTTCACCTGTTCCCATCAAGATGTGGGAGTCGCTATATAACCTTGCTGCTCTGTTAGTTGCTTGCCGGTCAACAATGTTATCAGAAGCCTCTCTGTGCTTGTTCCTGCTCCTAGACAACTACTAGATAAGTTGGACTCTTGTCCATGTTTGTTTTTGCATTTTGTTCCAGTTCACAGCTGTAGTTTCGTTACTGTGTCTGGAAAGCTCTTGTGAACGGGAATTGCCACTCTGGTGTTATGAGTTAATGCCAGAGTTTTAAAGTAATTTCTGGATGGTGTTTTTGATAGGCTTTTCAGCTGACCATGAAAGTGCCCTTTCTGTCTTCTGCTATGTAGTAAGTGGACCTCAAATTTGCTAAACCTATTTTCATACTACGTTTGTTATTTCATCTCAACTCACCGCCAATACATGTGGGGGGCCTCTGTCTCCTTTCGGGGTATTTCTCTAGAGGTGAGCTAGGACTAATATTTTCCTCTGCTAGCTTTATTTAGTCCTCCGGCTGGGCTGGGCATCTAGAATCAACGTAGGCATGCTACCCGGCCACTGCTAGTTGTGCGTTAGGTTTAGTTCATGGTCAGCTCAGTTCCCATCTTCCAAGAGCTAGTTCCTATATATGCTTATGCTATGTTCTCTTGCCATTGAGATCATGACACATGACCCTCCCAATCATCGGAAAAAATCAAAATATCATCCAAATACACAATCATGAATTTATCAAGATAATTGCGGAAAATATCATGCATGAAGGACTGAAATACAGAAGGAGCATTAGAGAGCCCGAAAGGCATCACAAGGTATTCAAAATGGCCTTCGGGCGTATTAAATGCAGTTTTCCCATTTGTCACCCTGTTTAATACGAACAAGATTATATGCCCCTCGAAGGTCAATCTTAGTAAACCAACTAGCCCCCTTGATCCGAGCAAACAAGTCTGAAAGCAAAGGTAAAGGGTATTGGAATTTGACCGTGATCTTATTAAGAAGGCGATAATCAATACAGGGTCTCAAGGAGCCATCCTTCTTGGCAACAAAAAAGAATCCCGCTCCCAATGGTGACGAAGACGGCCGAATATGCCCCTTCTCTAAAGACTCCTTAACATAACTCCGCATGGCGGCATGCTCTGGCACAGACAGATTGAAAAGTCGGCCCTTAGGGAACTTACAGCCAGGAATCAAGTTAATAGCACAATCACAGTCCCTATGTGGAGGAAGGGAACTGGACTTGGGCTCATCAAATACATCCTGGAAATCCGACAAAAACTCAGGAACTTCAGAAGAGGGGGAAGAGGAAATTGACATCAAAGGAACGTCACTATGTACCCCTTGACAACCCCAACTAGTCACAGACATAGATTTCCAATCCAGCACCGGATTATGTCCCTGTAACCATGGAAAACCCAGTACAACAACATCATGCAAATTATGCAACACCAGAAAACGGCAATCTTCCTGATATGCTGGAGCCATGCACATGGTCAGCTGAGTCCAATACTGAGGTTTATCCTTGGCCAATGGCGTAGCATCAATACCCCTCAAAGGAATAGGGCTCTGCAAAGGCTGCAAGGAAAAACCACAGCGCCTGGCGAATTCCAAGTCCATCAAGTTCAGGGCAGCGCCTGAATCCACAAATGCCATGACAGAAAAGGACGATAATGAGCAAATCAAGGTCACAGATAAGAGAAATATAGGCTGTACAGTACTGATGGTAACAGACCTAGTGACCCTCTTAGTACGCTTAGGGCAATCAGAAATAACATGAGCAGAATCACCACAGTAAAAACACAGCCTATTCTGGCGTCTGAATCCCTGCCGTTCTGCTCTAGTCAAAATCCTATCACATTGCATAGGCTCAGGGCTCTGTTCAGAGGATACTGCCATATGGTGCACAACTTTGCGCTCGCGCAGGCGCCAATCAATCTGAATGGCCAGAGACATAGACTCGCTCAAACCAGCAGGCGTGGGGAACCCCACCATAACATCTTTAAGGGCTTCAGAAAGACCCTTTCTGAAAATTGCTGCCAGAGCCTCCTCATTCCATTTAGTGAGCACAGACCATTTTCTAAATTTCTGGCAGTATACTTCTGCTGCTTCCTGACCCTGACACAGGGCCAACAAGGTTTTTTCTGCATGATCCACAGAATTAGGTTCGTCATACAATAATCCGAGCGCTTGAAAAAATGCATCTACATTAAGCAATGCCGGATCTCCTGATTCAAGGGAGAATGCCCAGTCCTGAGGGTCACCACGCAGCAGAGAGATGACAATTTTAACCTGCTGAATGGAATCACCAGAGGAACAGGGTTTCAAGGCAAAAAACAATTTGCAGTTATTTTTAAAGTTCAAAAACTTGGATCTATCCCCCAAAAACAAATCAGGGGTTGGAATTCTAGGCTCTTAAGCCGGAGTCTGGACAACATAATCTTGGATACTCTGTACTTTTGCAGCAAGTTGATCCACACGAGAAAACAAACCCTGAACATCCATTCCAGCGCCAAAATCCTGAACCACCCAGAGATTAAGAGGAAAAAAAAGACAAAACAGACTGCAGAAAAAAAAATGGCTCAGAACTTCCTTTTCCTTCTTTTGAGATGCATTTAATTCATTTTTGGCCAGTTGTACTGTTATGAGCTGGTGGTTTAGGAGCAACATGGGACGTGCTCTGGAGGAGGTGGTACCTGTACTGAACGCAGTTCCTGAGCTTATCACAACACTAGAAGTAGCCGTGGGATGTTCCTGTCACTCCCTAGACACCTTGTCACAGCCGGAGAACTAACTACCCCTAAAGATAGAAACAGGAAAGCTATCTTGCCTCAGAGAAAATCCCCAAAGGATAGGACAGCCCCCACAAATATTGACTGTGAGTGAAGAGGGAAATGACATACGCAGAATGAAACCAGGATGTAGCAAAGGAGGCCAGTCTAGCTAGATAAAAAGAACAGGACAGAATACTGTGCGGTCAGTATTAAAAACTAGAAAAATCCACCACAGAGTTTACAAAAATCTCCACACCTGACTAAAGGTGTGGAGGGTAAATCTGCTTCCCAGAGCTTCCAGCTTAACTGAATAAATCCATACTGACAAGCTGGACTAGAAAAAACATAGAAAGTGCAGAAAGATTAAGTCCACAACAAGTGGACTGCAAAAGAACAAAGCAAGGACTTATCTTTGCTGAACTGGTCAGAATATCAGGGAAATCCAAGCAGAGATGTGAATCCAACCAGGAACCATTGACAACTGGCACAGGCTGAAGGATGGAACCAGGCTAAATAGCCGAGCCAGAAAGACAATCAGTGGAAGCAGCTGCTGACTACTAAATCCAAGGAGCAGCAGTACCACTTAAAACCACCGGAGGGAGCCCAAGAGCAGAACTCACAAAAGTGCCACTTACAACCACCGGAGGGAGCCCAAGAGCGGAATTCACAACAGGGGGCCACTTACAATATTATAGTGCTTTCTTAATATTAAGGGGACACTATTACTATTGCAGGAGAGCACTATTACTATTGAGGTGGACACAACTGTTCTATTAATATTGAGGGGGCACTATTACAAATAAAGGGGGCACTATTACTATTAAACGGGATGTCATAGAAAATATTAAAAATCCTTGAGGATTGCAGCGTACAAAGAGATGTGATGCAGCTTAATTAACATGCAAGGAGCTCTCTTTATGCCCAGGTGACTGAAGAGGATGTGCATTGTCCATAGACCGAGAGACAGGAAAAGTCTTATTAGATTTTGAGTGGATCAAAGGAAGATCTTGCACCCTTTAGAAATAGCCATGGTCACTGCAGTTACAATGAGCAGAGCAGACAGTATGTCTCCAGAAGAAAATATACAATATTGGAATTTCTATCCATCCGATATTGATGAGACATACATTTTCAGCACTGGGATAACTAGGCAAAAATACACATATTTTCTCTTAATTATAACCCCCGCCAAAAGGTCCCAAAGCAATAGGGGCCTTATAACTGCAATCAGCAGCTAGGCCATGTTTGGTCTCTAAGCCTAGATAAAATCCCAATATAAAAGATAACATCAGTCTCAAACTACTGCGATCATCCTATGAGGAGTTATTCCATAAGTTGAGATTTCCTACAATCACGAAGGACTAAGGGTATGTGCACACGTCCGGATTTCTTGCAGAAATTTCCTGAAGAAAACCGGAAATTTTCTGCAAGAAATCCGCATTTTTTTTTTTGCGTTTTTTTTAGCATTTTGCAAGCGTAATTAGCTTGCAGAATGCTAAAGTTTTCCAAGCGATCTATAGCATCGCTTGGAAAACTGACTGACAGGTTGGTCACACTTGTCAAACATACTGTTTGACAAGTGTGACCAACTTTTTACTATAGATGCTGCTTATGCAGCATCTATAGTAAAAGATAGAATGTTTAAAAATAATTAAAAAAATAAAAAAAATGGTTATACTCACCCTCTGCAGCCTCCGTTCCTATAGATGCCGGTGTGGTTCAGGGCCTTCGGTGACGTCACGGCTTGTGATTGGTCGCGAGCTGTCACATGAGCGGTCACGCGACCAATCACAAGACAGTGACGTCACCGCAGGTCCTGAACCACACCATCATAGGAACAGAAGCGGCAGCATGCAGCGGTGAGAGGCGGGAACACTCCGGGGGACATCGAAAGTGAGTCTAGGACTATTTTTTATTTTAATTCTTTTTTTTCAACCAATTATATGGTGCCCAGTGCTTGGAGGAGAGTCTCCTCTCCTCCACCCTGGGTACCAACCGCACATAATCTGCTTACTTCCCGCATGGTGTGCACAGCCCAGGTGCGGGAAGTAAGCAGATCAATGCACTCCTAGGTGTGCGGAATCCCCGCAATTCCGCATTTTTAATGAACATGTTGCTTTTTTTTCCGCGATGCGATTTTTTCGCGGAAAAAATCGCAACATTTGCACAAAAAATGAGGAATACCCTGTAAATAATAGGAGGCATAGGTAAGCGTTTTGTTCGCGTTTTTATCACGTTTATATAGCGAAAAAACGCGAAAAAAACGCGAAAAATCCTGAACGTGTGCACATGGCCTAAGACCAGGCCACAACCTGGCCCATGTGAGGTCATCACAGGAATGTGTGTGGGTGGGACTCAGGGTCTGATAAAAGATCAAGCTCAATTATCATCTGGGTTTGTGCAGAGAGTTACAAATCGTGTATGCAGGGACCCCGTTTATTGACGGCCTCAAGCGAAGAGCTTTCCTTCGGCTAAACTGAATCATCTCTGCAATCGGTGTAGAAAGTTCTCCTTTTAATCCCTTTAATTTTCCGTACCTGTATATGCTGCATTGTTTTGTCCTTTTTTTAAATCTTTTGTATATTTTTCATAAACACTGCCTCCCTACGGATTAAATATAAAATGTAATAGTTCTGCTCCTTTTGTTCTGTAAACTACGCAAAGAAGGGATAAGTTACCGAACGGTGTCCAATCGACCGAGACAGATTGGTGGCGGAGAGTAGTCTGGGGTTGTCCTGAAGTTGGCGTTGACCATACTGTGGCATCTACACATATTCCCTGTGCTGGAATCTGGAGGTGTATATGCCATACGCTCACCGACAGTTTTCCGATAGCCGGCCTACTGGTGCGAACAGGCTGCGGCCTTCTCTGCTGATCGTCGGCCAATCATGTAATTGTCCGGACAATAGGGGACAGAAGAGAGCTGTTCGCTCCAAAGATCACAGCGGGTGGTACTTGTGACCTTCATGGTCTGTGATATTAGGAATTTGTGGGATTAAGAAAGTCCTGTCATATTAAAATCCTTGACATGGGACTATTATTATTGCAGAGGAACTAAAATTATTTAATGGGTACAATTACTATTAGGTGAGTAAAATTAGTATTGAGGGGAACGATTCTATTGATGAGGGGGCACTACTAATATTGTATGGAGATCAAAATACAAACTCAAAAAGCAGAAATATCCAATCTCAGCCAGAAGCATTCGCATCATTGCTTCCCCATCAATTTTGTTCTAATCAGGTAAAGACTAGTGGACAATACATAGAATTCTAACAAAATGAGTAACTAGTACCCATAGACCACCATATCACGAATCTCATAAAATCAATACAGTTTATTGAAAAACAATTTAAAAACAGAGAAATTATACATAATAATGTGAGTTATTTCCAAAGAGGATCAATCCATATCCCAGATACAGCGGAAGTACAATACCCAACCATGTTATTTAGTTTTAAAACATGTAGTAAATCTCATGCACAATTCTACAAAAAATCCTTTAAGGTAATAATGTATCCATAGTATTCCCGGATGATGAGAATTAAATATAGAGATCATTTTTTAGAGATGTTGAGCATAAATCATTGCTTACCCATGGTTGTATGCCACTGCCTGGGAACGCCCCGACGCGCGTTTCGCCCACGTGCTTTATGAAGGGGAGTGTGCCCTTTCCCCCCACCTTACCTCGTTATATACCCCATAGAAATTACGGTCAGCCAGTAGAAACGTTCGCATGCGAAAACACTGCCGCCAAATTCACCTCTGCAGCAGATCCGGTACTCATTTCCGGTGCGCGCTAGAGGAAATCCCTCTTAGACGTCATATGGCGCGGACCGGAAGTTCACTGAGACCTTCAGTAATGCAGAGGGAGAGAGCGGGCGAAAGCGCATGCGCACACCGGCGCCATCTTTAAGGAGTCACAAGGAGAAATCCCTCACTATATGTCAACTACTAATGGAATGCGACTGAGCGTACCAGCTCCCACCAGCGCCATCTTTAAGAAATCTAAAAGCAGAATCTATAATTATATGCTCCATGCTGGCAGAATACGACTATGCATACCGGCGCCATCCTTGAGAGGTCCTAAGGGGAAATCCATATTTATGTGCCCCATATCAGAAGGATACACCCACGTATATATATATATATATATATATATATATATATATATATATATATATATATATATATATGTCGACACTCTCATGAGGGGAAACCTAACCTACCAAATTATTTCCTAAAATTAATATTAATTTATTATCCACCCTAAAGAAAAAAAGAGACAGTTTTCAATACAAAAATGCCAAATATTCTCATCATCCGTATGACAGAGGAATAAAAAACAAAACAAAAAAACAAGGAAGTGCAAATTGTGTGATATACTTTCTCTAAAAACATGTATCTATTATTCAGTTATAAAACGACAATTAACTCATCATTTATATACACTCACCGGCCACTTTATTAGGTACACCATGCTAGTAACGGGTTGGACCCCTTTTGCCTTCAGAACTGCCTCAATTCTTCGTGGCATAGATTCAACAAGGTGCTGGAAGCATTCCTCAGAGATTTTGGTCCATATTGACATGATGGCATCACACAGTTGCCGCAGATTTGTCGGCTGCACATCCCAAAGATGCTCCATACAAGGCAGGATGGATCCATGCTTTCATGTTGTTTACGCCAAATTCTGACCCTACCATCCGAATGTCGCAGCAGAAATCGAGACTCATCAGACCAAGCAACGTTTTTCCAATCTTCTACTGTCCAATTTCGATGAGCTTGTACAAATTGTAGCCTCAGTTTCCTGTTCTTAGCTGAAAGGAGTGGTACCCGCTGTGGTCTTCTGCTGCTGTAGCCCATCTGCCTCAAAGTTCGACGCACTGTGCGTTCAGAGATGCTCTTAGGCCTACCTTGGTTGTAACGGGTGGCGATTTGAGTCACTGTTGCCTTTCTATCAGCTCGAACCAGTCTGCCCATTCTCCTCTGACCTCTGGCATCAACAAGGCATTTCCGCCCACAGAACTGCCGCTCACTGGATTTTTTTTCTTTTTCGGACCATTCTCTGTAAACCCTAGAGATGGTTGTGCGTGAAAATCCCAGTAGATCAGCAGTTTCTGAAATACTCAGACCAGCCCTTCTGGCACCAACAACCATGCCACGTTCAAAGGCACTCAAATCACCTTTCTTCCCCATACTGATGCTCGGTTTGAACTGCAGGAGATTGTCTTGACCATGTCTACATGCCTAAATGCACTGAGTTGCCGCCATGTGATTGGCTGATTAGAAATTAAGTGTTAACAAGAAGTTGGACAGGTGTACCTAATAAAGTGGCCAGTGAGTGTATATCACAACATGACCCCCGGGAAGTTCTAGAGAGGACATCACACGTATACGCATGAGTGTGGTCCCAAAAAGATCCCAAAGGAAAATTATTAATAAATAAGTGCAAATATTACAAAAAATATTAAATAAATGATTAAATACATAATCAACATAATGTGATTAAATAAGTGTGTACAATATTAGTGTTAATAATTAAGTCCTTGTATAATTCTTCCTCTGTATAGTTTCTTCCTCCATAGCCACTTGGGACATACCCGTCATTCATATGCAGGGAATCACCCGATAATCCAAATGCATACACCGGGATCCAGCTTATTCCCTTATTTAGTGGATTTCTCCAGGATAGCAAAATAAAAGGAAACAAAAAAGGGGAAGGAAAGGAAAAAAGAGGAAAAAGGGAAAAGGGCGGAGGGAGGGAAAGAACTAATTCTTCTTTGAATGAAGATGGACCACCAAAACTTCACATTAAAGCAAAAGATAGTCCTACTAAAATAAAGAAATACAAAAAAAGAATTAAAAACACACACTAAAAAACAGGGATCATAGAAAAGGTACAAAACTGATTTTCTCGTTTAATCCCTCGCACATGTTCTCTAGTCCTGATACGCAATTCTCTAGATGTCAACCCGACATAAGCCTTATTACAGGGACATAGTAAATATAGAAAAACTGACTGAACAGCCATCTAGTCTGAACTGGTGCATAACCAAAAAGTCTTACATAGCAAATAGATAATGGCTGCACTCAAGTTTATTGTGCTAAAGCAAGGAAATGTGCAATACATGAAATGTGAACAGCATAATGGCTTGTGAAATTTATGAAAAAACACATGAGATTTTTAGCACAAAATTTGGCCATGCTGTGATTTTAACTACATCCAAACACAGTTGGTTCTAACCTCCTCTATAAATACAGGCTTTACCATTTTATTAGCCATAGGTAAGTGTTCACACTAGGCAGACAGGTTAGTTACCCATTCGATCTGAGATTACCTTGACGTTTGGTGAATGGGCTCACAATATTTGGCCAAATTTTGTGCTAAAAATCTCATGTGTTTTTTCATAAATTTCACAAGCCATTATGGTGTTCACATTTCATGTATTGCACATTTCCTTGCTTTAGCACAAGAAACTTGAGTGCAGCCATTATCTATTTGCTATGTAAGACTTTTTGGTTATGCACCAGTTCAGACTAGATGGCTGTTCAGTCAGTTTTTCTATATTTACTATGTATTGCTTTTTCTGACTTGAACGCCCCGCCCTTCACCATGCTGTGATTTTAACTACATCCAAACACAGTTGGTTCTAACCTCCTCTATAAATACAGGCTTTACCATTTTATTAGCCATAGGTAAGTGTTCACACTAGGCAGACAGGTTAGTTACCCATTCGATCTGAGATTACCTTGACGTTTGGTGAATGGGCTCACAATATTTGGCCAAATTTTGTGCTAAAAATCTCATGTGTTTTTTCATAAATTTCACAAGCCATTATGGTGTTCACATTTCATGTATTGCACATTTCCTTGCTTTAGCACAAGAAACTTGAGTGCAGCCATTATCTATTTGCTATTTATTACAGGGACAGACTGCCAAATATATAACATAGGATGTACTACAGGATATGTAGCTGGTGACCACGAAGGAACGAGTCCCATCCACTGAAGAAAAGGTGTTACCCCTCACTAGGTTGCCTCTCCTACATGCTAAACAATCTCCGCATGGGAAGCAACCACATCTCTGTTTACCGGCACCAAAAGGATTCTTAGTTTTAGGTGTATAATGACTTCTAACCAAATGATCTTTTAGGTTCCTGCTACGTCTCGCAGTCATCAAAGGAGCAGGTGAAATTTCTTTTTGTAAAACTGGGTCAGTCATTAGTACCGGCCAATGTTTGGTAAGGATCTGTCGAATGGAATGCCAACGACAGTTAAACGTTGAAATAAATCTGGTCTTAAGATTAGTTTCTTTCTCTTTCCTATTTGTAACCAAAAGTCTCTCTCTAGGAGTACTTTTTGCTCTACCCTAGCCAGGTCCAATCATTCTCTTACTGTAGCCCCTCTCTAGGAACCTTTCCCTCAGATCCCGGGCCTGTGATTCGAACCTGTCTACAGTAGAGCAAGTACGCTTGATCCTTAAATATTGGCCGATAGGAATGGCTTTCTTAGTTGCATGTGTATGTGAAGAAGCCGCATGTAGTACGGAATTCACCGATGTCTCTTTCCGAAAAATGTCAGTTTGAATTGTTCCATCCGGATCCACTGAAATTGAGATATCCAAAAAATCTATTAATCTTTTCTCGATTCTATAAGTGAGCCTAATATTATATGAATTCTGATTGAGTTCACCAATGAACCTTTCAAAATCACTCTTGGATCCATTCCAAAAAATCAGTAGATCGTCTATATACCGGAGCCAGCACTGCACATGGTCAGCGGCACCCGCACCGTCACAATGCACAACCTCCCTCTCCCAATACCCGAGAAAGAGGTTGGCATACGACGGCACGCATGCCGCACCCATGGCAGTGCCGCGCTCCTGCAGATAGAAACGATCCCTGAAAGTAAAAAAATTATGTCTTAGGACAAAGTCCAACAGTTCCAAAATCAACTCAATCAGAAAATGATCTAAATTGCTCATCTCAAGAAAAAAACGTACAGCTCTTATTCCGTCATCATGGCCAATGGACGTGTAAAGGGACTCGACGTCCGCGGTCACCAGCCACATATCTGGTTCCAAGGTAATACCATCAATCCTCACCAGGACGTCCGAAGAGTCTCTAACATAGGAGGGCAGGGTTTCTACAAGGGGTTTCAAATAAAAATCAATAAATCTACAAACCGGGTCACAAAGCCCCCCCATGCCAGAGACTATCGGACGCCCTGGTGGATCCACAGAATTTTTATGGATCTTTGGTAGTAAGTATAATGTTGGAATTTTGGGAAATTTGACAATTAGTCCATCCAGAACCTTTTTGGGGATAATACCCAGGTCAAAAGCCTGTAGTAAAATACCATATAATTCATCAGAGAATTTCTGTAATGGACTATTTGGGAGCTTAGAGTAGTTATCCTTATTCCTCAGTTGTCTACATACTTCACGTTCATATAGATCCACCGGCCAGATCACCACATTATGTTGATTATGTATTTAATCATTTATTTAATATTTTTTGTAATATTTGCACTTATTTATTAATAATTTTCCTTTGGGATCTTTTTGGGACGACACTCATGCGTATACGTGTGATGTCCTCTCTAGAACTTCCCGGGGGTCATGTTGTGATATATATATATATATATATATATATATAAATGATGAGTTAATTGTCGTTTTATAACTGAATAATAGATACATGTTTTTAGAGAAAGTATGATGCAAAAAAAGTGTTCAATACGTTTATTACAGAAAAAGATTGCCATGAAGTGAACAGAAACACAATGAATTCAGATTCGACCAAACCCAACGTTTCGACCCACAAGGGTCTTATTCATGGGGTTACTTGGTTTCCAAAGGTGCGTAAATAGACAAGAAAGCAGGTAGGCAATTTTTTCAGTGTAAGTCCTGTCACTATGATATCACGGGGAGGCACATCCATGCGGATGAAGAGCGAATCATTAAGGAGCCAGGGGTAGCGTTCTAGCCCATATGTTCTGCCTGTTAGGGCTCGGGGCAGTAGTACTCCTGTATAGAATTCAGTGTAGTATATAGAAGAAATGGGAGAGCCCGGAATAGATGTGCTGTACCTGAATTGTCCTTGAGCCAAAATGCAGTTATAACTGGTATGGTAGAAGGTACTAGGAAGGTCTATGGTGTGAACTGACCAGGCTCCGGGTATGCTGAAGGATCCGGTGCACTGGAATGTAAGAGCGGCACTCCCGTGCCTTGCCCGAGGTGGCCACACCACCTCGGGCAAGGCACGGGAGTGCCGCTCTTACATTCCAGTGCACCGGATCCTTCAGCATACCCGGAGCCTGGTCAGTTCACACCATAGACCTTCCTAGTACCTTCTACCATACCAGTTATAACTGCATTTTGGCTCAAGGACAATTCAGGTACAGCACATCTATTCCGGGCTCTCCCATTTCTTCTATATACTACACTGAATTCTATACAGGAGTACTACTGCCCCGAGCCCTAACAGGCAGAACATATGGGCTAGAACGCTACCCCTGGCTCCTTAATGATTCGCTCTTCATCCGCATGGATGTGCCTCCCCGTGATATCATAGTGACAGGACTTACACTGAAAAAATTGCCTACCTGCTTTCTTGTCTATTTACGCACCTTTGGAAACCAAGTAACCCCATGAATAAGACCCTTGTGGGTCGAAACGTTGGGTTTGGTCGAATCTGAATTCATTGTGTTTCTGTTCACTTCATGGCAATCTTTTTCTGTAATAAACGTATTGAACACTTTTTTTGCATCATACCTAATCAGAGTGTGCGGTAATTTTTTGGCTACATGACCCTTTGGACCCTCGGGTCTGTCTTACCAGCACCTCGCATTGCTTTTTGATCAGAGTGCATACCATTATTTTCTCTTTAGAGAAAGTATAGCACACAATTTGCACTTCCTTGTTTTTTTGTTTTGTTTTTTTATTCCTCTGTCATACGGATGATGAGAATATTTGGCATTTTTGTATTGAAAACTGTCTCTTTTTTTCTTTAGGGTGGATAATAAATTAATATTATTTTTAGGAAATAATTTGGTAGGTTAGGTTTCCCCTCATGAGAGTGTCGACATATATATATATATACGTGGGTGTATCCTTCTGATATGGGGCACATAAATATGGATTTCCCCTTAGGACCTCTCAAGGATGGCGCCGGTATGCATAGTCGTATTCTGCCAGCATGGAGCATATAATTATAGATTCTGCTTTTAGATTTCTTAAAGATGGTGCTGGTGGGAGCTGGTACGCTCAGTCGCATTCCATTAGTAAGGGACATATAGTGAGGGATTTCTCCTTGTGACTCCTTAAAGATGGCGCCGGTGTGCGCATGCACTTTCGCCCGCTCTCTCCCTCTGCATTACTGAAGGTCTCAGTGAACTTCCGGTCCGCGCCATATGACGTCTAAGAGGGATTTCCTCTAGCGTGCACCGGAAATGAGTACCGGATCTGCTGCAGAGGTGAATTTGGCGGCAGCGTTTTCGCATGCGAACGTTTCTACTGGCTGACCGTAATTTCTATGGGGTATATAATGAGGTAAGGTGGGGGGAAAGGGCACACTCCCCTTGAGAAAGCACATGGGCGAAACGCGCGTCGGGGCGTTCCCAGGCAGTGGCATACAACCATGGGTAAGCAATGATTTATGCTCAACATCTCTAAAAAATTATCTCTATATTTAATTCTCATCATCCGGGAATACTATGGATACATTATTACCTTAATGGATTTTTTGTAGAATTGTGCATGAGATTTACTACATGTTTTAAAACTAAATAACATGGTTGGGTATTGTACTTCTGCTGTATCTGGGATATGGATTGATCCTCTTTGGAAATAACTCGCATTATTATGTATAATTTCTCTGTTTTTAAATTGTTTTTCAATAAACTTTATTGATTTTATGAGATTCGTGATATGGTGGTCTATGGGTACTAGTTACTCATTTTGTTAGAATAATATTGTATGGAGGCACTATTACTATTGAAAGGAGTATTATTACTATTGAGGGGCACTATTATTTTAAAGGGGCACTAATACTATTAAGAAGATATCCAGCAGTCCGTGAATGGACTTGAAAAACGTGTAACTTTTATTTCTTGAAAATACATATGAACATAAAAAGGCCTGGACACTTTGGCTGAGTATATCATATGGTTTGTGAGGAGGCGAGGGAATAGAGGTGAGCTAAAGCAACTAAAGTTAACTAAAGCAATTGTTACCATCCACCTCTCGTGTCTCCCCTTTTCCTCATAGTTTGTAAGCTTGCGAGTAGGGCCCTCATTCCTCCTGGTATCTGTTTTGAACTGTGATTTCTGTTATGCTGTAATGTCTATTGTCTGTACAAGTCCCATCTATAATTGTAAAGTGCTGCGGAATATGTTGGCGCTATATAAATAAAAATTATTATTATTATAAAGATGTCAGTGGTTATCTCCTGCAGAGACGGGACGTGGATGGAAAAAGTGCACATGGCGGTTTAAGTCAAATGAAGATGAAGAGTAAAGAAATGACTCCAATTACAGAGCGCGTGAGAGTGTCACCACAGAGTCACCAGAGAAATGTAGGTCTGCAGGTGAAAAGTACGGCATTATCTGCTTCTGTGCTCAGAGAGTTATCACTGTGGTAACACATGACTGCCGATGACAGGGTAATGTGCCGTTAATTTTGATTACTGTCACTTTTATCACCTGTGCGCAGAAGTAGCATTTAAATGGGGATGGGCTTGAAAAAGAAGTGTGGTCCAGGAAGAAGGTATATGGCTTTCCCCCAAAATTTGGTCCGATAAATCTCCTAAGCAGTTACTGTATAAAATGTTGGAAGGTATGAGACAACCAAAGGTCATGATGCTCGGACTGCAGAAAACGCTGCATATATTACAAGAATCATTGCTCACGCTACATTCCTTTTATAATAGTGAGAGCGACTAACAATATCCCATCTACACAACTCAGATGACCTACTAGCCAACCCCTGGGAAACACCGTCATTATCCTCTACCCCAAGTGTCAGCGTCATTATCCTCTACCCCAAGTGTCAGCGTCATTATCCTGTACCCCAAGTGTCAGCGTCATTATCCTGTACCCCAAGTGTCAGCGTCATTATTCTCTACCTCAAGTGTCAGCGCCATTATCCTGTACCCCAAGTGTCAGCGTCATTATCCTCTACCCCAAGTGTCAGCGCCATCATCCTGTACCCCAAGTGTCAGCGCCATTATCCTCTACCCCAAGTGTCAGCGTCATTATCCTGTACCCCAAGTGTCAGCGTCATTATCCTCTACCCCAAGTGTCAGCGTCATTATCCTGTACCCCAAGTGTCAGCGTCATTATCCTGTACCCCAAGTGTCAGCGTCATTATCCTGTACCCCAAGTGTCAGCGTCATTATCCTGTACCCCAAGTGTCAGCGTCATTATCCTGCACCCCAAGTGTCAGCGTCATTATCCTCTACCCCAAGTGTCAGCGTCATTATCCTCTACCCCAAGTGTCAGCGTCATTATCCTGTACCCCAAGTGTCAGCGTCATTATCCTGTACCCCAAGTGTCAGCGTCATTATCCTGTACCCCAAGTGTCAGCGTCATTATCCTGCACCCCAACTGTCAGCGTCATTATCCTCTACCCCAAGTGTCAGCGTCATTATCCTGTACCCCAAGTGTCAGCGTCATTATCCTCTACCCCAAGTGTCAGCGTCATTATCCTGTACCCCAAGTGTCAGCGTCATTATCCTGTACCCCAAGTGTCAGTGTCATTATCCTGTACCCCAAGTGTCAGTGTCATTATCCTGTACCCCAAGTGTCAGTGTCATTATCCTGTACCCCAAGTGTCAGCGTCATTATCCTCTACCCCAAGTGTCAGCGTCATTATCCTCTACCCCAAGTGTCAGTGTCATTATCCTGTACCCCAAGTGTCAGTGTCATTATCCTGTACCCCAAGTGTCACTGTCATTATCCTGCACCCCAAGTGTCAGTGCCATTATCCTGTACCCCAAGTGTCAGTGCCATTATCCTGTACCCCAAGTATCAGCGTCATTATCCTGTACCCCAAGTGTCAGCGTCATTATGCTGTACCCCAAGTGTCAGCGTCATTATCCTGTACCCCAAATGTCAGCGTCATTATCCTGTACCCCAAGTGTCAGCGTCATTATCCTCTACCCCAAGTGTCAGCGTCATTATCCTGCACCCCAAGTGTCAGCGTCATTATCCTCTACCCCAAGTGTCAGTGTCATTATCCTCTACCCCAAGTGTCAGTGTCATTATCCTGTACCCCAAGTGTCACTGTCATTATCCTGCACCCCAAGTGTCAGCGTCATTATCCTGTACCCCAAGTGTCAGTGTCATTATCCTGTACCCCAAGTGTCAGCGTCATTATCCTGTACCCCAAGTGTCAGTGTCATTATCCTGTACCCCAAGTGTCAGCGTCATTATCCTGTACCCCAAGTGTCAGTGTCATTATCCTGCACCCCAAGTGTCAGTGTCATTATCCTGCACCCCTCGTGTCAGCTTTGCCATGTCATTAGTGGGTTAATCTCTTTTATTTGATTCTATGGATATGATACTGGTTCACATCTCAGGATAAGATTCTATCAACTGCCAGATATTTACTGTATATACGTCTATATACACTGCTCAAAAAAATAAAGGGAACACTTAAACAGAATATAACTCCAAGTAAATCAAACTTCTGTGAAATCAAACGGTTGACTTAGGAAGCAACACTGTTTGACAATCAATTTCACATGCTGTTGTGCAAACGGAATAGACAACAGATGGAAATTATTGGCAATTATCAAAACACACTCAATAAAGGAGTGGTTCTGCAGGTGGGGACCACAGACCACATCTCAGTACCAATGCTTTCTGGCTGATGTTTTGGTCACTTTTGAATGTTGGTTGTGCTTTCACACTAGTCATAGTATGAGACGGACTATAAAACCCACACAAGTGGCTCAGGTAGTGCAACTCATCCATGATGGCACATCAATGCGAGCTGTGGCAAGAAGGTTTGCTGTGTCTGTCAGCTTAATGTCCAGAGGCTGGAAGCGCTACCAGGAGACAGGTCAGTACACCAGGAAACGTGGAGGGGGCCGTAGGAGGGCAACAATTCAGCAGCAGGATCGCTACTTCAGCCTTTGTGCAAGGAGGAACAGGAGGAGCACTGCCAGAGCCCTGCAAAATGACCTCCAGCAGGCCACAAATGTAAATGCACAAATGTGTCTGCACAAACGGTTAGAAACCGACTCCATGAGGATGGTCTGAGTGCCCAACGTCCACAGATGGGGTTTGTGCTCACAGCCCAACACCATGCAGGATGCTTGGCATTTGTCACAGAACACCAGGATTGGCAAATTCGCCTCTGGCGCCCTGTGCTCTTCACAGATGAAAGTAGGTTCACGCTGAACACGTGACAGACATGACAGAGTCTGGAGATGCCGTGGAGAGCGATATGCTGCCTGCAACATCCTTTAGCATGACCGGTTTGGCAGTGGGTCAGTAATGGTGTGGGGTGGCATTTCTTTGGAGGGCTGCACAGCTCTCCATGTGCTCGCCAAAGGTAGCCTGACTGCCATTAGGTACCGAGATGAGATCCTCAGACCCCTTGTGAGACCATATGCTGATGTGGTTGGCCCTGGGTTCCTCCTAATGCAGGACAATCCCAGACCTCATGTGGTGGGAGTGTGTCAGCAGTTCCTGCAAGGTGAAAGCATTGAAGCTATGGAGTGGCCTGCCCGTTCCCCAGACCTGAATCCGAAGACATCTGGGACATCATGTCTCGCACAATCCACCAATGTCACGTTGCACCACAGAGTGTCCAGGAGTTGGTGGATGCTTTAGTCCAGGTCTGGGAGGAGATCCCTCAGGAGACCAACCGCCGCCTCATCAGGAGCATGCCCAGGCATTGTAGGGAGGTTGTACAGGCACATGGAGGCCACACACACTGCTGAGCATCATTTGCTTGTCTTGGGGCATTTCCACTGAAGTTAGATCAGCCTGTAACTTCATTTTCCACTTTGATTTTGAGCATCATTTCCAATTCAAGACCTCCGTGGGAAATTAGTTGTGATTTACGTTGATCATTTTTATGTTTTATTGCTCTCAACACATTCCATATGTAATGAATAAGGATTTACAACTGGAATATTTCATTCAATGATATCTAGGATGTGAGATTTTAGTGTTCCCTTTAATTTTGAGCAATATATATTACATTTAGATATATATATATATATATATATATATATATATATATACATATATATATATATATATATATATATATATATATATACAGTATATATATATATATATATATACACACACAGAAATTTCTTAATCTCTTTAAGCTTCCTTTAATGAGCTTGTCAGGGTGTAGAGATATGTAACTATGGTAATATTTATCTATCGCTGCCATCCATGGCCTGTAATCATAACAAGCGCTCAATAATTTCCAGTCGTGGACTAGCCTTACATCCACTTACTGTATACCCGCGCTACATTAACTGCATTATGAAATGTGTCACCAGTGCTGATTGGTGAGAAATATGGGGGAAGTGCTGTTAGAATATAGGGTTGGTATCATAGGGTCTTAAGATGCGGTGTTACCCAGAAGTAGACGCTGTCCAATGTATGCCTACACTTCAAAATACGGGATATTCATTTCTTCTTAGGGTATGTGCACACAACATCTTTTCGGGAGGATTTCAGAGTGGACTCGATTTCTCAACATTAAAACATGTCATGTGCACATACCCTTAGTTTGAACATAATTCTCATCATGCCTAAGGCTGGAGAAAAGATTGAACGTACTCATCTCAGCCCTTTTATATAAAACGCCAAGATTTGGACAAGCGAAAAATCTGTGTTGGTGCCCCTTTTGTTGATAAGTTTATCCACTATAATACTGCTTCCTATATACAAAAATATACTGTAGTTGCTATAATACTGCCCTGTGTAATGCCTGTCATGATCTAGCCTCCGTCCTGGTCAGGTCAGGGTTAATGTGAGTTGCCTCTTTCTGGTTCTGGGGCGGCTATTTAATGCTGGTGGTTCCTGCGTCTGGTGTCGGTGATACTTCCGTGTTTTCGGTTAGTGGTTGCTGACCCAGGGTACTCATCTGTAATCGTTGTGCCTCTGCGCTTGTGAGCTTTGTTGTTTATGACCCGGTTTTGCCCCCTGACTTCTGCCTCTGTTTTCTGCTTGGTACTGATCTGTCCTTCCTGGTTCTCTGACCCCCTGGCTCGTCTCGGTTTACTCTCCTGTCTTGTCCCTGGTACCTCGCTCTCGTCTGGCTTTTGACCCCCAGGTCCCCTCTGACTACGTTATTGTTGGTGCCCTGTGCTCCGCGCTCTTGGCTGATTCCCCATCCTCATGTGCAATGGCTCCGCCCCTCTGCGATCACGTGACTGTCTAGTGTCAGGTCCTGCGTGCCCTACTCCTTTCACTCCCGGCTCTCGGTCTCGTGCCCACTGTTTGTGCCATCTGGGCTTTCCACAGTGACACTATCTGTGTCATTACAATGCCCCTTCACCAACTGACCCGTAATATAATGCTCCATGTGCAAGAATATAATTACTATAATATTGCCCCTTATGTATAAGATTATAACTGCTATAATACTGTCCCTAGTACAAGATTATAACTACCGTACTATAATACTGCCCTTATGTACAAGAATATAACTACTATAATACTGCCCCTATATGCAAGAATATAACTACTATAATACTGCCCTCTATATACAAGAATATAACTACTATAATGCTGCCCCTATGTACAAGAATATAACTACTATAATACTGCCCCTATTTACAAGAATATAACTACTATAATACTGCCCCTATTTACAAGAATATAACTACTATAATATTGCCCCTATGTACAAGAATATAAATACTATAATACTGCCCCTATGTACAAGAATATAACTACTATAATACTGTCCCTATGTACAAGAATATAACTACTATAATACTGCTCCTATGTACAAGAACATAATTGCTATATTACTGTCCCATAATGTTCCTATGTACAAGAATATAACTACTATAATACTGCCCCTATATACAAGAATATAACTACTATAATGCTGCCCCTATGTACAAGAATATAACTACTATAATACTGCCCCTATTTACAAGAATATAACTACTATAATACTGCCCCTATTTACAAGAATATAACTACTATAATACTGCCCCTATGTACAAGAATATAACTACTATAATACTGCCCCTATGTACAAGAATATAACTACTATAATACTGCCCCTATATACAAGAATATAACTACTATAATGCTGCTCCTATGTACAAGAATATACCTACTATAATACTGCCCCTATTTACAAGAATATAACTACTATAATACTGCCCCTATTTACAAGAATATAACTACTATAATACTGCCCCTATGTACAAGAATATAAATACTATAATACTGCCCCTATGTACAAGAATATAACTACTATAATACTGTCCCTATGTACAAGAATATAACTACTATAATACTGCTCCTATGTACAAGAACATAATTGCTATATTACTGTCCCATAATGTTCCTATGTACAAGAATATAACTACTATAATACTGCCCCTATGTACAAGAATATAACTACTATAATACTGCCCCTATTGACAAGAATATAACTACTATAAGGCCGGGGTCACACTAGACCGTAATACGGACGAGTGCTATGCGATAAAAAAATCACATAGCACTCGGCCAAATGTTAATCTATGGTGCAGCTCCCATCATCCGATATTTTCTCCGCCGTATTCAGGATCCGAGTGAAATCGCAGCATGCTGCGATTGTCAGCGTATCTCGGCCGAGACTCGCCAATGCAAGTCTATGGGTGCGAGAAAAAATCGGATTACACACGGACCATACGTGTGCATTGCGAGAAATACGCACCGGTGTTAGAGAAAAGCCGGCAATTCAATTGCCGGCTTTTCATTTCTCCTTCCCAAACCCGACATGATATGAGACATGGTTTACATACAGTAAACCATACCTCCTCAAGAAAAAGGTGAAAGAAATAAAACATATAGAACCAATATGGTAAAAATATATAAATGTTTATTAAATAATGTATTAAAAGAACACATTAAAAAAAGGGGAAAACCAAGAACATCAGAACAATACAAAGCTCCTCCTTGAAAAAGCCACGTCCAGGCGAAACGTGCGTTGGAGCTAACAGGATATTACTGGGTATGGACTATTCTATGCTTTAGGGTACTTATGTTATTTTATTCCTCGTCTCTTTTCTTTGCCATACTCTAATCTGTATTGAATGCATGTTTGCAAAATAGACGTTGGTTATGTATTAGAGGATTTACTTATTTGTGTACCCCTTTATAATTATGTCCTTTAGCCCTCTCCAATGATTGCACTATGGGGTTTCTTTGTATTGTTCTGATGTTCTTGGTTTTCCCCTTTTTTTAATGTGTTCTTTTAATACATTATTTAATAAACATTTATATATTTTTACCATATTGGTTCTATATGTTTTATTTCTTTCACCTTTTTCTTGAGGAGGTATTATTTAGTTCTTAAAGGTGATCCTTTGTCCGTATATGATTTATTATAGTAGTTGTATCTAGTATACAGTAAACCATCTCATATCCCTTTTTTTTTGCATATTCCACACTACTAATGTTAGTAGTGTGTATGTGCAAAATGTTGGCGCTGTAGCGTGTAAAATATAGGGTTAAATGGCTGAAAAAATTGGCGTGGGCTCCCGCGCAATTTTCTCCGCCAGAGTGGTAAAGCCAGTGACTGAGGGCAGATATTAATAGCCAGGAGAGGGTCCATGGTTATTGGCCCCCCTGGCTACAAACATCTGCCCCCAGCCACCCTAGAAATGGCACATCTGGAAGATGCGCCTATTCTGGCACTTGGCCTCTCTCTTCCCACTCCCGTGTAGCGGTGGGATATGGGGTAATGAAGAGTTAATGTCACCTTGCTATTGTAAGGTGACATTAAGCCAGATTAATAATGGAGAGGCGTTAATTATGTCACCTATCCATTATTAATCCAATTGTATGAAAGGGATAAAAAACACACACACATTATTAAAAAGTATTTTAATGAAATAAACACACAGGTTGTTTTAATATTTTATTGCTCTCTCAATCCACCTGAAGACCCTCGCTCTGCAAAATAATAAACCAACAATATACATACCTTCTGTTGATCTGTCACGTCCCACAAAGTAAATCCATCTGAAGGGGTTAAATCATTTTACAGGCAGGAGCTTTGCTAAAGCACTCACTCGTGCCTGTAATCCCCGGGTGCTGAAAGGAAAGCAGGATGATCTGTACTTACATTGTGTCGCGGTGAGGCGCCCTCTGCTGGATGAACTCATATGAACTCGAGCGTGGGAACTTTTCCAAGGCTGCAGTTCATGAGTTCATCCAGCAGAGGGCGCCTCACCGCGACTCAATGTAAGTACAGATCATCCTGCTTTCCTTTCAGCACCCGGGGTTTACAGGCACAAGTGAGTGCTTTAGCACAGCTCCTGCCTGTAAAATGATATAACCCCTTCAGATGGATTTACTTCGTGGGACGTGACAGATCAACAGAAGGTATGTATATTGTTGGTTTATTATTTTGCAGAGCGAGGGTCTTCAGGTGGATTGAGAGAGCAATAAAATATTAAAACAACCTGTGTGTTTATTTCATTAAAATACTTTTTAATAATGTGTGTGTGTGTTTTTTTGACCCTTTCATACAATTGGATTAATAATGGATAGGTGACATAATTGACGCCTCTCCATTATTAATCTGGCTTAATGTCACCTTACAATAGCAAGGTGACATTAACCCTTCATTACCCCATATCCCACCGCTACACGGGAGTGGGAAGAGAGTGGCCAAGTGCCAGAATAGGCGCATCTTCCAGATGTGCCTTTTCTGGGGTGGCTGGGGGCAGATGTTTGTAGCCAGGGGGGGCAATAACCATGGACCCTCTCCAGGCTATTAATATCTGCCCTCAGTCACTGGCTTTACCACTCTGGCGGAGAAAATTGCGTGGGAGCCCACGCCAATTTTTTCAGCCATTTAACCCTTTATTTTAGCAGCTACAGCGCCAACATTTTGCACATACACACTACTAACATTAGTAGTGTGGAATATGCAAAAAAAAGGGATATGAGATGGTTTACTGTATGTAAACCATGTCTCATATCATGTCGGGTTTGGGAAGGAGAAATGAAAAGCCGGCAATTGAATTGCTGGCTTTTCACATATCTCGCGCTGAATTAAATATAAATACAGTATATATATATATATATATATATATATATATATATATATATGTGTGTGTGTGTGTCTCAATGACATATATATATATATATATATATATATATATATATATATATATATACTGTATATATGTTTTAACGAACATTTGAGCACATAAATCCATTAGATGTCGGTTTTGCAAGCCTGCAAGAAAATCTCGGCATACGGATGCCATACGGATGTCACACGGATGTCAAAAGGATCATTTGATTCGAGGAAATCGCATCCTCGCACTGCACACGGATCACTGTTTTGGAAACATTTGTGCGATTCTCGTCCGTGAAAAACGGACCGTTTTTTTATACGCTGTGTGTGTCCCCGGCCTAATACTGCCCCTATTTACAAGAATATAACTACTATAATACTGCTCTTATGTACAAGAACATAATTGCTATATTACTGTCCCATAAGTACACGATTATAGAATCCTATGATATGTAAAATATCAGAATATGGAGTAAATTTATGTTATAGCACTATAATGAGTATCTGTGGATACAATACATGGATTTCATACCTTGATGTAAATAAGGTTGGTGAATAAATCAGTCCTGGGGGATAATGAGTAATATCTAAAGTGTGATCCGCTCAGAGTCTATCGTGATGGCCACTCAGGGGTCCTCAATCTCAGAAAAGCAGATGTGCCTCTGATGAGAGACAGCTGGTTGCTGCTGACTTGCATTGTGTGAGAGTTAATGGAGAGTGAGGGACTTAATGAGAAAGAAATTAGGGTGAGTGAAGGGGAAGGAGAATAAAACACAAGTTTAACCCATCACCATCCAGTATAATACATTGTCCTTAGCATTTGGTCTAGTGATATTGCTATAGAGGGTACAGAAGTAGCAATCACAATCAGTCCTAGTGTCGGAGGGGTCCTAATTACACTTCTCCTTTGTATGAAAATCCCAGTAAAGACCCAAAACAGGCTGCATATTTTTGCAACGTAGACCCATAATTTGTCAGTATTCTTGAGGCCTTTAAGACTAAACCACTGGTGGCCCAAAGGATAAATATGAGATCAGATTGGTGGGGCACCTACACCTGTCACCCCGACCAATCAGCTGAAGTCTGCTCTGGCCATTGCCAGACATAAGTTACATATACAGCAGTCCCATGCATTGTTTAGTGGGCAATACACATAAGCCCAGACTCATTTTACAAAGTGTCCAGGAACCATATCTTGGCAACTATATATACTACTCCCAACAAATACTTATGCAACAAGAAGAAAAACAGGAGCTTTCAATATTTGTGTAAAATATGATATACAAAAGTTTATTTGAAAAATTCAGACATAAAACACACATATACATACATAAAATCAGGACACCAAGCTGACCTCCCGCAATACATTGAATACTTTAAGTTGTAAACAGCCCATAAGTAACTTCACTTAGATAGGAAGGTATACCCCATCCCTAACCCCTATACAGATCAATATGTAATACTATCCGTAGTTAATGCTTAATCTGGCATATTCTAGACCTAGATAGGTCAAATAAATCTAGGGTTCAGAGTGGACTATGGAGAAAATCCCCATAGCATGATATAAGTAGCATGCCAACTGGCGTAAAACATATCATGGGAACACCATATTCGCCTTCTTACCAATTGCAGGAGACAGGCACGATTGGGAGACACCCCGACGCGCGTTTCGCTCAAGTGTTTGCTCGCTTTATCAAGGGGATTTTCTCCATAGTCCACTCTGAACCCAGGATTTATTTGACTTATGTAGAACCAGAACACATGAGCTGCGCGCACAGTGAACAAGCCAGTAAAGACATGTTCACACCACCAAGAGACTTGAAAACACAAAAAAGCACAGTAAAACCAAAACCACTCTGTTGCAAAAAAAATCACAGTGGACAGCAAGTGCTAGTAAAAAGATGGAAAAAACAGGGTATTTGGTTGATACGTTTTTTGCAAAAAATGTATATTAAGCCGCTGTACCAATCGCCAAGGTATACCCATATCACAGCAGTCCTAACTAATGAATGTAATCCCTATCTGATGTATTTAAAACCTGGTCATATGTACAATTGGTGATGTGAACATGTCTTTACTGGCTTGTTCACTGTGCGCGCAGCTCATGTGTTCTGGTTCTACATAATTGTTTTCTTGTTTCTACAAGACTGGGGAGGCCTCCACCCCTCTTTTTTTGAGCTGTGCGCACAGGAGCCGTTCTGTCCAACGTGTCCACATGGACATTCCTTTTCTGAATCCTGCTCATACAGGTATTGTACATATGACCAGGTTTTAAATACATCAGATAGGGATTACATTCATTAGTTAGGACTGCTGTGATATGGGTATACCTTGGCGATTGGTACAGCGGCTTAATATACATTTTTTGCAAAAAACGTATCAACCAAATACCCTGTTTTTTCCATCTTTTTACTAGCACTTGCTGTCCACTGTGATTTTTTTTGCAACAGAGTGGTTTTGGTTTTACTGTGCTTTTTTGTGTTTTCAAGTCTCTTGGTGGTGTGAACATGTCTTTACTGGCTTGTTCACTGTGCGCGCAGCTCATGTGTTCTGGTTCTACATAATTGTTTTCTTGTTTCTACAAGACTGGGGAGGCCTCCACCCCTCTTTTTTTGAGCTGTGCGCACAGGAGCCGTTCTGTCCAACGTGTCCACATGGACATTCCTTTTCTGAATCCTGCTCATACAGGTATTGTACATATGACCAGGTTTTAAATACATCAGATAGGGATTACATTCATTAGTTAGGACTGCTGTGATATGGGTATACCTTGGCGATTGGTACAGCGGCTTAATATACATTTTTTGCAAAAAACGTATCAACCAAATACCCTGTTTTTTCCATGTTTTTACTAGCACTTGCTGTCCACTGTGATTTTTTTTGCAACAGAGTGGTTTTGGTTTTACTGTGCTTTTTTGTGTTTTCAAGTCTCTTGGTGGTGTGAACATGTCTTTACTGGCTTGTTCACTGTGCGCGCAGCTCATGTGTTCTGGTTCTACATAATTGTTTTCTTGTTTCTACAAGACTGGGGAGGCCTCCACCCAGTGGCGTAGGAAGGGGGGTGCGGGGGGGGCGGTCCGCCCCGGGCGGCACAATGCGGGGGGGCGGCACAATGCGGGGGTGAGTCAGTGGCGTATCTAGGGGGGGAGCAGCCAGCAGGGGGGCGCAGTCGGGCCGCCTAAAGCGGCGGTCCGCAGTGTCTCCCCCAGCGGCTGCATTCTGTCACCCCCCGCGCTGGGAGTCAGCTGTTCTCTGTGCCGACTGTCAAGCTGACAGCCGGCACAGAGAAGCTGCAGCGCGCCGGCTCCCAGTGTTCAATTGTACTCGTATCTGTGATGCGAGTACAATTGAGGCTCTGACTGCCGGGTCAGAGCGATGCCAGCAGCGTGATCAGGTCATGTGATCACGCTGCTGACGTCACTCACCTGCGCGGCAGAGCAGGAGATGCAGAGCGGTGGTAAGGGCTCCAATGGAGCTGAAGACACCGAAAGTGCGGGGGGGGGAATTTACTGTGTGGGGAAGGGGGGCATATATTGTGGGGGGGATTTACTGTGAGTGGAGGCTGGAGCTGAAGACACCGAAGGTGCAGGGGGGGATTTACTGTGAGTGGGGATGGGGGAAAATATTGTGGGGGGGATTTACTGTGAGTGGGGATGGGGGCATATATTGTGGGGGGGATTTACTGTGAGTGGGGATGGGGGCATTTATTGTGGGGGGGATTTACTGTGAGTGGGGATGGGGGCATTTATTGTGGGGGGGATTTACTGTGAGTGGGGATGGGGACATTTATTGTGGGGGGGATTTACTGTGAGTGGGGATGGGGGCATTTATTGTGGGGGGGATTTACTGTGAGTGGGGATGGGGGCATTTATTGTGGGGGGGATTTACTGTGAGTGGAGCTGAAGACACCGAAGGTGCAGGGGGGGATTTACTGTGAGTGGGCATGGGGGAAAATATTGTGGGGGGGATTTAATGTGAGTGGGGATGGGGGGCATATATTCTGGGGGGGATTTACTGTGAGTGGGGATGGGGGGGGATTTCATGTGAGTGGGGATAGTGGGATATATTATTGGATTGGGGATATTTAATATGAGTGGAGATGGGGGGATTTATTGTGGGGGGAGATTTAATGTGAGTGGAGATGGGGTATTTATTGTGTGTGGGGGGAGATTTGTCATGGGGATGGGGGGATTTAATGTGTGGGGGAGATCTGAGGACACAAAATGAAGAGCAAAGGGGGAGATGGGGGGGCATATATGAGGAAACAGTATGGGGGATGGGTGCAGACAGTTTGGGGTCAAACAGGGGAATGTATGCGGACACAGTACGAGTAGCGATGTGAAAAACGTATGTGGACAGAGTACGGGGAGTGAGGGTGTTGGGATGTGTGCATGCGTAGCATGGGGGACAGTGTAAGGGCACAGCCAGGAGGGGATATGATACAAAGGAGGGGGAGTGTGATGAGAGAGTACAGTATAAATACTGGGCCCTATAGGGGGGACACAGTGTGAGAGGTCAGTGTGAAGAGGGGTCCGGTATAGAAAGGGGAGGTCAGTGTGAAGAGCAAGTACCATAAGACAGACAGTGTGGGGGTCATATTTTATGCAGACAATATAGTGCGGGGAAATTTTTTATTCAGGAGCATTATAATGACACTTGTATCTTTAAGGGCGTCATGTGGAGACTTTCTGCAAAAGAATGGAGAAGATGGAAGTCTGCAGAGACGGCTGTGGATGAGAAAACTCATCATGGGATCTGGACAAGATGAAGAAAAGAAGAACGGCTCCAGAGGCGACGTCATCTATAAGGTACCTGGATGTAAATGTTATTTGTGATACTGACTAACTCTCATGTTTTTATTTATGTTAGGAGCATTAAAGGGGATGTCCAGGTTTGTAATGAGTCTGCAGTCATTCTTTGTGACTGCAGACTTCTGAGTTCTCACAGTGCACCCTGCACACTATCAGGATTCTCTGGTGCTGGCGATTTACATACATGCGGTCACGTGCTGACTAGACATGTGTGGCCTCACTCTATGAAAATGAACTGAGCGAGGCCAGGCACGTCTAGTCGGAATGTGGTCGGAAGTATACAAATCGCATGCTTGTGCTGACATGACTGTCCACCGGCCAGGGAGAATCCTAAAAGTGTGCAATGCATTAGTTGTGAGAATTCAGAAGCTGCGATGTCAGGATTCACCTCTGCAGGTTCCAGTCGTCGACACATGGACACGTCACTCATATGCGATTTTCACACTCATGGTCCTGTAACAACGAGCTTCTCTTCTGCTTCTCTCAGTTTTTCACTGAACATTGGGAGCTTAAGGGAGAGGAGCTCGTCGGTACATGACTAAGTGTGAAAATCGCATACGTTCTGGGGGGGGGGGGGGCGCCAAACTCGGGAACAGCCCCGGGCGGCAAAAGCTCTAGCTACGCCCCTGCCTCCACCCCTCTTTTTTTGAGCTGTGCGCACAGGAGCCGTTCTGTCCAACGTGTCCACATGGACATTCCTTTTCTGAATCCTGCTCATACAGGTATTGTACATATGACCAGGTTTTAAATACATCAGATAGGGATTACATTCATTAGTTAGGACTGCTGTGATATGGGTATACCTTGGCGATTGGTACAGCGGCTTAATATACATTTTTTGCAAAAAACGTATCAACCAAATACCCTGTTTTTTCCATCTTTTTACTAGCACTTGCTGTCCACTGTGATTTTTTTTGCAACAGAGTGGTTTTGGTTTTACTGTGCTTTTTTGTGTTTTCATTTATTTGACTTATGTAGGTCTAGAATATGCCAGATTAAGCATTAACTACGGATAAGGTACTCAATGTATTGCGGGAGGTCAGCTTGGTGTCCTGATTTTATGTATGTATATGTGTGTTTTATGTCTGAATTTTTCAAATAAACTTTTGTATATCATGTTTTACACAAATATTGAAAGCTCCTGTTTTTCTCCTTGTTGCATTGTTTAGTGGGCGCTGATGGGTACTGCAACTTAACTCCTATTCAAGTGCCCGTTGTTGGTCCCCAACCGATATCATAGGAGGGTAGGTCAATTGTGTAGTTCCAGACTAGTGATTTTCTCATAATGACCACTGTCCACATGGTTATCATAAAGGGAGGTCCACCCTCTTGGGTTCAATTTCTCGAGAGTCCATGAGAGACCTCATCTCTATGTATTACATTAATGGGCATTCAATGTGACACCATGTCTTTCAACCATATAACACTTTTGACCTTCTGCCTAAAACTTTCTATGGATTGTATGTGCCCCCTCCCCTTTCAGCTTGAGGATCATGTGTCCAATATGGCATATTCAAGAAGGGTGGTGCAACAAACCCCTTTGATTTAGACACATTTCTGTATTTTTGCCTCAGATATAGGAAAGTCAAGACAAGCCCTATGGGACGTATCCAAGAAAAATAAAAAAGACAGCACCACAATGGACAGCGAAAAAGATAGCCTACACTTTACTCTGCCTTCTGCTGCGACGTTTCCGTCAGAGGACCTTTATCAAGGTCCTCTGACCGAAACGCTGCAGGAGGCAGAGTAAGGTGTAGGCTATCTTTTTCACTGTCCATTGTGGCGCAGTCTTTTACATTTTACATTGTGGCGCAGTCTTTTTGATTTTTCTTGGATATGGACTTGTATCTGGGATGGACCCCCTGATGTTCACATATGCCCATAGAGGCTGTATGTTTATGTGGTGCTGTTTAACTTCTTTTCTGTTGGATTTAAGCCCTATGGGACGGTCTTGGATTATCCTATCTTGGCTATTTCTTTCTAAGGTAAGTTGTCTTATTGGAAGTACAACTAAAGCTGTCTTCTCTCCAAATATGTGTTTCCTGTTATATTTATCATAGTGCTTCTAAGGAGTTTGCCTAATTTATAAAAATGTTTACAATGTACATCAGGGCCTACCAACATTGTCTTCTTCTTTACCATAGACCTTTTTGGCATTGAAAAGAGCTTATCAAGAGTTAGCCAACACCAGAAACCTCAGTATGTTTATCTTCCCTAAAGGTACCGTCACACTCAGCGACGCTGCAGCGATATAGACAACGAGCCGATCGCTGCAGCGTCGCTGTTTAGGTCGCTGTAGAGATGTCAAACACAGCAGCTCCAGAACGATGCAGGAGCGATCCTGTGACGTAACGGTGACGCACTTATCGTTCTCACAGGTCGTTAGCTCCATGTTTAACATTGCTGGCATCGTTGCTTTTGCTGTCAAACACAACGATACACGCCGACCTGACGACGAAATAAAGTTCTGGACTTCTAGCTCTGACCAGCGATATTACAGCAGGATCCAGATCGCTGCTGCGTGTCAAACACAACGAGATCACTAACCAGGACGCTGCAACGTCACGGATCGTTGTCGTTCTCGTTGTAAAGTTGCTGAGTGTGAAGTTGTAGCGCCCCCACTGCCGCAGGGCCGAGGGGTACCCGGTACCGGGCCTCTGAGTCTCTGCTCTGGGGTTGTCACGGTGGCTAGACCCGGTCCGTGACCCTGCTGAGGGGCGTACAGTAATAGGTGTGGATAGATGATGGTGGTGGTGATGCCGTAGTGGTGCGGTGCAGTAAATAACGAGGACACCAGGTTGCAGTCTCTTTACCTCTTTACTGAAGATCTCTGGGTCCTCAGTCCGGAATCCGGATAACCAGGCTGCGCAAGTCCGGCCGGTCCAATGGCACCTCCAGAGTTCTCTTAACAGGTGGAAATCTGTGCCTTCCTTCTAGCGCTATGTGTTGCGGTCCTTCCCTGCTGTGCTTACGGAAAGTCCCCACAACTGTTGTGTCTGTTTCTTAAGTTCCCTCACAACTCGATTAGGTGATGTTCTGCTAATCCTCCGTCCCTCCCTGATGTTACGGTTAGGACGGCACCCGTATGACGGGTAGGCTCGGAGCTCTTCCGGGACCCTAGAGTCGCCCCTCTCCACAAGTTGCCCCCCAAGACTGCATAGGTGATTTAGATGAGACAGCCCGCCTTTGACTGACTGTCCTGCCGTTGGTTTAGAGTATTGCTTGAAGCTGAATATTGTAATACTCCCTCGGCGTTCCGGCCGCCGGTTATGCGCCTCAGTAGGATGTTGCCTCGGTCTTACAGCACGACTCCTACTGGTATTCTCCTTCTTGCTTTGATCTCGTTTCTCACTCAGCACAATCTATCTCGCTTCCAATCCCTCCTTGGGCACCGCCGCTATGCTGAGCAGGCACGGCCCCGTTACATTCGCTCAAGTTGCCAAGTCTCTGTCAGGATCCCACCCCTGACAGGGACCCTACCGAATCTTCCCCTGCAACACCCTCTGCCACAAGGTGTTGCCTGGTTCCCATCCAGTCAGCTTTCTTTCTAACTTCCTGCCTGACCCCCAGTTTTACCAGTATGTGAGGAGTGGCCTAGTGAATAGAACCCTTAGCTCCCCCTGGTGGCCCGACGGTGAAATATATTGGTGTCTGTGATACCTGGTCAGATGAACTCCTTCAGTGCCATCAGACGTACCATAGCCCCCCTTAGCGGCGGAGCCACAGTACAGCAACGACCAGGACTCTGGGGCGCTGCACTCCCCCCCCCCGGTTAAATCCAGTACTCTGGGACTGGGAAGAAAACAACAATACAGGTTAGCAAAAAGACATACAATTTTGTTGAGTGCAATAACAATAAGTATACTTGAACAGAGCTTCCCTTTATGGGAGGTGAGGACACTTGAACGTTACAAACATGGTTAAATATTATAAATTACAGGCTATAAACAACTCCTGTTACCCAACCGGGTATTCTACTTAGTGCAAATTCTTGAGCAATAATTCAACATCGCCTTTAAGGACGTACACTCTGAATCCACTAAAGACCTTCTTATAACACATTATAAGGCTTGAGCAACTGTGCTACATTCTCCTTCGTTATATCTGCAGGACCGCCTGTCCTAACGGCACCAGACCTACTGCCTCTCCTTTCTTACAGGACCGCTCCTTTCAGCCGGAGCCTTCTGTCTTTTCAACTACTATACATAGTATAGAACATAACATACTTTCAGTTTAAGAGCACTGAGCCATTTCTATATGGCTCCTAAGAGGACTCACCACTAACCCCTACGGGTTCACTTCCTGTCCTCCATTTGTAACACATTATACATCTTCTTAAAACATTAAACTTCCATCATTACTTTCTTACTGACAAATATGCAGGACGCTATGTCTACCCCTACGGGTCTACTGCACCCCTCCAATAATTTCCTTACTTTAGAACACATTATTAAACATTTCTTTCTTTCAACGAGTTAGTTGCATATAACTTGTACATATCAGCAACATTACTTTCTCTTTTAAGACATCATTATCACTTTACTGTTTTAAGGCAGTATTACTCGTAAGTACACAGGTGAACATCCCCTTTAAGAGGGGACCAAGTCTTTATGAGGTAGCATATCTTCTCAGGCTACCAGTCCGTACTCAGCAAAGGCTCCGGTGCGGTATCTTCGCAAAGAGTCCTTCTTTAAGTAAAACCAGTAGGGAGCACCTTTAAGAAGGTGCAAACTATGTACAAGAAGTTTGTATCATGCACTGCTCATGATTGCGGCAGTTCTGGATAACGTAGAAATAAAATAGGAAATAACCAAAAAGCAATAGGGATCCCGGGTCAACAAAGGGATCCCTTTAAGAGTTAACCCTGGACGGGTTTAGCAGCAAAACAGCAGAACAGTAACTATTTACATACATTAAAGCATTTTTGCTTACTCAGTCTTGTAGGGTAGGGGGTGGTCTTCTTCCAGGCCTCACCCGGCCAACGGGTCGCCTTGGTGTGGCAAGGGCCGGTCCTGGCTCCAGCAGCGACAAGATCCCTCGCCGGGATGCCCTCCTAGCTTGTGGGCAAGCGCGACCCAGAGGCACGCGGTGGACCCGGACCTCCTGAGGTTCCGCGGGGACGGGCTCCGGCACCTTCTCCACAGAAGGCTCATCCGCCGGCGTTCCAGTAGCAGCCTGCAGGGCGACGCACCACTGGACACCCCGAGCTATCCAGCCTGTTCCACCAGCTTCCCTCCTCCACCGGGTGTAGGTCACGGCATCGCCAGGCTCCAGGTCAGCGTCATACATTCCTCCACAGGGCTCGACTTCCTCACGGTCAACGCGGACCTGCAGTGGCTCCCCGATCTCTTGGATAACTCCCTTTCCGTGTCGGGAGTTAAAGGAGAACACCACACCCCAGTGGGACGGTGGGGTTTCTTCCACACTGGTTAGATCAACCTGGGCTGCAGGCTGAGGTCTGTTCCGCCAGGCTGCCATGAGGCGCCGCAGATGTTCGGCCTCCGGCAGGATCCTCAGACCCGATGCGCGCAGCTCACACTCTGCCGCGGCCTGGATGGAGGAAGCAGGGGACACTGGAGACAGGCGAACCTCCGTAGGCTGGCCCAGCCGAGCGATCACACGGGCATCGGCTTCCAAGCGGTAGGCTATCCGCCGGGCCTCGGCTGCGGCCACGCACTCCTCGGACGGCAGCCGGGAAGGTCGGCCCATCGTTGGCTCTGCAAGAGTCAGCTCCCGCAGTGATGGCGTATCCTGGGCTGCATCGGGCTGTACAGCCTCTCGCCGAGTCTGGTCATTCCCATGCGGTGCTCCCGGTGTCGCCATTTTCGCTTCTTCTCCAGTGTCCTCTTCCCGCGGTCTTTTTCGTGGGCGGCCCCGTCTCCATGGTCTCCACCCTCCAAACAAGATCAGGAGGCGGACCTTGGCTGTTGACGGACACGTCCTCAGGACACAGCAATATTTAGACTGGGCGGTCATTGTCTTTCGCGCTTTCCAGCTTGTCTACGCCTACTCCACGCCCCTCTTCTTCTCCTGCGCTCTCCTCAGCGCTGTAATGGCGGCGGATTTTGGCGGTAAATGGCGTAGCACAGTCCTTGCAATAAAGTACAGTCCAAGCACAATAAATCACAGTTCCAAGGCACACATGACCTGATTCTTCAGGCTTAAGTAGATCCTGTTCGTGACGCCAAGTTGTAGCGCCCCCACTGCCGCAGGGCCGAGGGGTACCCGGTACCGGGCCTCTGAGTCTCTGTTCTGGGGTTGTCACGGTGGCTAGACCCGGTCCGTGACCCTGCTGAGGGGCGTACAGTAATAGGTGTGGATAGATGATGGTGGTGGTGATGCCGTAGTGGTGCGGTGCAGTAAATAACGAGGACACCAGGTTGCAGTCTCTTTACCTCTTTACTGAAGATCTCTGGGTCCTCAGTCCGGAATCCGGATAACCAGGCTGCGCAAGTCCGGCCGGTCCAATGGCACCTCCAGAGTTCTCTTAACAGGTGGAAATCTGTGCCTTCCTTCTAGCGCTATGTGTTGCGGTCCTTCCCTGCTGTGCTTACGGAAAGTGCCCACAACTGTTGTGTCTGTTTCTTAAGTTCCCTCACAACTCGATTAGGTGATGTTCTGCTAATCCTCCGTCCCTCCCTGATGTTACGGTTAGGACGGCACCCGTATGATGGGTAGGCTCGGAGCTCTTCCGGGACCCTAGAGTCGCCCCTCTCCACAAGTTGCCCCCCAAGACTGCATAGGTGATTTAGATGAGACAGCCCGCCTTTGACTGACTGTCCTGCCGTTGGTTTAGAGTATTGCTTGAAGCTGAATATTGTAATACTCCCTCGGCGTTCCGGCCGCCGGTTATGCGCCTCAGTAGGATGTTGCCTCGGTCTTACAGCACGACTCCTACTGGTATTCTCCTTCTTGCTTTGATCTCGTTTCTCACTCAGCACAATCTATCTCGCTTCCAATCCCCCCTTGGGCACCGCCGCTATGCTGAGCAGGCACGGCCCCGTTACGTTCGCTCAAGTTGCCAAGTCTCTGTCAGGATCCCACCCCTGACAGGGACCCTACCGAATCTTCCCCTGCAACACCCTCTGCCACAAGGTGTTGCCTGGTTCCCATCCAGTCAGCTTTCTTTCTAACTTCCTGCCTGACCCCCAGTTTTACCAGTATGTGAGGAGTGGCCTAGTGAATAGAACCCTTAGCTCCCCCTGTTGGCCCGACGGTGAAATATATTGGTGTCTGTGATACCTGGTCAGATGAACTCCTTCAGTGCCATCAGACGTACCATAGCCCCCCTTAGCGGCGGAGCCACAGTACTGCAACGACCAGGACTCTGGGGCGCTGCAAAGGTACCTTAAGAACAGGAGGATCAGGCATGTTGAAACCCAACTGCCCAATCCTTCTTACCTTCAACATCTAATGTTGTATAAAAGTCTGGTCCCATCAAAATTGCCTGGTTCAAATTATGTTTATCTAATATGTTTGGCCTACTAAAGCTTTGATGAACTAATTTGGTTAACTTGTGTGCAATGGCAATGCACATAAACTACTGGGGTAGCAGAGCCCAGATTAGCCCTCTCTGGAGGTTTCTCTATTCTATTATCTGATGGACATTGTGCAAAGATTGGGAGAAGCTCTTCACAAAGGCAATCGTCATCAAGCCTTCAAGAGGCAGATTCTAAAATGAAGACCATCTAGTGTCTTCTCTATTTAACATCTCAATGAAGGGAATTTTATGAGTCCACAGGTTCGCAGGACTCACAGTAGAGGTCTTTTTTTTTATTCAACATTGAACCACAGTATAAGTGTGGGTGAATTTTCCAAGTCTCTATCTATGCCAGTGCCCATCATACCCTGGGGTGGCAGAATCTAGAGTAAAAAAGAAGACACTGTGTGATGTAACCATCTAGGCACCTGCAATGGTTTGACATTATAATCACGATGAACTATGCTTAGAATATAATTAATCTCACTTGGATGACGATAATTATGAATCAATCTTTAATTGCATTAGTGGTAAATTCCTGCTGATTACAAGACTTTATTGTGACTGCACTGACTCGGAAAGATCCCAGGGTCAATTAATCAATCTTTTCTTCATTAATAACCTAGATACGAGTCTTGATAACATTTTCATGAGTTTGCTCGTCTACCAACAGAAGATAAAAAGCTAGATGACTGTCTTTGTTAGACTCAAAACTAAGCTGAAAGAAATGGGAAGACCTTCATAGAATGAAGACTATGAGGTCAAGACTTGGTTTATTTTATGGTCCACCGGTCTTCTGCCCCATGATCACCTCCTTACTAATGCTGGTTAATTACCTTGAAGTAATTTTTGTATTTGCCGCAAATATTAATGAACACTTTGGTGGAAGGTGGAGAAGGAATTGTTGAGGTTTCAGATTCAATGTGTTTGAAACGGACCTTTTAGATGTTTTTATTTTCTGGTTGGATGAAGATAGATCATGTGTCATTGTCAGTAATAGCTGAAATAACATCATGGATCACTTAGCAAAGCCTATCTCTGTGTTTCTATAGAGAAGCATGTAACAAGGACTTGGTGTATGATAAATGTGAATATGGTCAAAAAGGAACAACATAGTCGAGCATGATATCAAAAATATAAAAGTATTATAAGAAGAAGAAGATGACCACAGATGAAACCTTTCAACATGTACCCATATTCTTCAGGATAAAGTAAAAATTGATTCATCTATAAATATTATGATTTCAATATGGTGGCACTTGAGGGTTCAAAAATTGCAAAACACAATAAGCTAACAAGATCACAATTATTCAAGATAAAAAATTAGTCCCTTTAAGCTAAGCACACCTGCAAAGGGAGGTGAGGATGTCAAAACCGATTTTTCAATTTCTTGATTGCTGAATTTGCCATCCATATAGAACACTCATCCAGGTGAAGGTATATGGCATTTATGGTACTGACACCCCTAAATCATCCCAACTTAAGAGACTGATTGAACACAATTTACCTTAAAGGGCTATGCGGGGGCCATTATACTTTCTGACCGCTATATAACTGCTATTATACTGTTTGGAGTGCTATGTTGAGAGCCACTACACTGTTTGCAGGGCTATGTGGATGTCATTACACTGTTTGGAGGGCTATGTGGGGCTATTATACTATTTGAAGGGGTTGTGGGGACCATTATACTGTTGGGAGGGCTATGTGGGGACAACTATAATGTTTAAAGGGATAAGTGAAGGGCCAATATACAGTTTGCAGGGCTATGTTGAGGGCCAATATACTACTTTGAGGGGTTTATGTCTTAGCCATTATACTATTTAGAGATCTATGTGGGGGCTATTATACTGTTTGGACTGCTATATGGGGCCTATTATACTATACTAAAGGCTATGTGGGGTCATTACACTATTTGCAGGGCTATGTGCAGATGATTATACGGTTTGAAAGGCTATGTGGGGGACATTATACTGTTTGGAGGGCTATGAGGGGGCTATTATACTGTTTAAAGGGCTATGTCAAGACCATTATACTGTTTGGAGGGTTATGTGGAGAGCCAATATACTGTCTGGAGGGCTATGTGGGACCATTATACTGTTTGGAGGGCTATGTGGGGACCACTATACTATTTGGAGGGGTATGTGGGGGCCATTATACTGTTTGGAGGGCTATGTGAAGATCATTATACTGTTTGAAGGGCTATGTGGAGGGTCAATATACTGTTTGCAGGGCTATGTGGGGGATATTATACTGTTTGCAGGGCTATTTGGGGTCCATTATACTATGTTGAAGGCTACGTTGGGACATTACACTGTTTGGAGGGCTAGGTGGAGATGATTATACGGTTTGGAGGGCTATATGGGGGGCCATTATACTGATTGGAGGACTATGTGAATGGCCAATATATTGTTTGGAGGGCTATGTGGGGGCCATTATACTGTTTGAAAGGCTATTTGGGGGCCATTATACTGTTTGGAGGGCTAGTGGGGACAATTATATTGTGCATGCCATTCTACAGTGTGGAGTTTTGTATAGCATCCATCACACTATGTGGAGGTGTGTAGGAGGAATTCACTGTGGGGGTATTATACTGTGTTTGGAAGGCTGTTTTGGGTATCTCAGTGTGTGGAAACATTAAGGGACTTCAATTGTAATAAAACTACATTATAAGGACTGCAAAGTTGTGAGATATGTCCTTCTGTGACCCACACCGAATATTATTATTATTTTTTTTTTATTATTTTGAGTAGGGGACCCAATCAGGACTTCTGCTACCGGGCAACATGATTTCTATGCATGTCCCTGCTGCACCAGTATATAATAACATATTTTATTATGAAGGTTATAGTATATTCTTGTACGTTATAGTATAGTAAACACAATTTAGGCACAGACCATTGGCAGCCCAAGGGTTAAAAACAATTAGGAACCATCTGTGGCTTTCCATGGAAGTAATTTTGGACTGGATCGATGACTATATAGTAAATCCTCACAGAAATCATTTTCAGCACCTTGGTCTGGTCTATATATCTGGTGATATGAGATGTTTCGCATAGGAGTCTTCTACCGTCACTACATTTTCTGCAATCGGAAATCGGTGGCACTTGATCATTTGCATAGCAATTATCTCGGCTGAATCACACATGTTTACACTTGCGGATGTTAGGATTAAGGGGTTCTTTTACAGTTTTGGGTAAAGACAAAGACCAAGAAGGACTTTACACAGCAGATAACAGATCCTCTATGCTTCGCACTGACCAACATTGACCTGAGCATCATTAAGGAGGAATGAGGAACCCTGATCCCACAGATCTCATTAATGTCCTTGGTTTGTCAATTATATTGCGAGGATTCAAGTTTACCGTGTGACGGTGTATCTCCTCTCACAAGATATGATTAGCCCATGGCACACAGCATCTGCCGTCAAAATACATCATATATAATAAAAGTCCTCGCTCTCCCATATCTCTGTCTATGTTCAGATCAATAAGCTTTGGTTTTGTTACTATGTAACACATACATCACCGAGTAAATTGATGGCCATATGGTTTGTGTGTGTCTGTAGATAAAAGAAGTAATGAGCTTGTCTGCCGTATACCGTCATTAGGTGCCTCTGAGAGCGGATTTGCCTGCCTTACACTTTGCCTCCTCTTGGAGACTCCTTTCAAGTAGATGACAGATGTCACAGCTTCTATTCTTAATTGTTTCTTTACCTTTTTCCCTCTGTCTTGACCTCTGTGGCTGCAATACATGCTGACGGCCAATCAGAGACCGGCAGCTGACAACGGCGTGCAAGTCACTGGCGACACATGGCAGCGACTTCATCCTGCCGACTTCTGTGATAGCTATGGAAGTTGGACATCACACGTCGTGGGAGCGGGGCAAGGTGAGTAGAATCATTTTATATACAGAATATATACATTATCTATATATATTTGAGAAGATATGCAGAACGTATACCAAGAAGGGGATCATATAGTATTGGAAGAGTCCCAGGATGGGGGACATTATACGAGAAAGGGGCCCAAGATGCCAGGAAAATGGAGACATTATACCAAGGAAGGGGCCAGGGATGGAGAATATACAAGAAACGAGAGGTCTTATACCAGGAAGGGGCCCAGGATGGAGGCCATTATTCCAGGAAAGGGAGACATTGTTCCAGGAAGGGACCTAGGATGGAAACATTATACCAGAATGGGGGACATTATTATTATTTATTTATATAGCACCATTGATTACATGGTGCTGTACATGAGAAGGGGTAACATACAAATTACAGATATCACAGACTGATACAGAGGGGCGAGGACCCTGCCCTTGCGAGCTTACATTCTACAGGATGGTGGGGAAGGAGACAATAGGTTCATTATTACTGGAAGGGGTCTAGGATGGGGGACATTATATCACGAAAAGGCCCAGGATGGAGTTCGGTACATTATACCTGGAAGGGAAACAGGATGGGAGACATTATTGTAGGGAGGAGAGCCAGGCTAACGGTCCCTCTTGCGTGTCTGGGCAGGAACTGTCGAGACTGTCACCATTATTTATGGGGGAAGAGATTTCTGGCCAAAGCAGTTCAGGACACCGGAAGGATGGGGGCGGGTCCAACTTAAATAACGAGGTGCGCGGGAAGACGGGGCTTTTGGCGGGGGAACAGCGTGAGAGCTCAGAGACGGTTGACTCCCTCTCGACTTACCCATGCCAGCTATCCATGCCTTCCTACTTGGTTAGGAGTGCCATCCTGATCCCTGCACCGCACAGTGACCAGTGCAGACTTCAGAGCATCATTCCGCTCACCACCGCAGAGGCACCGCTGAGTCCTATCCCTGTGGTGCCTACTTAGTGCCGGCCTGCTCCTGTGGCCGTAACTGCTGGACTGCATACTACTTCTGTGGCCTTGTTTGCTGAACTGTTTGCTACGTCCGCTGTGCCGCAGACCTACCCCTCTACAACATCTCATGCCCGTACCAGGAGACCACGTGCCGAAGGACCCGGATGATTCACCACCACAAGGAGACAGTGCACCGCCTTTCTGCGGGACCGGATTGGAGACTTCTCGCGCCACCTGTGGCACCACCGAGGGATCTTCCAGCCACCTCCTACCAAGGCCCAGAGACTGATAAGTTGAACTGTTGTTATCTTTTTTATAATACCCCCCTGCTTGAACTATTGTTGTGTTATATAAAATCCCTGTTAACCCTTGCTCTGTCTCCTGTGTGTCACTGCATCCTACGCACCTGCTAGCATCTTACACTATTACAGGATGGGGTCAAGATGTAGGATATTATTACAGGAAGGAGCCAGGATGGGGGTCATTATTACAGGAATGGTGCCGAGGTTGACGGACATTATTACAAGAAGGGTCAGAGGATTTGAGACATTATTACTGGAAAGGGGCACAGGATGAGGGACATTATTACAAGACGGGGGACATTGTTACATGAGAGGGCGAACACATATGTCATCACCGGATCTGGAATACTACAAGGGCCTATGCATCTGATGGACATAAAGGAGGTGGCCCAAGTCCATATTTTGCATCGGAGCACATCGGACCCTATTTATGCCATTGCTAATCATTGGTCCACAGGAGGAGATTGTTCCCACTGGCACACTGTTATGGAGGATCTGTAGATGACACACTGTTATGGGAGATATGTAAAGGACACAATGTTATGGGAGATCTGTGAATGATACCCTGTAATGGGAATCTGGGGATGACACATTTTTATGGGAGATACAGTGGAATATAAGCACCCTTGGCCAAAATTACTGTTATTGTGAACAGTTAAGCAAGTTGAAGCTTAACTGGGAAATTTGCATCACCTGGCCTTTCCTAACAATGTGAGTGAACAAGCCATAACCCCAACAGGTTAATTAAGGTCTAAAACCTTGGTCAAAGTTATTTGAGCACACAAATCTCCAAGCGTGCCCAAACTTTTGCGTCTGCCCATTTTCCTTTTTGTAAACTTGAAAATGTAAAAGATAACAATATTTTTTTTTTTGGCCTAAAATACAAAGAAAATGTGTTATCTTTAACTTGACCCTTTTAAAGATCATTTCATTTTCAACTTGCTTAATTGTTCACAATAACAGTAATTTTGATCAGGGGTGCCTAAACTTTTGCATGCCACTGTATGTGGATGACACACTGTTATGGTGGACGTTTGAATGACACACTTGGCACACAGTCTTTGTTGCACCTTAGCCCAGTGCCACTTATTGGTGACATTTTCACTTAATATATATTTTTTTAAAGTTATATAATTAAGATGACAATTATTTGACTCTGTAGAATAGTGTAACCTTGTATTGTGTCTGTTAGAATAAGAGAGACATCCACACTTGCAGCAGTCCTGTGTCCGCCGACGAGCACTTCTACTCATTGATAGTCTGACGAGGGAAGAAACTGTGCGTTTCAATTAAACTTTGCTGCTGGGTATTTTCAATACAGATCAATACAAACACCTTCTGTGCCCCCATCTCCATATCCACCGTAATAAGCAAATAATAAGACAAAGGAATCCAATGCTGGCTCTCCTTGTAACCCTCTAATTGTCTGCCTTGCTCTATCTTGTATTTTCTGTTGATAGCCCATTGGGAAAACAAATGTTACCGTCTCATATCTTCTCCATCAATCAGGGTTTTATGTCGAGTTTCATGTATACAAATCTAGTGCCTACTATCATACTTTAGGATGTGGTACAGGCTTCATATCTCAATCAACTTACTGTACTTACATAGTTCCATACAATGCTAAATGAAAAGCACCATACAGTACATATAAAATATACCGTTACAATCTGAAAGTGTCAACATGTGTAATACTTTTTTGCCTGGTGTAAATTCCGCTGTTCTCCTGAATGCAGCTTTTGTTTTCTTTTGTTCCTGCGCCATTCAAGTTCAGGAATATGGCCTCCCTTTATATAAACCTAGTCTTGGTAGCCAAATAAGTGTGTTTCTCCAGAAGATGGCCACAAAGAAGAATTGAGGATCATGCCCACTTGGCTAACAAGACTAGATTTATATACAGGGAAGCGGAGTTCAGATTCAGAAGAACAGCAGCATTTCACCAGGTAACACATATTATTATATTAAACAAATAGAAAGTGAAAGGTCCTCTTTAAAAGGTTGGAACTTTCAGATTGTATTTGGTAAAATTGGTATTTTTTTCTGTGCACTATATTCACCTTTTCATTTAGCTCTGTATGGAACTGTCTACTATATAATTGTCTAAGGGTCACTTCCGTTTGTCTGTCTTTCTGTCCTTCTGTCTGTCACGGAAATCCCAAGTCGCTGATTGGTCGCGGCCAAAAGGCCATGACCAATCAGCAACGGGCACAGTGCAGCCGCGAAATGGCGGCTCCCTACTCCCCTGCCGTCAGTGCCCGCTCCATACTCCCCTCCAGTCAGCGCTCACACAGGGTTAATGACAGCATTAACGAACCGCGTTGTGCCGCGGTGTAACGCACTCCGTTAACGCTGCTATTAACCCTGTGTGTCCAACTTTTTACTATTGATGCTGCCTATGCAGCATCAATAGTAAAAAGATCTAATGTTAAAAATGATGAAAAAAATAAAAAATCATTATACACTCACCTTCTGTCGGCCCCCATATCTAGCCCAGGCCTTTCTCGCTTCACTAGGAGCATCGGTAAATGCCTGGGCTGGATCCGGGGGCTGACGGAAGGTGAGTATATAACTATTTTTTATTTTAATTATTTTTTTTAACAGGGATATGGTGCCCACATTGCTATATACTGCGTGGGCTGTGTCATTTACTACATCTCTGTGCTATATACTATGTGGGCTGTGCTATATAATACGTGGCTGTGGTATATATTACGTGGCTGGGCAATATACTACATCGCTGTGCTCTATACTATGTGGCCTGGGTTATATACTGCATGGGCAGTGTTATATACTATGTCTCTGTGCTATAAACTACGTGGCTGTGCTATATACTATTTGGCTGTGCAATATATTACGTGGCTGTGCAATATACTACATGGCTGTGCAATATATTACGTGGTTGGGCAATATACTACGTGTCTGGGCTATATACTACGTGTCTGGGCTATATACTACGTGTGTATGCTATATACTACGTGGCTCGGCAATATACTACGTGGCTGGGCAATATATTACGTGGCTGGGCAATATACTAAGTGGCGGGGCAATATAATACGTGGCTGGGCAATATACTACGTGTCTGTGCTATATACTACGTGTCTGTGCTATATACTACGTGTCTGTGCTATATACTATGTGGCTGGGCAATATACTACGTGGCTGGGCAATATACTACGTGTCTGTGCTATTTACTATGTGGGCTGTGCTATATACTATGTGGCTGGGCAATATACTACGTGGCTGTGCTATATACTGTGTGGCTGTGTTATATACTACGTGGGCTGTGTTATATACTATGTGGCTGTGCTATATACTACGTGGGCTGTGTTATATACTACGTGGGCTGTGCTATATACTACGTGGGCTGTGTTATATGCTACTTGGCTGTGCTATATTTCTCTGCTGTATCTATGCATCATGAATTGAGGTATGTGTTAAAGAGGGGGGCCCACTGAGACTCTTTTGCCCGGGGCCCTCAAAAACCTGGAGCCGGCCCGGCTTCACTGATTGGTCATGCCCGGCCGGCCGCGAACAATCAGCGACAGTCGCAGTCTGCCCGCAAATTGGCACGGAATTTGAACCACGCTTCGCTAATTGGTCGCGGCGGGCCGGCCGAATCCTGTGTATAAATTGCATTATTCTGAAAACTTCATAAATTAACTACATACATATTCTAGAATACCCGATGCGTTAGATTCGGGCCACCATCTAGTTGTATATAAGCATGGAAGAAATACATATTATTGGCAAGGTCCTCTTTAAAAGGTTGGCACTTTCAGATTGTAATGGTATATCTTCTATGCACTATATGGTGCATTTAATGTTGCCCTATATGGGACTACTGTACATAAGCCACTATATGGGACTACTGTACCTAAGCATGGAAAAATACATATTTCAGAAAAGTGCAAGGTCCTCTTTAAAACGATGGCACTTTCAAGTTTTATAAGTATTTTCTCTGTGCAGTATATGGCGCTTTTCAATTAACACTGTATAGAACTACTGTAAATAAGGACAAACAATATATAGTTATAGAAAGTGGCAGGTTCTCTTTAAAAGGTTGGGTCTTTCAGATTGTAATGGTATTTGTTATGTGTGTTGTGTGGCGCTTTTCAGGTAGCATTGTATGGAACTACTTTCCATAATCATGGAAAAATAAATATTTGTGGAAAGTGAAAGGTACTCTTTAAAAGCATGGCACTTTCAGATTGTAACAGTATTTTTCTATGCACTGTATGGTCCTTTTCAGATAACACTGTATGGAACTATTGTATATAAGCATGGAAAAAAATACATATTTATCGCAAGTGACAGGTCCTGTACTATTCAGCACTTTTCAGTTAACACTGTATGGAATTACTGTACATAAGAATGAAAAAATACATATTTCTGAAAAGTCCTCTTTAAAATGTTAGCACTATCAGATTGTAACGGTATTTTTTCTGTGCACTATATGGTGCTTTTCATTTAGCATTGTATGGAACTGCTGTATATAAGCATGAAAACACACATACACACGTGGTCAAAATTGTTGGTACCCCTCGTTTAATGACAGAAAAACCCACATTGGTCACAGAAATAACTTGAATCTGACAAAAGTAATAATAAATAAAAGATCTATGAAAATGAACAAATGAAAATCAGACATTGCTTTTCAAGCATGCTTCCACAGAATAAAACAAAAAAAAAAAAATCATGAAATAGGCCTGGACAGAAATGATGGTACCCCTGAAAATAATGTGACAAAAGGGAGATGTTAAATCAAGGTTTGTCCACTAATTAGCATCACAAGTGTCTACAATCTTGGAATCAGTAAGTGGCCTGTATATAGGGCTACAGATACTCACTGTGCTGTTTGGTGACATGTGTATCACACTCAACATGGACAAGAGGAGGCGAAGGTAAGAGTTGTCTCAGGAGATTAGAAAGAAAATTATAGACAGACATGTTAAAGGTAAAAGTTATAAGACCATCTCCAAGCAGCTTGATGTTCCTGTGACTACAGTTGCACATATTATTCAGAAATTTAAGATCCGTGGGACTGTAGCCAACCTCCCTGAATGTGGCCTCAGGAGGAAAATGGATGACAAATCAAAGAGACGGATAATATGAATGGTAAAAAAAAGAGCCCAGAAAAACTTCAAAACAGATTAAAGGTGAAATTCAAGCTCAAGGAACATCAGTGTCAGATGACACCATCCGTCGTTGTTTGCGCCAAAGTGGACTTCGTGGGAGACAACCAAGGAGGACACCATTGTTGAAAAAAATCCTAAAAAAGCCAGACTGGAAGTTGCCAAACTACATGTCCACAAGTCAAAAAGCTTCTGGGAAAATGTCTTATGGACAGATGAGACAAAAATGGAACTTTTGGGCAAGGCACTTCAGCTCTATGTTCACAGATGGAAAAATGAAGCAGATCAAGAAAAGAACACGCTCCCTACTGTGAAACATGGAGGAGGCTCTGTTATGTTCTGGGGTTGCTTTGCTGCATCTGGCACAGGGTTTTTCTGTCATTAAACGAGGGCTACCAACAATTTTGACCACGTGTGTATTTGTGAAAATTGACAGGGCCCCATTAACAGCCTATAATGGTGAGTTCTTACTGGTTTTCGAGACCAAGGAAATGAGAAACGATTGAGCAGTTCACCTATGAACTTGCAACGTGTAAAACTCTAATGTTTTCATCGACATTCACTAAATGACAAAAAGGCTAGATGTGAAAGGTAAATGTGTTAAGTGTGTTAATGCATTCTGTTTATTGCATTTCCATCAGACACTCAGTGCGGAAAAACCTTTTATCTGAAAATGTAGCTGCAGGAGTCACACACCTGCGGAGAGTGTCGAGAAGCCATGTAACTAATGCACATGGGATTACGGGCAGAGATACGTAGGGTTTAGGTGTAATTAGCGTGGACCTTGCTACTTTCCACCAGGTAATGCTGTCCTCGGGTGCTGTGATTTGGATCTGTACATGATGTAGCAGAGTTGGGTTGTGCTATCTCTGCCTTCCTGGTGAAGGTTTCTCGTGTGCCGCCTAATTTGTACTGACAATGAGCTGTAAATTGATGTCTGCCTCAATCTCCGAACATTAATTATGCCTCCAAATTACCTTATTTGATTGCAAATCTGGAGACAATAGGCTCCAGCTTGCGATTAAATGTATATCAATCTGGAGCTCTGGGACGTCGCTGCTCATAATGAGGAGCTTAGCGGCTGCAACGTGTCTGAATTCCAGCATTAACCCTGTCAGCGTCCAAGGCAACCATCGATATAGGATTATTATTTAAAGGGGCACTTCATTGATCTATAAATTATGCTTACAATTCCCTGGAATCTCTAGTTTTATTGTTTCAATTATTGGTGCAATCTGTGGAGGCAGAATATTCATCAGTGTCCTAGATGATGGGATTCTGATTCCCTGTATGTTTAAAATGGCTTTTGGCACTGGATGGCTTTCCACTACGGTATTTCTATAGATGACATAGAAGCAGGATTTGATACATTGCTATTGTATTATCTTATAAAATGCTATGTAAAGCTTGTGGTGCACTGCTCACTTCTGAGACTAGGTGTCACGGTTAGGTAAGATATATTACAGGAGGTGTAGCAGGGAAGTGAGCAGAGTGTGTGGCTGAGAGTGAGGCATAGACACACTTGGGGGCCAGGTCCCCTTCTGTAACTGCATGGGTCATCTGTTTGATACATTAGGACTATAGAATATATGCATCTTGTTAATGAGCAGAAATATACTGCATAGTTCCATGATTATTTGTTGACCTCCTGTTCATAGTTTTCAGTTGACCTTCTTGGACCAAGAACATTCTAAACAAGTACTGTATGAGTTAGGAGATTTATTAAGGTTTTCTGTTTTTCAACAGATGTTTGTCGAACTATATATAAAGTATGTGTACTCTTGTGCCCACTATAACCGTCAGCCACACTTGTTGTCTGAGCGAGATCTGCTCTCCAGTGACCGCTGAGAACTGAGGATCATGGAAAGACATCGACACACTTGTCGTAGGGTTTACTCTGAGAAGTCCTGCCACATCCAATATATAGAAGTCAGATTTTATTATCAAAAAAATGTTAGTTTAACGCCACTCAGTAATAAATACTTAAGAGGACTTGTCACTTGATCAAAAAACTAGAGTTAATAATAATAATAATAATAATAATAATACTTTTTTTATATAGCGCCAACATATTCAGCAGCACTTCACAGTTAAAGGGGTGATCCTATATCTATTAAGCCCTCTATAAATATCTATCTTTAATAACCTTTGACCACTTTTTGTAATTTGCTATATTGTAGAATTTCCTACTATTCTCTCTATACTTTACTTTTTGTGATGTTTGAATTTGAGAGGAATCTCAAATGAGATGTCACAGGAGGCTTGCCCTGCACTCACTTCCCCACACGTTCTATCACCCGACCTGACACAGGACATCACGGGAAGTTAGCCCTGCAGTCACTTTCCCCCTAGGTTCTATCACCCCACCTGACACAGGACTTCACAGGAGGCTGGCAGTGCAGTCACTTCCCCGCAGATTCTATTACCCATCCTAACAAAGGATATCACAGGAGGCAGGCCCTCCAGTCACTTCCCCACAGCTTCTATCACCATCGTCCACTGATGACTTCCTGTTTCAGGGGTGTAATGGAGAAGTGACCACAGCTTCAGTGGCCGCAACCACAGACACGGTTCTATGACCGCTGTCTCTTTCCCTGAAATGAGAAGTCATTAGGGGGCAGTGAGAGAAGCAGGGTGAGTGACAATAGCGCCGCCCCACAGCTTCTATCACCACTCTCAATTGAATCGTCATTAGTGGAAGGCAATGTTAGCACTCACCTTACTTTTTCCACTGCTCCTTGATGACAATTCATTTGAGGGCAGTGATAGAAGCTGTGGAGTGACCATGCTGTCACTCACCCTGCTTCTATCACCACTCCCTGATTACTTCTCATTTCAAGTAAAGAGACAATGATGTCAGAAGCATCTGGCAGCGGCCATTGAACATGCAGGCACAGATGAAGTGTTGTGATGGATACTGAAGAGCCAGGCGGTGAGTGCAGAAAAAGTGTGAAAGTGACCACTGAAGCTGCAGTCATTTTTCCATCACCTCCGTGAAACAGGACATCATCAGGGGACGGCATTGACAGAAGCTGTGGTAAGTGACAGCAGCGTCGACCCATGATTACATCCTTTTTACAGGGAGGGTGATAGAGGCTGTGTAGAAGTGATTTTAAAGTCACCCTCCAGTGATGTCACATTTGAGACTCCCCTCAATTAAAACATTACAGTAAGTAAAGTAAAAAAAAAATATATATATATATATAGGGATTAGCTGTATAGTGAGAATTGTAGGGAATTTTATAACAATGCTAATTACAAAAGTGGTTAGGGCTTAGATAGGTATTTATAAAGGGCTTTATAGGTACGGGACCACCTCTTTAAATACCTTGTAAAAATCTCTTGGCTCTCCAAATTCTGCTGCTTTTTCTGCTTTGTGCTGCATTGCTCCATTTAGAGATATTCACATTTGGTGCTTTTGGAAAGCACTATGTGAAATCGCAGCTTGCAGACCAACTAGTAGGCTTTACATTCAACCCGTGGCTTTGAAGACGACTCAGCACTTGTTCTAGTCTTTGCAGATGTTCCTCAAACGTGGCAGCATACACGATGTTATCATCTAGATAGATGAGAGTGACCTCGAAGTTCAAATCACCTAGGCATTTCTCCATGAGGCGTTGGAATGTACCAGGAGCATTATCCAATCCGAACAGCATCCAATTGAATTTGTACAGGCCCAAAGGGAGTATGAAGGCCGTCTTCGCTCGGTCCTGCTCAGACATAGGTACTTGCCAATAAGCACTGGCAAGATCCAATGACGAGAAGAATTTTGCGCTCCCCAGCTCTATTCTGGGTAAGGGGTAGGAGTCTCTTATAGTGCAGGCATTCAGTTTGCGGTAGTCCACACAGAAACGTAAAGTTCCATCTTTCTTTCACACCAGCACAATGGAAGCAGCCCACGGGCTCTGACACTCTCAAATGACACCATTTTGCAGCATGTATGTAAGCATCCCCTTCACCTTTTGGTACATTTGTGGTGGGATTTGTCGGTATCGTTCTCTAACGGGTGCGGTATTACCAGTCGGAATCTCATGGGTGATTGCTGTAGTGCAGCCGTAGTCATCCTTATGTCGTGCAAACACATCTTGGTATCGCCCTAATAGAGCTTAATATTGTTAGACCCGCTGTGGCGTGAGCTCTGATAGTTCAGCCCGCATTTGTTCCAGAATACGGCGTCCATCCCACAGGTGATGAGGTTCTGGTGTCATAGACGTGTCTATGGTCACGGTCCAAGGATCCCCCTGTTTCACTGTCAACTGAACGGCTTGTGGTGGTATCAGTTCTTCGGGCATGCCCAGAACTAGTGCAACTTCTCTCCGGGGTGAGAGCATGAGATTGTCTTCTCTTAGATTTACACATCGCACCGGGACTGTCCCATCGTGCACAGTGGCTAATGTCCGTGCAACAAGGAGCCCTGGAGGTAATTGCTTCATAGAAGCTGGCTCTATCTGGATCTACTCCATCCAAAGGGGTACAGGCTCGAATGGGCAGAGTAACCACGGTCTGTCCTGGAGGCAGTACCAGTTTGGCTGTGGCTGGGACAATCAATCTACCCAGCATCTTCCCATCACCAGAGGTTTCTTAAACTTAAGCCATCCGGGTGAGCTGTTGGAACACCCTCCTTTGAGGAGTGTGCAGACTCCATTGTTTTAGGAACACTTCTGGAGACTCATTGATGAGAAGAATTCCAAATTCCTTCAATATGATGAGAGGGCACATGGAAACTAGACTTGTAGGACTTCTGACTCTCTTTCTTGACTGTTCAGGCTCCGGGAGGCGTCCCCCAGCCTCGGAGCCCACTAGTTTAATGGACAGCACTGCTGGGTCAGCTTCGTTGTTTACAGCCTTGTGCTATATGTCTCAGTTCACCACAGTTATACTGTAGCATGTAGGGGGTTCTGCTCTGGGAGACATCCTAACTTCACGACAAGGTTCAAAGACAGTTCTACACCTGGGCGGGTTGGATGTGGCTACTTTCTTCTGGGAATCAGTCAGTTCTTCTCGTATCTCCTGGATTTCTTTCTGCAATTCTTCCACCCATCTTGGTTCAGTGGCCGTTATTACGGATACCTCCCTGCTCTGAACCTTCCCCGCAGGGACTGTCACCCCCTGCTCATGATGCTCGTGCTTCACTCCCCACTTCAAAGAAGGTCATACGTGGATTCACATGTAAGCGCTCGCGCAAGTCCTGCTTGAGCAGTACGTCTCGCAAGCCTGTCACCAACTGATCCCACAGCACTATATCTGTAGACCCTATACCCCTTACATCTTTCCTAGTAATGGCAGTGTGGATTTCTTGGAGTGCTTTCATGTACTGGGTCACTGTCTCCCCCTCCTTTTGCACCCGGCAAAATAAACGCATGCCTAACTCCCCTACATCCGTGGGTTCTCCATGTATCTCCTCCAATATCAGTAACACCTTATCAAGAGTATCCTGTTCTCGGTGGGACCGTAGCATGATAGAGTCCCTCGCCTCTCAATCTAAAGCCATCATGGCAACTTCCGCCTCTAATGCAGGCATCATGGGGTGAATCCTCATCGTTCCTTGGATCCGATCAGTCCAGCCCCATAACTTGGTGTTATTTACATGGCTCCTAGAGATATACTGGACCTTGGCCCCCCACTGCTTGGTCTGCCGCCTCCGTGCTGTTGGATTGCATCCTGCCGACTACGCCAAGTGTGAGCAAGTTGTTGGATGCAGTAACGGATAGGAGGCAGAGCAAGGGTTAAAAGGGTTAAAATTAACTTTACTATAACAGGGGTATACTCCAGCAAGGGAGGAGAGAAGGTATAGACAGGTGGTATTAACACTTACGTTACACCTACGGAGGGAGTGAGGGCAAATGGTATAAACAATATTCAACAGTAGTAAACTTATCGGTCCGGCAACTTCAGAGTGAGGAGTCTCAGATGCGCACGGTGGTGCCAACACGGTCAGCACGTGATGGAAACAATGCAGGCTTGTAGGCGTCGGTGGATCGGTTCCTGGCAATGTCTGTCCCGGGGTCTTGAGTAGCAGGGAAAAGAGCAGCACTGCCAGGGCTGGGCAAAGGCCAGCAGAAGTAAGCAGGTGAGTAAGGGTAAAGTTCTCGATAAGTCACCCGGCACGCATGTGTTATATGGTGGCCCGAGACGTATTGTTACTTGAGCAGTAGGGGCTAGTGTTGAGCATTCCGATACCGCAAGTATCGGGTATCGGCCGATACTTGCGGGTATCGGAATTCCGATACCGAGATCCGATACTTTTGTGGTATCGGGTATCGGTATCGAAACAACATTAATGTGTAAAATACAACATTAATGTGTAAAATAAAGAATTAAAATAAAAAATATTGCTATACTCACCTCTCCGACGCAGCCTGGACCTCACCGAGGGAACCGGCAGCGTTGTTTGCTTAAAATGCGCGCGTTTCCTGCCTCCCGCGACATCACGGCTTCTGATTGGTCGCGTGCCGCCCATGTCTATTTCTGCATTCAGGACCTGAAATTACGTCACGGCTTGCTGTGATTTGTCGCGTCGCGGCCACATGGGCGGCACGCAACCAATCACAAGCCGTGACGTAATTTTAAAATGCGCGCGTGTCCTGCCTCCCGTGACGTCACGGCTTGTGATTGGTCGCGTCGCCCATGTGACCGCGACGCGACCAATCACAAGCCGGAACGTAATTTTAAAATCCTGAATGCCTAGAATTAGGCTTCCAGGACCTCAAAATTACGTCACGGCTTGCTGTGATTGGTCGCGTCGCGGCCACATGGGCGGCACGCGACCAATCAGAAGCCGTGACGTCGCGGGAGGCAGGAAACGCGCGCATTTTAAGCAAACAACGCTGCCGGTTCCCTCGGTGAGGTCCAGGCTGCGTCGGAGAGGTGAGTATAGCAATATTTTTTATTTTAATTCTTTATTTTACACATTAATATGGATCCCAGGGCCTGAAGGAGAGTTTCCTCTCCTTCAGACCCTGGGAACCATACAGGATACCGTCCGATACTTGAGTCCCATTGACTTGTATTGGTATCGGGTATCGGTATCGGATTAGATCCGATACTTTGCCGGTATCGGCCGAGACTTTCCGATACCGATACTTTCAATTATCGGACGGTATCGCTCAACACTAGTAGGGGCCAATGGGCGGAAAACGTTTCTCAGGTCACAGTCTAGCGTGGCCCTGCGCTGTCATGGTGCTCAAAGGATGGAGCACCTAAATTCCCCTGCTGTGCGCTGCGTCTTCCCACCAAGTCTGCCTTCCATTTTGCGTGCTCTGCCCTTTATATCCTCACTCCGCCCCCTGCTGTGAAGTGCAAAGGTCGGTCAGGTTCTCTAAAGGTACCTTCACACTAAGCGACGCTGCAGCGATATCGACAACGATGCCGATCGCTGCAGCGTCGCTGTTTGGTCGCTGGAGAGCTGTCACACAGACAGCTCTCCAGCGACCAACGATGCCGAAGTCCCTGGGTAACCAGGGTAAACATCGGGTTGCTAAGCGCAGGGCTGCGATTAGTAACCCGATGTTTACCCTGGTTACCAGTGTTAAATGTAAAAAAACAAACACTACATACTTACATTCGCGTCCCCCGGCGTCCGCTTTCCTGCACTGTGTAAGCGCCGGCAGTACAGAGCACAGCGATGACGTCACCGCTGTGCTTTGCTTTACGGCTGGCACTGACACACTCAGTGCAGGAAGCTCTGAGCAGCAGCGCGGACGCCGGGGGACGTGACAGACATCAGAGGGTGAGTATGTAGTGGGTTTTTTTTACTTTTACAATGGTAACCAGGGTAAATATCGGGTTACTAAGTGCGGCCCTGCGCTTAGTAACCCGATATGTACCCTGGTTACCATTGTAAAACATCGCTGGCATCGTTGCTTTTGCTGTCAAACACGACGATACACGCTGATCTGACGACCAAATAAAGTTCTGAACTTTCAGCAACGACCAGCGATATCACAGCAGGATCCTGATCGCTGCTGCGTGTCAAACACAACGATATCGCTATCCAGGACGCTGCAACGTCACGGATCGCTATCGTTATCGTTGTAAAGTCGCTTAGTGTGAAGGTACCTTAAGCTTTGCCCCAGACAACAAAGGTGACAGTCCCGAAAGTTCCGGGCCCGGCGTGAAAAAGGTACCCTCGATCCGAGCTCCCTTCTTACAGCCACATCAAAGACTGTGACTGTTGTGGAGGGCCAATCAAACCGGTCAAACTTAATTCTGCTCATATGATTGTTTTAGATCAAATTTCATCACTTAATATTAAATAGAATTAAATGTGATGACTCGCTGCTACTGTTAATACATGTAAAGCTTTTTTCCCTTTAGCAACTTATAGCAAACGTATAATTTACTCATTTTGTTTAATTTTATATAACACAGCAAATTATTTTTCTCCTGTTATTCAGCCTGTGTACCTTAGTCAACAGCTCGCAACACAATATGATGCCCTCAGAATTCCCACACACAGTATGATGTCCCCACAACGCCCACCATACTACATAATGTCCCCTCACACAGTATGATGTTCCCACAAAACCCCCTCCATTCTATAATGTCCCACACATTATGATGTCCCTGTAAAAACCCAGGTAACCAGTTGCTACAGTGATGTTGCCTTCCTATTGGGGAGGGTGATATCACGCTTGGAGGCCAGGGAGATTCTTTCTATCAGGTAAGGCACTCACATTCAACACATCTGAATCTAGGCCAGGAGGGGGAGATCAGGACCCGGATTCAGGGGAGCTTCCTTGGACTTTATGTTTCCTGGTCTGGAGGAGGAGTCAGTCAATCTGAGAGAGGAGAGGAGCATGACGTTTGGAACAGATGGCGGGGCCGAGCAGCCACGAGGGAGCTGCAACCCCTGGAAAGAGTGATAAGTTGAAGAAGTTGAATAGTGGAGGAACTAGTGCAGCGCCCCAGAGTCCTGGTCGTTGCAGTACTGTCGCTCCACCGCTAAGGGGAGTAATGGTACGTCTGATGGCACCAAAGGAGTTCACCTGACCAGGTATCACAGTCACACATTACACTTCACACTCCGGCCACCTGGGGAAGCGGTTCTATGTACTAGGCCACTCCTCACACTTGGGTAAAACTGGGGGTTGGATAGGAAGTTAGTGAGAAAGCAGCCCGGGAGAGTTCGGGAGAGGACCTGTCAGGGATGGGATCCTGACAGTGGCCTAGCAAAAGGACAGATCGTTACGGAGCCGTGCCTGTATGATATAGCGGCAGACTCCATAGAAAGGACACGAAGCGAAGTATATTGTGGAGAAGTGAGAAACGGGATCACAGCACAAAGGCGATAGAACCAGAAGGAATCGTGCCCTAAGATCAGCAACATCCTTCTGAGGCGCATAGCCGGTGGCCAGAGCACCGAGGAAGTAATAGGCTCTACGCATTACTTTGAACTACGGCAGGGCAGTTAACTCTAGGTTGGCTGTCTCACCTTTTTCACCTAACGAAGACAACGGAGGCAACTGTGGGAGAGGGGCGTCTCTAGGGTCCCTATAAAATAACTCCAGGCCTACCCCGTCATACGGGTGCGTCCTATCCATATCATCTGGGGGACGGAGAGAAAGAACAGAAACACACACGACAGTTGTGAGGACTATCCCGTGGTGCTCAGCAGGGAAGTACTACAACACCCAGGCGCTAGTAGGTAGGCAACTGATTTCCACCTGCAAAGGGAACTCTGGATGTGCCTTCGGACCGGCCGGTCTCAGCCAGCCCTGTTAGCAGTGCTCTGGATTGCGGATGCCGAAGCCTTCAGTAAAGAGGTAAAGAGACTGCAACCCTGTGTCCTTGTCATTTACTGCAACCTACACCTGCACCTACATCTTTAATTGGGTCCCCCTTAGCAGGGCCACGGACCGGGTCAGGCCACCGTGACATCCCCAGAACCGAGAGAGAGACCCGGTACCGAGTACCCCGCGGCCCTGCGTCTGGGGGTGCTCCACTTAGAGGGAAGAAGCACAGAGGAGGAAGAGGCTCAGGTGGGGAACAGCGGAAGGACACCCTAGGAGGCCGAGCTCAGAAACCGGGTACCAGAGGTCTTGTTGTTCTCCAGTACACACGACAGAACGAGAGGGCATAGGACTGTATGTCAATTGCTCGCAAGTCTGAGGTGAAGCAGTAACCTGAGAGCCTGGGTCGTGATAGAGACCCTATAAACTGGCCTGCACTGCCTATCGTCCAGACATCTGCCTAAGGCTACGTTCACATTTGCGGTCTGCGCCGCAGCGTCGGGCGCCGCAGCGTCGCCGCATGTGTCATGCGCCCCTATATTTAACATGGGGGCGCATGGACATGCGTCGCACTTGCGTTTTGCACCGCATGCGTCCCTGCGGCGCACGCGTCTGGGCGCAGAGGACGCAGCAAGTTGCATTTTTGCTGCGTCCAAAATCAATCAAAAAAAGGACGCATGCGGCGCAAAACGCAGCGTTGTGCATGCGTTTTGCTGCGTTTTTGTTTGCATTGTGCGTTGCGGCGCACAACGCAAATGTGAACGTAGCCTTAGGACAGGAGAGCGGGGACTTAGCAACCAAGCTTCAAGCGGCAGGGACCTAACCAACTAAACAGCGCAAGTAGGAAAGGCTTATGGACCTTACCTGGGAGAGGGATCCCCTATTTCCTCCAAGCCGGCCGGACCACAGCTACCCTGCACTTGGTACCCTGGACTGAGGACTGCTATCATCAGTAAACCGGGTAATGATTGCAAACCTCTGTCCTCGTTCTTTGCCATACCATCCACCACACCATCGATGCCCTACACTTGGGAAGCCCTGGGGACCCCGCTTCACTTGTGGGAAGCGTCACCATCTTGCTGTATACCATCACCCCAGAGGACCCCTTTAAGCAGCATCAGTCCCCACTGACCGAACACCACATGTGGCGTTATGAACAATACACTTTATTCACAATACCCCTTAAAAGACCTTTCCCCTTTAATTGGGTGCCCAGGGCCACAGACCGGGTCGCAGCCACCGTGACATCTCCTTTAAGACCAGACCCGGTACCGAGTGCCCCACGGCCCTGGCGGGCGTTCCATCCCCACAGAGTTCACCATGCAGTATATCCTCAAACACCCCCCCCTACATAGTATGTCCCTACAAAACTCCCCTTACACAGTATGATGTCCTTACACAGTATGAAAACCCCACAGAGCTCCCACACAGTATGATATCCCCACACAGCCCCCTACACAGAATGTCCTCCAAAAGCCCCCCTTCACAGTATGATGTCCCAGAGAGCCACCTACACTGGATGGTGTATGTCAGTGCCATTTTATTGATATACAATTTCCCACTGTCAATGGTAATTGCTGTGATCTGAGTTTAGCAGTCATGTGACACTCAGATCGCAGTAATGAGCACTGTGTGCTCATAAGGTCTGGGAACCAACGCTGCGGCAGTGATTTCATGCAGTGAGGTGTACTGCTGGACAAAGTCACAGCCGCAGTCCTGATGCTTGGTTCTATTGAGCGCTCACTTGTAATTACTGTATTCTGAGAGGAGCCATTTTGCCATTGCGATGATCAGATCACAATAATGAGTGACGATGAGCATTCACTAGGTCAAGCACCAGGGCTACTGAGGTAACTTCATTCATCAGTGTGTACACATCAAGAAATCACTGCCACAACATTGGTGCCCAGAACTGGTGACCATTCACTGATAATTACTGTGATCTGAGCACTTCAGTCCCAATGACATTATGGCACCACTCAGATCACAGTAGTTCTCCATGGAGACAAGTATCTAATCCTATCACGTCGGATACAGACCATATAGACATGTATCTAATACTATCTTGGTGATACAGTCTGATGAACTGTTTATCTAATCCTATTATGTCTGATACAGAGCACACAGGCTTTTATCTAATACTATCCTGTGTGATACAGTCCGATCAGCTGTGTATCTAATCCTGTCATGTGTGATACAGTCTGCTGAGCTGTGCAATTACTGTGATCTGAGTGCTGCAGCCACAATGATATAACTGCTCTGTTCAGATCTGTGTAAAGACTAGTGAATAGTGCAGCACTAACAGAATCAGGGCTGCGAATCATACATTATGACATTGCCTACATCTCAGAATCACACTGCAGTTACCAACAAGTGGATCCGCACTCTGATCCTAAGGCCGGGGTCAAACTTGCAAGTGTAATGCGAGAAACTCGCATCAATACCCGGCACTCGGGACCGGAGTGTGCGGCTGCATGTATTTCTATGCAGCTGTAATGGGGTCTGGTTAGCCGTCCTAAACCCCCCTAAACAAGTCCCGGTTTAGAGTATATATACTGTACTATTGTTCAAAAGTTTAGGGTCACCCAGACAGTTTTGGGTTTTCCATGAAAACTCATACTATGGGCAGCACGGTGGCGCAGTGGATAGCACAGCAGCCTTGCAGCGCTGGAGTCCTGGGTTCAAACCCCACCAAGGACAACATCTGCAAAGAGTTTGTATGTTCTCTACGTGTTTGTGTGGGTTTTCTCCGGGTACTCCGGTTTCCCCCCACATTCCAAAGACATACTGATAGGGAATTTAGATTGTGAACCCCATCGGGGACAGCGATGATAATGTGTGCAAACTGTAAAGCGCTGCGGAATATGTTAGCGCTATATAAAGATTATTATTATTATTACTTTTATTAATCAAATGAGTTGCCAAATGAATTGAAAATTTAGTCCAGACATTGACAAGGTTCGAAAAAAGATTTTTATTTGAAATAATAATTTTCTCCTTCAAACTTTGCTTTCGTCAAAGAATGCTCCCTTTGTAGCAATTACAGCATTGCAGACCTTTGGCATTCTAGTAGTTAATTTGCTCTGGTAATCTGGACAAATTTCACCCCATGCTTCCAGAAGCCCCTCCCACGAGTTGGTTTGGCTTGATGGGCACTTTTTGCGTACCATACGGTCAAGCTGCTCCCACAACAGCTCAATGGGGTTGAGATCTGGTGACTGCGCTGGCCACTCCATTACAGATAGAATACCAGCTGCCTGCTTCTTCCTTAAATAGTTCTTGCATAATTTGGAGGTGTGCTTTGGGTCATTGTCCTGTTGTATGATGAAATTGCCTCCAATCAAGAGCTGTTCACAGGGTATGGCACGGTGTTGCATAATGGAATGATAGCCTTCCTTGTTCAAAATCCCTTTTACCTTGTACAAATCTCCCACTTTACCAGTACCAAAGCAACCCCAGACCATCACATTACCTCCACCATGCTTGACAGATGGTGTCAGGCACTCTTCCAGCATCTTTTCAGTTGTTCTGCATCTCACAAATGTTCTTCTGTGTGATCCAAACACCTCAAACGTGGAATCGTCTGTCCATAACACTTTTTTCCAATCTTCCTCTGTCCAATGTCTGTGTTCTTTTGACCGTATTAATCTTTTCCTTTTATTAGCCAGTCTCAGATATGGCTTTTTCTTTGCCACTCTGTCCTGAAGGCCAGCATCTCAGAGTCGCCTCTTCACTGTAGACGTTGACACTGGCGTTTTGCGTGTACTATTTAATGAAGCTGCTAGTTGAGGACCTGTGAGGCGTCGATTTCTCAAACTACAGACTCTAATGTACTTGTCTTGTTGCTCAGCTGTGCAGCGGGGCCTCCCACTTCTCTTTCTACTCTGGTTAGAGACTGTTTGTGCTCGCTGTCCTCTGAAGGCAGTAGTACACACCGTTGTAGGAAGTCTTCAGTTTCTTGGCAAATTCTCGCATGGAATAGCCTTAATTTTTAAGAACAAGAATAGACTGTCCAGTTTCACATGAAAGGTATTTTTTTCTGGCCATTTTGAGAGTTTAATGGAACCAACATTGTTGGAAATAGGCCTCTATACACCTATGAAGATATTGCATTACAAACCAGACGTTTGCAGCTAGAAGTCATTTACCACATTAACAATGTATAGAGTGTATTTCTGACTCATTTAATGTTACCTTCATTGTAAAAAACAGTGCTTTTCTTTCCAAATTCTAAGTGACCCTAACTTTTTGAACAGTAGTGTGTGTATATATATATATATATATATATATATATATATATATATATTTTTTTTTTTTTTTTTTTTTTTGTATGTATCGTTGCCACGTATTGTTTGATAAGACGTATATTTAATATTGCTATGTATGTTATATTTAATGTATATTTCCTAGGGAAAGTGTAGTATTGATATTGAACCACTATTTGGAGATATTGAACGTAATGTAGGATAGGGACTTAGTAATAGTGTAGATAGTTAATGTAGGAGGGGTCATTTAGGTTAGAGGAAGGGATCTTCCATTTAGGTTAGAGGAAGGGATCTTCCGGTTTGACTCAGAGGGGCCGGGGCGCCCATACAGCTCAGAAGGGCTGAAGGGCCCTGAGACAAGTTAGATACCCAGCAACGTTGGTGCTTAAGCATAGTGCCCAGCCATCCAGTACACCCATTACCCGCTTGGCCAAGACTATGCAAGTGTCAGCAGCTCCGGGATGAAAGCTTTATTTACCAGTAAACACGGCAGGAAAGACGGGCAGGTCGCTCGCCATGTGGCAGATGATTGCGTGGGCTGATGCCCTCAGAGCTGGAGTGAAACAGCTGCTGAGGGAACCCTCACATGAGGCAAGGAATCTGGACAGGGAGGACACTGAAATGCCGTATGAGACGGTAGGCCCGGAGAACGAGCCGTGTGAGGAGGAAAGAAAGAGAGGGAAAGCTGAAATGACGTACACTGTAAAACCTGATGTAACTATTGTAATGAAACTGGGTGAGCTGCGAAGAAACTTAAGTAAACTGTTGTGTTTGAAGTTATCCTTGGACTGTGTCTGTTATTCCCAAAGGGATTGGAGCGGTCCTACTGGAGCCGAGTAGAAGATCTGCCAGTGCAGAGAATGGAACAGCAGATGAGGTGTTAAAGGGACATGCTTTTATGTAGAGGGATGCCTGGGCATGCCAAGCCCGAGTAGCTCAGTGATGACAGCCGGACGCTCTGGTCCTGAGTATTGGCGTCAGTGCCGGGTATTGATGCGAGAGACTCACGTGAGTTTCTCTCATTGCACTCGCAAGTGTGACCCCAGCCTAAAGTTCATTCTCTCTTACTCTGTTGCAAACACCCAAATACAGATGGGAGGAGTGACGTCAGACACATGCAGATCCAGATCACATTTACTTCAGTTGCAATGCAAGCTAGGAGTACACTAGCTTTTCATGGCAAATATCATCAGCTGCTCCTCCTAGTATTTAAAAGTTGAAAATATCAAAACGTTTGAAATCATTTTTCAGATTTTATACCATTAAAAAAAAATTATATTTAAAAAAAAATAATACAATAATATTAAAAAAAATTCAATTGTTGAAAAAAAAAATTATTTGATGGCACATTCCCTATAAAGGAAGATGATGGGCGCAGATGTGTATGATGGAGGCCACACTTTCTTATGTATTGTTAGATTAGCTCATCACATATCGCAGGCCTGGCCATTAATGGTTTGACCTTCTTACACAAGTTCAATTAAATTTCAAGGTCATCCATTTATGAGGATCATAAATAACATTACACATGTATATCAGGTCATAGGTCCCATTTATGAGAGACCCTGGTAAAGCCAATTAAAGATGCTACATGCTCGCTCTCAATTCACTAAATAGTCATTTTCACAAAAAGGCTGCAGTGATGACAAAATGTGTGACAACAAAATATTGGTGAAAACACACAATTTATTTTGTGGGGTTTTAAAATTTTCGTTTTCTAAAATTCACAAAACAGTTATTTTTATGTCATAAAATGAACTGACAAAATGTTTTTGGTGTTCATGAAATGCATGATAACAAAATATTGGCAAAACCCATAAAATTATGTATTCCAAAATGGAGAGCATATTGGCAGTATAATACAAGAATAGGGGCTACTATTGGTCAGCTACTCACAGACATTTAGAATATAAGTTGAGTATTAGGGGGATTTTTGGTTGGGGCACTATTCTTAAAGATACACAGCAACAAGAGTACAGTATAGAGGGGTGGGACCAGGATAGGACACAATACATAGGGGAACTCTAGCTATGAGGTTGTAAATAAGGATATTTAACAGTTTGATGACAAGCATTTTATACAGGGGCACTTGATGACCTGAGTTCTGTTACCTGTCCCGGCTCCAGCGCCGGGCTTTGCTTCCCTCTGCTATGATCGGCTCTTTGGTTCCCTCTCATCTGTGCTATTCTTGCTGGTGTAAAACATCTCTGACATCATCATTCAAGGCCTTTTTAGGCAAGCTGAGGTGGTTGGGCTTCATCTGTGTATTCAGGATATATTGCAGCTTTCTACCTCATTCTTTTCCAGGTGTTTGCCTCAGTTTTCCCTTGACGTGTGGGGTACACCTGACTCACAGGCGCCTCTGATAATTATACCCTTCCTCCCAAGCTCATTTATCCATATCACCCCCACCCTATAATAACATCATTTTGTATCACCCCAAGAATGACATTACACCAACTTTTGGATTAAATGGCCACAGCAGCCTTTTATTAACATACAAATACAAAAATTAAACAATAACCCAAACTAGGAAGGGGTGGTCCTCGAAGCCACAAATTAAGTATTTCCAATGTTCCGATTAACTATTCCTTTTGGCCTCCAGGCTTAATCTTACCCCCAGCCGCGAAGCACCAGCTCGGAGGCAGCTAATGACCAGCCCGGCCAAAACCAACCAATACCAAGTCCCATAATTATCCGTTCCACCGAATGATCGGCCACATCCACTCCTAAACTACTCCGGGGGAGTCCAGGACCAATATAGATCCCCCCGCCCCCTGCAATCCGCCATCGCATTTTCCACCAACTTCGAGGACCTCCCTCCCCCGCCTTACTGCTATGACAGAAATTAACATACACCATATGACGTAAAACATTAATACCGTTAACAACCCCTACGCCTAGAATGACCAAACCTTTTATTTACCAACCCAAAAAATAAGGGAGGGTGGGTGGGAGCTTCGTTCACTGGCAGACCGGCCGGTAAGTGAAGGCTCCAGCAGGATGGATGACGTGTCCTTTTTGGCGATTTTCTTATTAACCGCCCTGAAAGCTCTCAGCCCACAGCTCCTCTTCTCCTCCCCTTTTTTGGATCCCTCCCCCTCCTCTATTCAAAAAACTCCTCGCAGCCCACTTAACCCCATAATGCCCATTAACCCCCTGTGGCCCTGAAGTTCGCATGCGACCCCGTCATGGCGGCCTCCCTTGATGGCCCGGGGCCCAGTACGGCCTTTCTTGACGTGTGGGGTACACCTGACTCACAGGCGCCTCTGATAATTATACCCTTCCTCCCAAGCTCATTTATCCATATCACCCCCACCCTATAATAACATCATTTTGTATCACCCCAAGAATGACATTACACCAACTTTTCGATTAAATGGCCACAGCAGCCTTTTATTAACATACAAATACAAAAATTAAACAATAACCCAAACTAGGAAGGGGTGGTCCTCGAAGCCACAAATTAAGTATTTCCAATGTTCCTATTAACTATTCCTTTTGGCCTCCAGGCTTAATCTTACCCCCAACCGCGAAGCACCAGCTCAGAGGCAGCTAATGACCAGCCCGGCCAAAACCAACCAATACCAAGTCCCATAATTATCCGTTCCACCGAATGATCGGCCACATCCACTCCTAAACTACTCCGGGGGAGTCCAGGACCAATATAGATCCCCCCCCTGCAATCCGCCATCGCCCTTTCCACCAACTTCGAGGACCTCTCTCCCCCGCCACCAACATAAATGTTCTGCGACCTCAAACATTTATGTCCCTCCAAACTCTGAGGCCGGTTTCAATGCCCTCTTGTATGGCCAAGCACCACATGTCCGTCCCTACAGCATTTAAGTGAACCCCGTCTGATCTCCAATATTCCCCTTTTCCCGACTCTAAATTAACGTGCCGTACAACCACTGCTCCATTTCGTGACATGAAGCGCGAAATTGTCCTGTTCACTTTGATTCTCGCCCTGTTTATTCCTTCAACCGACCTTGCCCCGCGCCACACTTTCCGAGGAACAATGTCAGACCATACAACCATCAATTTTGGGAACGATGCCCACAACCGCAACATGTCAAATTTTACGTCTTTTATCAGTTCCCGGCAAGGCCTTTTCCCCAAATCGTTCCCACCCAAGTGAATCACCACCAAATCCGGAGCCCGATCTAAGCGTACAAATCGGTGAAATTCCGGCAGGAATTGACTCCAAACCATCCCGCGCTTCCCGATCCATCGCAACGTCGCGGAATCTCTCTGGAAGCCCAGCTGACACCCATCGGGCCGAACCTCCGCCCTAAGTGCCGCCCAGAACACGAAGGAATGGCTTAAAATCCAGACCAAACGGGGTGTACCGCCTGAAATAAATAACAAAAGCGTAAGTAAGAAAAAATCTTCACGAGGCATATAACCGCTAATACACTAGATTTGGGCGGATATAAGATCTGAATCTGATTGATTCCCATCGACCAATTCTCTTAACCACATCTTCACCTAAACCTCTTTTAGCCGCCTCCGTGGCGGCACCAATCCTAAACGAGTGTCCACTGTAATCCGTAGGCGGCACACCCCCAGCTGCCAAACAACGCTTGCACACAGCGATAAACTGGAATCGCGATAAAAAAGACCCATCTTCATGTATCAAAAAGGGGTTGGATAACACGCCATCTCGTCTAATTAAATTATTCGCGCACAACACTGGACACATGATAGAACCCGGAATTGCAAACAAAGCTATTTTACAACCTTTACCGCAAACATCAGTCTTAGAAGACCGTAATAATATCTCAACCCTGTCACTAAACACATTGACATCTTCTCTCCGTACTCCCCCTTTCTTTAGTTTGGAGGGGCTAACCAACTCCCCGAGGTGAAAAGCACCGAAAAAGGCTAAAGCAAATGATACTCTGAAAAGGTCGATCTCCCATTGCGAAACACATACCATAGACAACTGTGCGCCTAAAACCAATAACACCTCGTACGAAACCGGGCGTCTTAAATCCTCCACTTTCCAACCCTTTCTCCACCCTTTTAACGCCTGACACACCAAAAACGATTTTGTGACATCCTTGGCACCACGGGCCTTAAAACCAAAAGCTAGCCCTGCAAGCATCTTGTTCAATTTAGAAACGGACCAACCCTTTTCTTTTAGGTGTCCGATCAACAAAAGCAATCTGGGTTCATCTTGCAAACGCTCCCCTAAATAACCTTTCCAATCCTCCCAAACGCCCCAAGCATGATCGTACTGCCTCCAGGACCTATCGGATAGGGAGTTTGCCAATAAACCTTCTAAAGCCCGCCAGGAAGATTCCACAACTCCGCCGGACACTCCATGCCTGTTGAGTCCGCTTGAGGCAACAGCTCTCGAAAACGGTCCTCCTGGAGATGAGAAAGAGCAACAACAACTGAGTTACTCTCCATTGACCTGACTTCAGCCACAATCCACAAGTTACACGATAAACCCAAGAAAACCAGACGTTGCAAAATTTTAACCACTAATGGGGAATCCGCTGACAATGAATTCATCACCTTCGCCTCACTTTCTGACCTGCATGGGAAACGTATCTTTTTATTCATGATAACCTTGCCCCATAACGACAAGGCCACCAAAATGGGAAACAGGTACGTCAACACACGATTCGCTGTCCAACCTTGTTCCTTCCAAAATTCGGGCCATTCCGCCAACAACCAAGCTCCCTGAAAAAACAATCCGAAACCGCATCCGTCTGCTACTGCAATAAAAAGACCCAAATCATCAGCATCTATCACCGGCTCAATCCAAATGGACTTGCCATTGTAATCCTCCAAAAATCGCGCCCAAACTGCCAAATCATCCCGTAACTCTTTTTTCAGTCTAATAAAATGAACGGGAGATTTTACGCCTGCTGTTGACAATGATAGCCTCCTGCAAAATGCTCGGCCCATCGGCATGATCCGACAAGCGAAGTTTAACTTGCCCAACAACGACTGCACTTTACGTAATCTCAGTTACTTCGCCCTGTACGCCTTAAACACTTCATCTCGCAGCGCGCCAACTTTTTCCTCGGGTAATCTACAAACCATTTCCATCGTGTCAATTTCAATACCTAAAAAACTCAAAACAGTAACTGGGCCCACTGTCTTATCTGACGCTAACGGGACCCCAAAACTCTTAGCAACTTTCTCCATTGAATGCAATAGTATTGAACAATCTGCAGTCTGAGGCGCCCCTATGAACAAGAAATCATCAAGATAGTGTATGCATGAATTTAAACCTGACACGTCTTTTATCACCCATTCCAAAAACGTGCTGAAGGTTTCAAAATACGCACAAGATAGGGAACACCCCATGGGAAGACAACGGTCAACAAAATAACCTCCATTCCAATAACACCCTAACAAATGCATACTATCAGGATGAACAGGTAAAAGACGGAAAGCTGCCTCGATATCTGTCTTTGCTAACTTTGCACCCTGGCCGCATACCCGAACCCAATGCATGGCTGCATCAAAGGAAGTATAAACCACCGAGCACAATTGCGGGTCAATGCCATCATTTACAGACGACCCCTTAGGAAAGGACAGGTGATGTATCATCCTAAATTTATTGGGTTCTTTTTTAGGATCTATACCTAGTGGTGAAACCCTTAAATTCCGCAGAGGAGGACCAGCAAACGGACCTGCCATCCTGCCCAGACTGACTTCCTTTTCTAACTTCTCCGTCACAACCTCAGGAAATTGCCACGCCGACTTTAAATTTTTTTTAGACAAATTTGCTGCCGAATCAACTGACGGGATACGAAAACCATCCCTGAAACCGTCTTCCAACAACCTGGCAGCCGTCCTATCTGGGTACCTATTTAGATAGTGTACCATCTCTCCCAGCCGAATTGGCGTCACCCCTTTTTTTAGATCCCTCAGCTCCTCTCTGTCTGTTTCCCCTGAAACATTTAGATGATCTGTGTGTTCCTCCGCAAATTGTACACTCGTGCTTAAACTTGCATTTTGCGCCAAATCTACAAATCCCCTCGTTGAATGCGAAACACAAACCTTTTTGCATAGCCGTTGAATGCCCTGACTGACTATAGCCCCTCGCGCTTCCGGGAAAGGACTGAGTGCTAGGTACAGCTCTGGATGGGACCATCACCCGCATCCAAAGAGCGATATCTTTATGATTCCACCGAATGTTAGGCCTAACTGCCTTCCTCTGACGAAATTGTTCGTCATATCTCAACCACCCCTGACCTCTGTAAACACGGTAAGCCTCACCTATAGCGTCCATATAACAAAATAATCCCGAACAATTCTCGGGAGCCTTTTCGCCTATAACGCTGGCCAAAATGGCAAATGCCTGCAGCCAATTTGCAAAAGTTCTCGGAATCAATCTATATCTCCTTTCCTCGTCCTCTTTCTTAGACTCATCCCTCCTCACTCTATCTAAATTAAACCGTTCCAAAGGCAACAAAGAAAAAATCTCCACATACTCCCCTTTCCATATTTTTTCCCTAACCTCATTTTTAAGATGAGCTCCCAAAGGGCCCTCGAAACAAACATATACCTCACCTCGTGCTGTATCGTCTAACCTCACTGTATCCTCCTTCTCCTTTTCAGTGTCTCCTACCTGGCTAGCCACTGATACTGTAGCGGATGAAACGGCCGCACCGGCCCCCCCGCTCTCGTTCCTTAAACTCTCTGCTGATAAGTCCCTAGCCTGCACATTAAATACCTCACCAAACACGCCCCCTTGCCCAGAGCTCCTACCCATATATCGCAGCCAAGCAGTAGATGGGGGGGGGGGGAACAGGCTGACCCCCCCAGACCCCCACAGAAGAGCTAAATCTCTCAGACCGTGCATAAGCATGTTTAATCCCCCGCTAACCCCCCCTGGAACTGCATCATGACTACCACTCCCAAGCGAGGTTAACAAAGGGGGGTAAGATAAAAAAGAGGTGTTCTCACCAAGCTGCCCGGGCGCTGAGGACCCGGCAGCCGACGATCCGGAAGCCCGATACTGCCTCTCCTCTTCAGTCCTCCTTTCATGATCCGATGATCCATGGACCATGTGGGAGGTGCTCTGCGACGCCCTCCTCGGCGTTCCCGGTGAATCGGCGAAAGTCTGTGCTGGGGACTGTGATCCTGCGATATCCAGGGACTGCTGATGGTCCCTGCGTGTGGAAACGGGGGATGGGGCCCTCGCAGCGTCCATTGACGGCTCGGGTACACGCGCCATGTTCGACCCCCCGCTGCCTTGCGACGTGACTTGTAAGGCGGCGCTGCTGGGGCCGGCTGTCAGCCGCCCGCGTTGCACCCCCCGCTGAGGCACCTGAGGAGCAGGCCCTCGTATAGGGTCTCTCCTGCCCGTCACACGCTGAGCCAGCTCACCTGACCTGGTGGCTCCGGCCGTTCCTGCTCTTGCCACCCTGCGTAGTCTGGATGTTGAGGAAGCCGACGCCTCCCCCTGCTGCAGGCCCCGCCGCGTGACCGGATTCCTCCCAGCTCGCCCTCGGGACCCAGCAATCCCACGGCACGCGCTGCTAGCTGGAGGGTCCCCGGAGGGGCTCCTAACTCGGCGTCGGGCCCGGGGGGGGACATCAGGGCTTAGGCGTGCCGGCGGCCAGGACCGCCGCAGCCGGCGCCCTCCGGTGGAGACCTGGGGAGATCCGCTCGCCACCCCCTGGAGAAGGCTGCTCACATTTTGTTGCAGCCACGCAGTACCCTGCGTGCTGGCTGCGTCTCGGAGGCTCTGCAGGAGTGCTTCCACCTCCATGACGTCGGCAGACCGGAGCTTCGTTCACTGGCAGACCGGCCGGTAAGTGAAGGCTCCAGCAGGATGGATGACGTGTCCTTTTTGGCGGTTTTCTTATTAACCGTCCTGAAAGCTCTCAGCCCACAGCTCCTCTTCTCCTCCCCTTTTTTGGATCCCTCCCCCTCCTCTATTCAAAAAACTCCTCGCAGCCCACTTAACCCCATAATGCCTATTAACCCCCTGTGGCCCTGAAGTTCGCATGCGACCCCGTCATGGCGGCCTCCCTTGATGGCCCGGGGCCCAGTACGGCCTTTCTTGACTCTACTCCTGCCAGGTGTCTGTCATCCTCTCTGCAATTCAGCAACCAACAATTACTTACTAGCTCAGTCTGACATATCCATGTGCTACTGCACACCTTCAACTCTTATTTAGTACTATAGTCATGAAGTACCAGTATATCTTGTAAGGGTGAGCGGTAACAACCGACTCTCTCTTGGCACCCCTCAGGTGCCCTTCCAGGACTACTCCAAACACTACACCTTCAACTCTGCTGCAACAAAGTACCCGATAATTAAGTCATCTCTGCTAATACTGATGCTGTTCACATCTTCAACTCTGTTGCAACAAGGTGCCTGATAATGAACTCATCTCTGCTTATACTGATTGTACTGGTGCTGTTCACACCTACTTCATTGCTTTTCCGGTGTTTAACCGCATGCCTGTCTGCAAAATATCAGATTGCAAATACATCTCAGCTGTCCCTGTGTATAATCACGCTCCAGCTCCCTCTGCCGCCCGACAAACCCTGCTGTCCTTGCCGTCCAGCTCTGCTGCCTCAAAGTCTCCGGTCTGTGCTGCTCACCGTAACCTACAGCTTAGATAATCCAGCTCAAAAAGTGATCCCATAAGAGGTACTGGACATGGAGCAAGTATTCATTTGGGCATTATGTATAGGGGCATTCTCTGGCTGGTTGCAGCATACAGGGCAGCCTTTGTCTGTGGCGCTGTACACAGGCTTGCGATCTGGATGAAACATTGCATAAATAGACACACTGTAGATAAGGGACTGTACATATGGAGTCAGTATAAAATCTCTCCCTCTTTAGTCAGTAACTTTGCAAAAATATCCATCATTGCTTATGCAAGCGTTCTGATCTTCCCCTTCTGAGCGTTCTTTACGATGAGCATCATGTCCATTTCTTTCTTTTTCTTGTGTAGCATGGGCAAGTTCTAACACTTTCTGTCTTAATACATTTCTCTCTTCTTCATGCATCATTCATCTACCGAGATTTGTCTTTCCTGTTCCCTCAGAAGCAGGATTGCCAACCTCCTTTGATATCTTTGTTGAACAACTGAACCAAAAGTCAAAGACAGTCCAAAATTTTTTCCGACATACACCACACATCTTTTTAGAGAGAAACTCCCCCACCCCAACACATCCTCAAAATAATGCCATAAAATGACAGAGACACCAAAAGTAAAGAGTTAGTCAACGATAAACCACAAGTAACAACCAACATCATATTGTCAAAAATGGTTCCGATTGTGGGGAAAAAAATCTCTTACAGCAGATTTGTCTTACCAAACCAGATAGGTCTCAATATCGGCGTGACCGCTACATAGAAGCACATGCTGTCATGCTTGGGTCAGGAGAGCTGCAGCCAGTCCGAGCACTGCGATGTAATCATTTTCTGTGTTATACGGACGTCTGACTGTGCCCCAAGTTGTCCAATCTTGCCTGATACACAGACATATTTTACCACCATCTGTGCTAGTAAAGCATGCTTAGTATATGTTAACACTTAGGCTGGGTTCACACATGCATACCGGGGCTTTGCGGAGGGCTGCGTACTTCCTCAGTTAAGCCCCACCCACTTCCGCACTTCTTCCGTTTAGGTTCCCGTGCAGTCGGCGGGCGCGTCATAAAAATGCATCCGCATACATCCGCATGTCCTGCGTACCCAATGTTAAAGATAGGTACGCAGGACGCAAGCAGAAATAGGCGGACCTAAACGGAAGAAGTGCAGAAGTGGGCGGGCTTTAACGGAGGAAGTACGCAGCCCTCCGCAAAGCCCCGGTACGCAAGTGTGAACATAAGGTTAGTGTTTTTGATGGGGGGTTAAGTGTTTTTGATGCTACTAAGTCATTTTGACCTCAATGGTGAAAAAAATGCAGTAAAAAAAGCAAAAATTGACATGCTGCATTTTTTTAAAGGGCACAACAGATAAAAAAGAAGGAAAAAATGTGCTGTGTGAATGATATTTTAGAAATCTCACTCATTTTGCTGTTACTATAAAACAGTGATTTTCAACCTTTTTTGAGCCGCGGCACACTTTTTATACTTAAAAAATCCCGAGGCACACCACCAACCAAAATGGCACAAAATGGTGCGTCCAGGTTTGAGATGAAAGTCCGCAGTCATTCTATGTGACTGCAGGCTTCTGAATTCTCACAGCGCAAGCACTGCACACTTTTAGGATTCTCCCTTGCCGGTGGCCAGAGTGGACGGTCATGACAGCACAAGTATGTGATTTGGATACTTCTGGTCACATTCTAACTAGACGTGTCCGGCCTCAGTCAATTCATTTTCATTGAATGAGGCCACACATGTCTAGTCAGCACGTGACCGCATGTATGTAAATCACCAACATCAGAGAATTATGATAGCAGTGTGCACTGTGAGAATTCAGAAGTCTGCAGTCACATAGTATGACTGCAGACTCATCACAACCTTGGACATCCCCTTTAATGTTCCTAACAAATAAAAATGAGAATGTGTATCACAAAAAAAACACATTTACATCCAGGTACCTGATAGATGACGTTGTTTGTGGAGTCGCCTCTTTCTTTTCATCTTCACCTTGTCCAGATGCCATGATGACTCTTCTCATCCACCGGCAGAGCTCGTTTCTGCAGACTTCCATCTTCTCCTGTCTTCTGCAGCACATCCCGACACAACACCCTTAAAGATAGCAGTGTTATTATAATGCTCCGGAATAACAATATCTGCCCTAGGCTGAGCCTCTGAGTAAATAATTGCCCCTCACTTTATTCCCAGCACATAATATGACCCTCACTGTCCCTCTTATGGTACATGCCATCCACACTACCCTCTCTCTCTTTTCCATACTTCACACTGCCTTCTCATACGGTGTCCCTCATAGAGAGCCCAGTCTCTCTACTGTGCCCCTTCATTACACTCCTCCTACTTGGCATACTGTCTCCTCCTGGCTGTTACCCTCACACTACTCAGTATCTATTATGTGTCCACTCACACTTTCATCCCCCCATACTGTCTGCACACATTTCTAATAGCCTCCTCCTGTACATCCCCCCCCTGCTAACATACCCCTTTGCTCTCTCCATATTTCCTCCTCACACATTCCCCCGACTCCCCATACTGTCCTCACACATCCCATCACCGTTGCTCCCAGTACTGTCAGCACACATTTTTCCCCTCGCTACTGTGTCCACCCCCATCTCCCCACTCACCCCCACAGAATATATCCACTGCCCTTCCGATAGAATAAATCCATCCCCTTCCACAGAATAAATGCACCCTGCCCCACACATGCTAAATAAATTCCAGCCCCCCCCCCCACGTACACACTGAATAAATCCCCCCCCCACACTGAATAAATTCCCCACACACACTGAATAAATCCCCCCACACACTGAATAAATCCCCCCACACACACTGAATAAATCCCCCCACACACTGAATAAATCCCCCCCCCACACTGAATAAATCCCCCCACACTTAATAAATCCCCCCACACACTTAATAAATCCCCCCACATACTCCCCATAAACCCACCCCACGCTGAATCTTCGGTGTCTTCAGCTCCACAGCACAGGAGCACTTACCACCAAGTCTCTTCTTTCTCCTGCGCGCCGGATAGTGACGTCAGCAGCGTGATCACATGACTTGATCACGCTGCTGGCGTCGCTCTGACCCGGCAGTCAGAGCCTCAATTGTACTCGCAGCTGGTAGATGTCTGCGAGTACAATTGATCTCCGGGAGCCGGCGCGCTGCAGCTTCTCTGTGCCGGCTGTCAGCTTGACAGTCGGCACAGAGAACAGCTGACTCCCGTTCCCCGCGGCACACCCGACCATGTGTCGCGGCACACTAGTGTGCCGCGGCACACTGGTTGAAAAACACTGCTATAAAACAATGGGGGGGGGTTTGCACATAGAAAAAGTGAAGCAACAATTGCATCATAAACTCTATGTAGGAATAAGCCCTTAGAGTTTTGCAACAATGTAAGAGCTACAGTTAGGGTATACAGTAGGTACATGTCATGTCTTTTCCATTTTTTTTTCTAGGGGAAGCTACTACAGTGCTGGCAGCTTTGCTGTGGTTTTTTGCCTTGGACCTGCCGTCAGCGTCTTTTCCCTGTGCTCTCCACTATGGTGGCGACCTGCTTCCTAGCTGAAACCGACTGCAAAGCTGTTTCTGAACCCCGAAGTGGTATAAAGAAGTGACATAAGATGGAATATGTGCACAGAACTGTCGTTTTGACATTGCTGTGCATTATGTTCATTTTTTTATTCTGTCAAAAAATGACATCATTTGCACATAACATTAAAGGGAACCTGTCACCCCCCTCAGGTGTTTGTAACTAAAAAAGCCACCTTGTGCAGCACTAATGCTGCATTCTGACAAGGTGGCTCTTTTAGTTATGCTCCCTGCACACGTTGAAATAAACGTTTATAAAATGTGCCCCCTCATACCGTGAAACTGTCCCAGGGGCGGATCTTTCCTTCCTAATCAGACGCAGCACAGCCGTCACTCCGGGCCTGTGCGCACCGGGCGTGGCCTCCTCTTGCTGCATTATCGTCCCTGGCGCCTGCGTTGTAAGTACGAAGGGCAGCGCAACTGCGCATGCCCGAAAAAACTTAATGCGCAGGCGCCGGGGACGATAATGAAGCAAGAGGAGGCCGCGCCCGGTGCGCACAGGCCCGGAGTGATGGCTGTGCTGCGTCTGATTAGGAAGGAAAGACCCGCCTCCCTGACTATTTCAGGGTATGAGGGGCGCATTTTATAAACGTTTATTTCAGCGTGTGCAGGGAGCATAACTAAAAGAGCCACCTTGTCAGAATGCAGCATTAGTGCTGCACAAGGTGGCTCTTTTAGTTACAAACGCCTGAGGGGGGTGACAGGTTCCCTTTAAAGAGGTTTTCCACTTTCACAAAACTGGTCCCCAAGTGCTTTTATGCTTGTAAAATACGAAAGAGAGCAGGTGTCCAACCTTCGTGGATCCAGTGCTGCTGCTCTCTGTTTTGGCTGTAGCAGTAACTTTACAACTACAAATGCAAATTGCCTCTTCAGAGAGGAAGACAACTTGAACTCCGGTGCCACCTACTGGAAGTAGCAATCCTAAAAGTCAATATTGACCCTTTAATGAGCCTTGTCCCATGACTTAGTATTAAAGGGAACCTGTCACCACGTTTTTGGAAGATGGGATAAAAATAGCGTTAAATAGGGGCAGAGGTGGGCGTTACATTAGTGTGTTTGTTATGCGTTTATTACCCACCTAAGTTGCCGAAATACCTTTGCAAAGTCTCCGTTTTCGCCTGTCAATCAGGCTGGTCTGGTCAAAAGGGCGTGTTGTCTTCCCCCAGATTTTGCGTAGTTTTCCGTTGGTGGCGTAGTGGTGTGCGCATGCCCAAGGTCCCGAATCCTCTGCCAGGGGATTTAAAAGAGCGCGCTGTTCGTTATTTCATTGGTGATCGGTGGGCGCGGCCATCTTCCTTTGGCCGCGCGTGCGCAGAAGCGGCGCTCTGCTGGCCGCGGCTTCAGGAAAATGGCCGCGGGATGCCGCGCGTGCGCAGATGGATATCGCGGCGGCCATTTTCCTAAAGCCGCGGCCAGCAGAGCGCCGCTTCTGCGCACGCGCGGCCAAAGGAAGATGGCCGCGCCCACCGATCACCAATGAAATAACGAACAGCGCGCTCTTTTAAATCCCCTAGCAGAGGATTCGGGACCTTGGGCATGCGCACACCACTACGCCACCAACGGAAAACTACGCAAAATCTGGGGGAAGACACCATGCCCTTTTGACCAGACCAGCCTGATTGACAGGCGAAAACGACTACTTTGGTAACGTATTTCGGCAGCATAGGTGGGGAATCGGGGTACACAAACTACACTATTGTAATGCACAGCTCAGGCCCTATTTAACAGTATTTTTATCTCATACCGAAAAAACGGGGTGACAGGTTCCCTTTAAAGTCAAATCAGAATCTCAATTTGCAGACATGTGTTTCAGGATATTGCCCCTCCTCGGTGTAAAGCATAAGATCTGATTTGGCTGTTTGAGATCTCACTGACTGGGTTCTAAGGGGTAATGAGCATAGACAGCCTTTCAACAAATGTTTCTGCTAGATCTGTTTTTTTTTCTCAAAGACTTGTATTAGCGACGGACTGAGACGGATGGTCACACGTTTCATCTGTCGTGCGCTGGATCCGTTGTAAAATTGCTGTCTGTCAGGCGGAGACAACGCACATAGAAACGTTTTTTCTGTACGTCGGAAAATCGCTCTGCGATGGATCCTGCACCGTCCGTCGTTGGCTATAATGGAAGCCTATGGACACAGGATCCGTTGCTGACTGTCAAAAGCAGGAATCCAGTGACGGGTTCCGTCTTTTGAAACTGAGCATATGCGGAAGAATTACCAGTCAGGGAAATTCGCTCTCTCTCTTTTTACTATTGATGCTGCCTATGCAGCATCAATAGTAAAAAGATATAATGTTAAAAATAATTTAAAAAAATAAAAAATCTTGATATTCTTACCTTCTGGCATCCCCCGCAGCCTTCCCGATGCTCGTGATGCTCATGATGCTTCCGTTCCCAGTAATGCATTGCGAGAATGACCCGATGACGTAGTGGTTTCGTGAGACCGCTATGTCATCGGGTCATTTCGCACGGCATTACTGGGAACGGGAGCATCGCGAGCATCGGGAAGGCTGCGAGGGACGCCGGAAGGTGGGAATATCAAGATTTTTTTATTTTTTTTTACTATTTTTAACATTATATCTTTTTACTATTGAAGCTGCATAGGCAGCATCAATAGTAAAAAGTTGGTCACACCTGTCAAACACTATGTTTGACAAGTGTGACCAACCTGTCAATCAGTTTTCCAAGCGATGCTACAGATCGCTTGGAAACCGCTACGGATCCGTCAAAAAAACGGATCCAGTGCATCCGTTTTTTACAATCTGCACAGGATCCGTCTTTTCAACATTTTGACGGATTGTTACTGATTGTAAAAAACAGAAGTGTGAAAGAGGCCTTAGACTTCTTTACAACTCCAGTCCAGAGCAGATCTCTGCTGCAGACAAACACTGAGCTCAGCGGCTCATACTGTCCACATCTGCACAGAGACCCAAGCAGTGGCAGAAAACTGGTGGTGGGTGAACAACTGCTCTGTTTGTTATTTTAAATGCATAAAAGCATTTGGGGACCACTTTTTTAAGTGGAAAACCCCTTTAAGGCAATCACTGCAGATTCATTTAATTGCCTCCTTAGAAATCTATCACCATGATAGGTGACATCTACCAACTTAAATATGGACAGATTCTACAGATTTTTTCATGTCATGAGAGAGAGACATGCAGAGAGATTTTTTTTTTCCATTTCTTACCTGTTCGGATAACCATATTGTCAATAGGAGTTGGGTACTATTGTGGTACCCGAACCAAACTTTCTGAAAAGTTCAGGTCAAGTACCAGAACCCGAACTTCCACCGGTTTGCTCATCCCTAATAATGAGTACAGAACGATCACTATTACGGTAGATCTGTAGGAAGGGGGAGCCAGGGCAGTAGTCATGGCCGATAGCAATCCTTTTATCACTCTCCAGCCTTCCCCCTTCATACTGACATATGTACCTCTCTGAGTACCTCAGTGCTGTTCCTTTACGCCATCAGGGTTTTCCTGGTACAGGACAGTGACCTCTGCAGACGATTGCAAGAGTAAAGAGTTACAGTCCGGTTTCACTTCAACTTCAACATGTTTACTCATCAACTTGTCATCCAGGGCACACACTAACAGCATCGGGCATCGGTGTCTCTGACCCTTGCCTGTCGCTAAGTCTGCGTTCGGGACGGTCCGTAGTATATAGTCCCACAGTGTCCTCAATGTCCAGTATTTCTGCCTTTCGTTGGGGCATTCCCTGCCGTTTCGCCCCAGTCCTGAGAATGGCGGCCCACGCAAAAACCTGCCACATCTTGGTGCACTTTCTCCCACTTTGCTCAGCCTTCTTCTGTCCAGCAGCTGTAGTCCTACTATTACTGCACTGTTTTTCCTGTAGGGGCGCCCAGGCCATCCCATCATGCCCCTCCTATCTTAACTATACCCTATGCTATACCTAATATCTATGATGCCCCCATCTAGTTGCCAACTTGGGGTACTATTCCCCTAACACTATACGGACTCGGGGCACTTACTTTCACTAACAACAGTATATGTGCAATTAAAGGAACAATGACATGACAACATATTATACATTTAGACTCTTAAAGGTAATACACCTAAGGTGTAGCAATACCTGTATGTAACCATGGTAATACACTTTAAATGTGTAGCAGTACCATACCTGAATAACAGTGATAATACATTGAATAATGTGGCAGTATCACATGACAAGTGGACAGTGGTTTAAGGGGCAGGGAACAAGGCATACAACTATCACATCCCCTACAGATCAATCTGTCCCCATACATATCTTATCAGCAGCACATCTGCAGTTTACCCCAGGCAATGTGCTGCAGAGAAGAATAATTTTTGTTACAGAATACTCAATCCAATCTCTAGATGAATGAGCAGCATTTTGATCGCTGTTTGGGTGATTACTGACATGTTTACACCTTTGAACTTTTGGCTATGCTATTGTTATTAATAAATGTGTATGCTACAGACTCACGTAAGTGACACACACACACACGTATCTGACACACACACACACACACGTATATACACATACCACACACTCATACACGGAGCACATACACTCACATATACTGTATGTATACACAGATCACGTACCTACACAGACATGATGCATTAACAGAGCACATACATACACATACATACAGAGTCATACAGAGACATGCTGCATACACAGAGCACATACATAAATAGAGGCATGCTGCATAGACAGAACACATACAGGCATACACAGAGCACATACATGCAGAGACATGTCAACACACGTACATACAGAAATATGCATACACAGAGCACATACATACATATATTCATAGAGAGACATGCTGCATATACAGAGCACATACATACAGAGAGCCTGTATACACATAGCACATAAATACATACATACACACATGTCTACATAGAGCAAATGCATAGAGACATGCATACTCAAAGCACATAAATATATACAGAGACACGTTGCATACACAGTGCATATTCATAAAAACAGACATGTATACAGAGCACATGCATACAAATACTGGCATGCACAGAGTACATGCAGTGGCATGTAAAAACATGGGCATCCCTGGTCAAAATTACTGTTAATGTGAACAAGGAAGGAGGTAGGTGAGAGGGGGAAGGTAGGAGCTATTCATGCCGGTAGTATAGATGCATCCGTTTCTGTGATTACAAACCAATGGGTGCCATACCTGCTGATGATTGCAGCTGACAGAAAAAAAATTGAGGATAGTTTCCTGCAAAACCAACTGGGTAAAAGCTGTAAGCTTACTGAATCGAGTTAAAAGTCCATACAAGTTAAAAACCTCAACACCTGTATGAAATATCTAAGTTAAAGCTGCAACTTAATGTCACCGTTGGTGCCTATTGTGTTCTATGAAGTGCTCTTTCCTCAATTCGAAATGTAATTTATAAATAGCAGTTAACAGGAACAGTGGAAGTCAAAATAAGGTCTGGAAGACCAAGCAACATTTCAGTGAGAGCTGATTGTTGGATTGCTAGAGTGGCAAATCAGAACCCCTGCTTTGCTGCATAAGACCTTCAGAAAGATTTAGCAGACTCTGAAGTTGTGGTACATTGTTCTACTCTTCAGAGACACCTGCACAAATATGGCCTTCATAGAAGAAAACCTCTCCTGCATCCTCACAATAAAATTCAGTTTCAGAAGTATGCAAAAGAACATCAAAACAAGCCTGCTGTATTTTGGAAACAAGTAGATTGTTTTATTGATAGTGAGCCCTTGCAGACAGGGTCCTGTCTCTCCAGTACCAATACTGATGACTCGTTTTGTTCAAGATTATTGCACTTGTTATTTGTAATGTATACCACTTTTCACGTGTAAAGCACTATAAAAATAAATAATAACAATAACAACACATTCTGTTGACCCATGAGGTTAAAGGGAACCTGTCACCATTTTTTTTACCTAGCAACTAAAAATATCATCTAATAGAGTGTGAGCTATACATTCCCCAACTACTTGTGAAACCCCCCCGACTCCCCATGAATCCCCCATAAGAACCTTTTATATTGCTCCTGCGCTGTATAGAAATATCGGTCCGGTCCGATGGGCATTGGTTCTGGCCCCTGTCCCCACCCCAAATTGGCGTGCTGTACGCATTCCATTCTGTGAATAGCGTTGTTCACGTACAGGTCCCGCGCGTGTGCCTTCAAATTGCCTTCTGCGCGTGTGCAGTATGCTTTGCCCAACTGCGGGCAAAGTCGTAAAGCATTAGTGCGCATGCTCCGGAACTACTATGTCCCTGAAGTCTTCCACTGTGTTTCGTTGCCAGAACCAACGCCCATCGGACCAGACCGAGGATATTTCCATACAGCGAGGGAGCAATATAAAAGTTTCTTATGGGTGATTCATGGGGAGTCGGGGGATTTCACAAGTAGTTAAGGAATGTATAGCTCTCACACTATTAGATGATATTTTTAGTTGATAGGCAAAAAAACTGGTGACAGGTTCCCTTTAAAATAGAACTCATTGGCCACAATGATCAAAGGTATGTATGGAGAAAAAAGGCACAGAATTTCAGGAAAAGAACATCTAGCCATTTGCCAACCATTAAGCATGGGGGTGGATCAATCATGCTTTGAGGTTGTGCTGCAGCCAATGGCACAGGGAGCATTTCATGAGTAGAGGGAAGAATTGATTCAATTAAATTTCAACAAATTTTTAATGCAAATATAACATCATCTGTAAAAAAAACTTAAGGTGAAAAGAGGATGGCTTCAACAAATGAATAATGATGATAAACACAAGTCAAAATCCACAAAAGACAACCTCAAAAGGGGCAAGCTGAAGGTTTTACAAATGGCCCTCTCAGGCCACTGATCTGAACATCATTGAAAATCTGTGGCTAGACCTCAAAATAGTAGTGCATGCAAGATGACGTAGGAATCTCACAGAACTGGAAGAATTTTACAAGGAAGAATGGATGAAAATCCCTCAAACAAGAATTGACAGACTCTTGGCTGGCTGCAAAAAAATGTTTACAAGCTGTGATACTTTCAAAATGGGGTATTACTAGGTACTAACAATGCAGGGTACCTAAACTTTTGCATTGGCCAATTTTTCCTTTTTGTATTTTTTAAAATGTAAAAGGTGACTTTTTTTTGCCTAAAATACAAAGGAAATGCGTCATCATACACAGAGCACATACATATAAGCACATTATAGAATGAGTCTCATAAGTTTCCGTGTTTCTTGACTCACACATCATACAGGACGTGTGGTGACATCACTGTGATGTCACCAAAGGTCCTAAAGCATTCTGAGCATTGGAAACTACACTGATAATGCTATTATTAATGTAGTATGTTTAATGAACATTGAGGCGCCTAAGGGACAGGGGGTCCTGGCCAATATCCCAGTTTTTCCTCCACTCGACATTGGAACCGTTGCGGTGTACTTGCACTTTTCACTGTAAATTCTTCTCTCTCTTTATTTAATATACATTACTCTCATGTATGTTGCTTCATTGCTTTGCACTTGCAGCTTGTATTATCTGAATTTGTTTCCAGTGAATTTATGCATATCAATATTCATGACTTTCCGTGTCGTATCTGTTTTACACTTGCAATATGACTCTTGTGCATAACTATTCCATCTTCATTGATTTTCAAGTGACACTTTACTTGTACTTCGGTTTTATTTTATCATATTTTTCAAAGTGTCCTGGATGCAGCTGGCAACTCTTGACTTTTCAGGATTCCCACAATTTGTTCCTCATCTGTGCTGTTTGTCTGGTGTTTAATGCTGTTTTATCATATAAGACAATAAAGTACATTATATATTTTCTTACCAATTGTGTCCTGCTCTCTATTGTTTAGCATGAAAGGTTACTTATGTATTTCGTGCATGTAGAACATTTACATTATTGATATTTGAGATAACTGTTTTGGTCTTCGTATTCTCTTTGTATTCACTTTGGTTCTGAATCTGGATTTGCCTGTATTAGTGTTCAGCTTTGCAATGACCAGCCATTTTTTAACAGAAGTAGTCTAATCACTGTCAGTTTTGACATCATTTTTCCACTGATGTCATATTTTGAATCCTTTGTCAGGTTTCATTTTTGACCATATGTTCTGGATTTATGTGACCCAGATGTCCTTCCCATGTGTGGATATAGTCATTTTTTCCATTTGTGCAGGGTCTTGACTCTTCCTTTACTGTGCTGAAAACATAAAAATTCCTATCTGCATTCACAATGGCCATCACCTGCTTTCTATCCAAGGTAGACACCACGATACCATGGAATTGGCAGTGAATTTTTTGCCGGCTGTCATATACCTTGAAGATAACAGTCCTCCTACTAGACTGAGAACATACAACACGTCTTTTACTGGTATGTATTCTGTCCATTTTCACTTGGTGACCTGAGGATTCTAAGTCAGTACCTTCTTTATTCTGCGTCCATCAACAAGGTAAATTGTTTCCTTGGTATTTAAGTCAAATTCTGTGAAAAAAAAACTTCTATAATTTGCTATGTGACTTGTTTCTCCAGATCGAATGCACCATCCTAATAATGTCTGGTCATTTGTCACTTTGAAGTCGCCTTTTTTATTATCTGCACCTGGATCATTGATTGTAGCTTTTTCCTTTTGCTTAGTCCCTTAAAAAAATGTTCTTTATTTCATATTGTATGATCTTTATTTAAAACTGCCAGGTTGGTCATTGAAACCAGCTCTAATTTCCTTATCGTACGACCTTCTATGTATCCTTTTCACAGCGATTACACTCTTACTTTCCATGGAGTCCTGCACAAGTTTCCTAGATATTCATCTACTCTGCTTTATAAATTCTAGAGTTGGAACTATCTCTGGTGTTGTCCCTGGTGCAATAATCAGCGCATTCTCTGTGGCAGATACACAGATAGTACACAATAATATGACTGCAACATGGCCGTCTTTTATAAACTTACCTATTGAACTCAGTTGAGTGATTACTTCCAGCACTGCCTCCAATATTGTGTTCTTTCTGTATCTGTGCCCATAACTAGTCTCAGATTTCAGCAGAATCATCAGCGCTCAGATATTATGGGATAATTAACTGCTTTACTCTTGGGACATAAAATACATCGACCATTAGATGGATCATTACAACATGGAGAGTTACAGGGAGGAACATACAAAATCAAAACAGAGAGGCCATACAATATCTATTTGGTGCACCTGGTTCGTCTAGACACTATGTGTTCATTAACACAGTCCTATCTACTGTCTTTTCAACATAGTCCCTCTACGGCATAAGCCTGCAGTTGTTGAATACTCCAACAGTACATAGCGGAACTTTCTTGCCATGGGTCTGTGTATGGAGATACTTACCTGCCTGTACATTCAGTAGTAGGGTGTTTTGGGGCAGGCATTGTATTATTTGCACTTACTCCTGGGGCCCTGTATATGAGGCTACACATCAACTTATGCACTGTACATTGGGACATTCTATGTATGTAACACTGTATATAATGGCACTGTCTTAATTCTGTACCGGGTTGCTCTCTGAAGGCGACACTGAATACTGGGGCACTCTTTGGATGAGACACAACAATAGCAGACAGGGGTGTAACTACAACAGGTGCAGGGGTTGCAATAGAGAGAAAGACTATTGCTATCAAAGATTTAAAATATTTGGGGCCCCGTTGGAGCTTTCGCATCGGTGCCCATGAGTTTCAAGCAGGGCCGGACTGGCCATAGGGCACTTCTGGCAAATGCCAGAAGGGCCGGTGCCAGTGGTGGGCCGCTCAATCCGCCGCCCCCGCCGTCGCATTCAACTATACCGGCGTATAGACGCCGGTACAGTTGAATGCAATGATGGAGGAGAGAGCGTCTACAGACGCTCCTCTCCCATCATTCCCCGCTCTGCCTCTGACACTGCGGGTGCGCGATGATGTCATATCATCGCGCACCTGCTGTGTCCCGGGCAGACTGCAGCTGCTGAGACAGGAGCAGGAACCAGGAAGCAACGCTGGGCACGAGGAGAGGTGAGGAGAGTTTTTTTTTTTTCTGGACTGTGGGGCCATTCTCGGAGGAGGTGAGGGGAGGAAGAGAAGAGATGTGGGCTGTATATAGTTCTCTGTGGGCTGTGCTCTGTGCTGTATACTGCTGTGGGCTGTATATAGTTCTCTGTGGGCTGTGCTCTGTGCTGTATACTGCTGTGGGCTGTATATAGTTCTCTGTGGGCTGTGCTCTGTGCTGTATACTACTGTGGGCTGTATATAGTTCTCTGTGGGCTGTGCTCTGTGCTGTATACTGCTGTGGGCTGTATATAGCTCTCTGTGGGCTGTGCTCTGTGCTGTATACTACTGTGGGCTGTATATAGTTCTCTGTGGGCTGTGCTCTGTGCTGTATACTGCTGTGGGCTGTATATAGTTCTCTGTGGGCTGTGCTCTGTGCTGTATACTACTGTGGGCTGTATATAGTTCTCTGTGGGCTGTGCTCTGTGCTGTATACTGCTGTGGGCTGTATATAGCTCTCTGTGGGCTGTGCTCTGTGCTGTATACTACTGTGGGCTGTATATAGTTCTCTGTGGGCTGTGCTCTGTGCTGTATACTGCTGTGGGCTGTATATAGCTCTCTGTGGGCTGTGCTCTGTGCTGTATACTACTGTGGGCTGTATATAGTTCTCTGTGGGCTGTGCTCTGTGCTGTATACTACTGTGGGCTGTATATAGTACTCTGTGGGCTGTGCTCAGTGCTGTATACTACTGTGGGCTGTATATAGTACTCTGGGCTGTGCTCTGTGCTGTATACTGCTGTGGGCTGTATATAGCTCTCTGTGGGCTGTGCTCTGTGCTGTATACTACTGTGGGCTGTATATAGCTCTCTGTGGGCTGTGCTCTGTGCTGTATACTACTGTGGGCTGTATATAGTTCTCTGTGGGCTGTGCTCTGTGCTGTATACTACTGTGTGCTATATATAGTTCTCTGGGCTGTGCTCTGTGCTGTATACTACTGTGGGCTGTATATAGTACTCTGTGGGCTGTGCTCTGTGCTGTATACTACTGTGGGCTGTATATAGTTATCTGTGGGCTGTGCTCTGTGCTGTATGCTACTGTGGGCTGTATATAGTTCTCTGTGGGCTGTGCTCTGTGCTGTATATAGTTCTCTGTGGGCTGTGCTCTGTGCTGTATACTACTGTGGGCTGTATATAGTTCTCTGTGGGCTGTGCTCTGTGCTGTATACCACTGTGGGCTGTATATAGTTCTCTGTGGGCTGTGCTCTGTGCTGTATACTACTGTGTGCTGTATATAGTTCTCTGTGGGCTGTGCTGTATATAGTACTCTGTGGGCTGTGCTGTATATAGTACTCTGTGGGCTGTGCTGTATATAGTACTCTGTGGGCTGTGCTGTATATAGTACTCTGTGGGCTGTGCTGTATATAGTACTCTGTGGGCTGTGCTGTGTATAGTACTCTGTGGGCTGTGCTGTATATAGTACTCTGTGGGCTGTGCTGTATATAGTACTCTGTGGGCTGTGCTGTATATAGTACTCTCTGGGCTGTGCTGTATATAGTACTCTCTGGGCTGTGCTGTATATAGTACTCTGGGCTGTGCTTTATATAGTACTCTGGGCTGTGCTTTATATAGTTCTCTGTGGGCTGTGCTGTATATAGTTCTCTGTGGGCTGTGCTGTATATAGTTCTCTGTGGGCTGTGCTGTATATAGTTCTCTGTGGGCTGTGCTGTATATATTACTTTGTGGGCTGTGCTGTATATATTACTTTGTGGGCTGTGCTGTATATATTACTCTGTGGGCTGTGCTGTATATATTACTCTGTGGGCTGTGCTGTATACTACTGTGTGGACTGTGCTGTATACTTCTACGTGGGCTGTGCTGTATACTACTGTGTGGTCTGTGCTGAATACTGCTGTGTGGGCTGTGTTATCTACTACGCGAGCTGTGCTATAGTATGCAGGCTGTGCTGTATACTATGCGGTTTGTGCTATATAATATGCGGACTTTGCTATATACTATGGGGAGTATATTATATTCTATGGGGGAGGCTGCGTTATATACTATGGGGGGCTGCATTATATTCTATGGGGGGCTACATTATATATTATGGGGAGGTGGGCTGTATTATATTCTATGGGGGTTACATACTCTGGGGTGGCTGCATTATACTCTGTGGGGTGGCTGCATTATACTCTGGGGTGGCTGCATTATACTCTGGGGTGGCTGCATTATACTCTGGGGTGGCTGCATTATACTCTGGGGTGGCTGCATTATACTATATGTGGGCTGCATTATACTGTATCGAGGACTATGGGGAATACGTTATACTATATGAAGAACTATGGGGTGCATTATACTATGGGAAGTGAATTGTACTACATGGATGACTGTGGCGGTGCATTATACTATATGGAGCACTATGAGGATTGTATTATGCTATATGGAGGACTATGAGGATTGTATTATGCTATATGGAGGACTATGAGGAGTGTATTATACTATGTGGAGGACTGAGCAGTGTATTTTAATATATGGAGGACTATAGGGAGTGTATTATACTATATGGAGGACTATGGAGCACATTATAATATATGGAGGACTATGGGGTGTATTTAACTAAACAAGTAAAATGCTGCATATTCGGATTGTTTTTGCTGGAACAAAAAGCCTTGTTGTCAGCAGCACATTGCCAGTGTAAACTGTAGATGTGCTGCTGAAAACATGATACTGTATGGTGATCTGTTAGTGATCTATTAGTGATCGTTCTGTCCCATCATTATTCCTCAGCTGGTGGAAAGAGGCCGGGAAACAAGCGTTGAACAACTTCAGTATTGTCGATCAAACTCGTTTAGCGGCCTGAACTCAGCGCACGTAAATACAACAGAAAGGCTTCTGTGTGATGTGCAATATGTTAGCATTTGGGGACCCATTTTAAACTTTGCCTAGGGCCCCACTTTGCCTAAAACCGGCCCTGCCTACAAGTGTACAAAGATATTATACAGTCACCATGTGACAAGTGGGCCTGTGTAACTTCAAATGCCAGGGCTGAATTTTAGTCCCAGTCCGGCCCTGGTTTCAAGTTACGCCACTGGTAGCGGAAGTATAATTGGTGAAACCTATGCAGCCGCACAGGGACCCAATAGATAAGGGAGCCCATTTCCACCTCTAAAGCAGGTGGAATTGTGCATTATGATTCGTTATTGCACCGCAAAGGGCCCATATATTGTTCTCGCACAGGGGTCATTGTCAGTCTGTGTCTGCCAGTGAGACACTGTATATATTGGCACTCTCTAGATAGCACAATGTAAATAGGGACAGCCTCTGGATGGGACAATGTATATAGGGGCACTCTGGATGGGACACTGTCTAGGGCACAATCTGGATGAGGCACTGTATATAGGGAGACCCTCTGGATGGAACACTGTATATAGGGGCACTGTTTGGATGGCATAGTGTATGAAGGAACACTTTCTGGATGGGACTTTATACAGGGCACTCTCTGTATGAGACACTGTATATACGGGCACCTTCTGGAAGGGACAATGCTTATGTGGGCACTCTCTGAATGGGGCAATCTTTGGATGTGGCACTGTACATAGAGGCGCTGTCTATATCACACTGTGGAGTACAAACTGAGCTCTGCTATATTTACATCTTCTTACTATATTTTTAATTGGATATATTTTGTGACCCTCTAGAGAGCGGCTAATTGGGTAAGACGTGTCAGGCATGAAACTTACGGAATTCCCATTGATACATCTTTTTTCCTTAGGCTCATTTACAGAATTTCTCAAGGTCTGTGGGGGTGGAGAGGCATTTTGGGTTTGTGGTGTTCCCAGCACGATGCCAGCTAGGAAGGAACGCGAGTCAGATTCTTAGAAGCGGTGGATGTCCAGGATAGGATGTGGGATAGAATAGGAGATATAAGGTAACAAGGACCACAGAAGGTGAAAGGTCACGGATGATCTTTTGTTATCATAGATGTGTTTGATCCGTGCACCCGTCACTCTGACGCATGATGTTTTTCCCAGTTTACGCTCATTATACTTCGTTTTTATCTATCACGGAACTTTGACGTTTTTTTTTTACCTCATAACAAAAAAGAAAACCGGCATAATTCATCATTACATAGTAATCAGTGAGAGTCATTAGTGATCGGATTCCCATCCTGAGCAGATGCATCATTACCGACTGATTATGGGAGTTAGTTCAGTAGTATCAAATAATAATTGCAATTGCAATGGGACACAAAATAAAAACGCAAATACAAAGATACAACATGATTAGATAGATAGATAGATAGATAGATAAATAGATAGATAGATAGATAGATAGATAGATAGATAGATAGATAGATATGGTATAGATAGATAGATAGATAGATAGATAGATAGATAGACAGATGAATATATAGATATGGGATAGATAGATAGATAGATAGATAGATAGATAGATAGATAGATAGATAGATAGATAGATATGGGATGGATAGATAGATAGAATTGTTCAGTACATACCTTGCCCTGAGTGGTTAAAAGTTCCTTGGGAAAGGGAGATAGATTAGTAATCCTGGAGACTCCCTCTCATTAATGACATACAGTACAGCAGAAGACAATTGAGTAACTCCCAGTAATCCATAGTATCCTGCCACCATTCATCCTGATAATTGGTCTGCTTTCATTTCATAACTGGAGGTCAGCGACCTTGACTAATGTCGGTCTCCTATGACTTTCTCACATGGAGGAGATGTTCCTCTATCTTCTTCTGCACCTGGTGACAATCAACATAAAATAGAAGAGGGAATCAGGGGAGCAATGAGATGGGAAATAGCCAGAGTGAGGGGCAATAAACCTAAATGTAAAGACTTCCTTTTCCTTCTTCTGGCGGACATGATCCAGTGAAAGGAATGGGTACGATATTTATTATTGCCATTGTATATTGAGAAGATTCTCCAGGGACCGTCCACATAAAAAAAAAATCTAAGACCTGACTGCAAGGATTCTTCACTAGATACAAAGCTTTCAAGGGTACAAGGACAAAGAAAAAATTCTAGATCAGCCACATCAGCTTGGACCAGGAGACAGGTAAATAGATAGCGATAGATAGATAGATAGATAGATAGATAGATAGATAGATAGATAGATAGATAGATAGATAGATAATATCTATAGAGGCGCTTCACTCTGAGGGATCCACAAGCTGTTCTCTTATGATCACCTCTGAAAAAAAACACTTGCAAAACTTGATTGATTACTCTTAGTTTTCTAGGCAAAGTATTATAGTGGCATCTGACAGACCCAAGCGAGTGAAGAGAAAGGATAAAAGACCTTTATTCAGAAGGAGTAGGGGTCATTCTTCCCTCCGGTGAAGGTGATTTCCATACCCAATGGCCAACTGAGTTAGGAAAAAGAATGTTCTCCTTCTTGCTGAGTTACAATCTCTGCCTGCCGAGCAACACTGAGCGGAATAAATGAGATCAGAACAGAGGAGAACTTTCCAAAATAGTCAAAATTCTTATAAAGTTTTTAGCCCAAATAATAAAAACATAAAGCAAAGCTCCTCAAATATTGAAATTTCATGGAGACACATTCAAAGAAAACATCCCAGGCCAGTTCCCATGAAAGTACCTAATAATCCAATCCATTCGCCACTGGTGATAAAATTCCACAACATGGAATCTTCACCATGGTGTTTTGGGAATTTTTACTGCAAGTCTGAGGTGACAATGAGTCCTACTAAGGCCCCACATGGGTTATGAATGGGTCAAGAATAAGAAAAACCACTTGAGGTTCCCACTTTTAGGAGAGCCAACTCAGAGTTTTGAATGGAGCTTGGGTGGCAAGCTCTGGCACAGTTGGTGTGAGCTTAACTTTAGCAAGATGTACGTTTGTATTCCATACCCTTGTGGGGCCTTCAGGGATTTTTAAAGGGAACCTGTCACCCCGTTTTTTGAAGATGAGCTAAAAATAGCGTTAAATAGGGGCAGAGCTGGGCATTACATTAGTGTCTTTGTGTGCCTTTATTACCCACCTATGCTGCCGAAATACCTTTGTAAAGTCGCCGTTTTCTGCTGTCACTCACGCTGGTCTGGTCCTATGGGCGTGGTGACAATGCTGTTTCTCCCCCAGAATCCTGCTCATCATTACGTTGGTGGCGTAGTGGTGTGCGCATGTCCAAAAGGCTAATCCACTGCCCAGGTGATGAAAAACAGCGCGATCTGCGCTATTCAGCCGTTTACCGGTGGGCGCGGCCATCTTTCCTGTGGCCGCGCGTGCGCAGATGGAGCGCTCTGCTGCCCGGGGCTTCAGGAAAATGGCCGCCGCAATCTCCATCTGCGCACGCGCGGCCAGAGGAAAGATGACCGCGCCCACCGGTAAACGGCTGAATAGCGCAGATCGCGCTGTTTTTCATCACCTGGGCAGTGGATTAGCCTTTTGGACATGCGCACACCACTACGCCACCAACGTAATGATGAGCAGGATTCTGGGGGAGAAACAGCGTTGTCACCACGCCCATAGGACCAGACCAGCGTGAGTGACAGCAGAAAACGGCGACTTTACAAAGGTATTTCAGCAGCATAGGTGGGTAATACAGGCACACAAAGACACTAATGTAACGCCCAGCTCTGCCCCTATTTAACACTATTTTTAGCTCATCTTCAAAAAACGGGGTGACAGGTTCCCTTTAAGTAGGTCTTACTTTTTTTTTTTAATTAAAAATATTAGTCAAATACCCAAGCGGCACTCAGAACCAATAAATGAATAGATAGATAAATAAATAGAATTGTCCTCTTACAATTATTAAAGGTCAGCATACACCAATAATGTTGATCATGCGACCACACTGTGAAAGGGGGCAATTGATTTCACCAGAGATGCAGTGTCATATGGAATCATGTATAGAAAGCAGTTAAGATCTGTGTGTAGCGCGTCCGAAAGGCTCCAGAGATGCCGTGGTGATTAGAGAATTTGGGTGATAAAACTCACTAACCCACTGGTGTGTGGTGAAGTGGCGGGACACCACATAGCAAAGTTGAAAAGGAAGACGCAAGCCCCCGAAATGTGTTGGATTAAGGACCGTTCACTGTTACCCTCCATCTACCCAACCATAGGCACGGGAGTGACCTCACTACCCCAAACTAGAAGCGGTCATTACCGCCCAGGTCAACCGACAGTGATTCCCCTCACTCTTTCCACCGACCGGGGCAGCGTTTGTTAATCTTAAGCATAATCACTGCCTAAAAACAGCCCTTCAACGTATTTTTAATTTCAGTATTTTTGACAACAGGTGGCAGTCGTCAACCAAGCAAGGCGGCTAAAAACCAATTTTAGTGTCAAGCGCCAGTGGGTTTCCATTTGATTATTTATCTATCTCTTTTTTTTGTGTGTGTTCTTGGCTGTGAGAGAGAATGTGATCTCAAGCTTTTAACACTATGGCATGAAATATCTTAAAAGTAAAAAAAACAAAACATGCAGGTGCCATGCATGTCGAAGGGTTGATCTAATCAAGCCTGGATATCATAGAAAGGACTCTGCTGTCCCTGCTGGTCATATACGGTACTATAACTGGTTTGCACTGTGTAATCCCCACATTGATTTCACAGGCTATAATTGAATTTCTTCCAGGAAATCTGTGTCTAAACAATGATAAAGGCGCATAAAGGATCTTGTTATCTCTGACAAGATAATAACAGAGGAATTCGGAGATAAGCAGCTAAACATCAAGCTTCACTGTCTAAAGACACCGCATCAATGAGCATCCAGGCTTTCAGACCCCTACTAATTTCACCGTGCTAAAATACATTATTAATAAGCCATAAAATGCTTAAAATTGCATCTATGCAAAAAAAAAAAAATGTATAGTATATGCCGAAAATTACCCTAAAATATTTTGGATCATATTGCTGTGCAGGCGGAGTGGGGGAAGTAATATGTTATATTTTACATAAATTGCAATTAGGAATTAAAGGGGGTTTGGAATCTCAGGCCTACGATACCACACTACAGAATGAAGAAGCTAAGGTGATTCTTCAAAAACCCTTTTTTTAATGCCAATCAGCGCCACCCTTGTCCCTAAGGCTGCAACTGGTACTACAGCTCTATGGTTGTATTTATACTAATCACACATAGATGTTATATATGTAAAAAATTGGGTCCAGCAAGCAAAGGAGACAGCTTTTCTCATACTTTTATAATGCTGCTACATAATGTGTGCATGACGGATGTCATCAATTTGATTGTGCAACATTTTTAAAGGGAACCTGAAATCGTTTTTTGCCTATTACCTTTAAAATCATGTAAATAGAGCACCTACAACCCCTTTATACTACCAGAGATGTCCTTTGCTTGCTGGGCCCAATTTTTTGTATAAAACTGGTGACCTCTTAACAAATATACCCGCCACATAAAGGTGGTCCTCTTTCCGGGAGAGTGCACTTCCTCTGTTCTTACTTGGCGAAGAATGGTCACAGGTTTTGCAGCTACAGATCAGTATGACAGATTCCTCGCCTGATTTGCAAAGTGATGGAACTCACCACTGCATATGTTGCGGCATCTGCTCGAGCAACGTCAGGCGGTGAGGTGACGGTGACTGATAATCTCATGAAGCAGAGGAGATGGAGCTTGTGATACCTTGATATCTGCCATTGGCAGGTGATGAGACATGTGCAGCGCCCCAGGGTCCTGGTCGTTGCAGTAATATCGTTCTCATCTAGAGGGGAGTGATGTTACGTTTGGAGGCAAAGAAGGACAACTGAATCCAGGTATCACAAACATGCAACACATTTTGCACTCCAGGCCACCAGGGGGAGCTCTGCTCCTATTTATTAGGGCACTCCTCACACTTAGGTAAAACTGGTTGCCTGGGGAGGAAGTTAGTGAGTTGCTGGCTGAGCTTGGCTCAGGTAGTTGGTCCCTGACAGGGGTGGGATCCTGTCAGGTGCTGAGACAGAAGGACACGGAGCTGTGCCTGCCCTGAGTGCAGCAGCTTCCAGAAAGAGACACTGAAGGAGAATTGTATTGTAGAGAGGGTGAAGAAGTCGTAGCAAAGGAGTGGATATCAGTCCTCCGGGCTCTCAGCGGTGCACGCGGCGGCTTCCGTTCCCAAGGATGCATTGCGCGAAGGAACGGAGATAACGAAGCCTTTGGTGAAACATGCATTGGGGCTTTGTGGGCCAGAACATATGCACCTTACCCCCATCTACTTCAACATATTATGTCTATGTAAGTATTCATGAATTCTTTCCTACTTAGGATTAGTCACAGCATCATGTCTCTATGACTAAGGGCATTTAGGCCAGGGTCTTTAACTTTACATTTTGTTTGCACATTTTTTGCACTTGTTCTCTGATGCTTGTATATGGTATATACTACATATGTGCTCTGGCCCCACTTTACAGGAGTACTTGATTTGTTCGGTTATAGTCCCTTCCTTTTTTAATCTTTATTAATAAAGTATTTGTTTTATGATACTTCATAAGTACTCTTCTTTTTTCATGTTGGTTGTTTAGTCTGATTATAGAGTGTGTCTCCTGAATGTTTTCCTATTTTTTGCTCAGTCTTTTGTTGGCATTTTTTACTTTATTGAGGTAGCAGAGTTACTCTGGACTCCGTCTGGCCTCTGTTCAGCGGTGTCCTTCTTTTCAGAAGTGCACAAAACTGTGGCCATCGACACTTTTATGTAATCGTAAAAAGACAGATACCCCCGGATCACAGTTCAGACCGCGTCCACAGTGCCTCCATCTGCCTCATTATAGGGAATCTTCCACCAGAGGTTCTGCTGAATCACGTATTTCAGAGATTTACACGGAAACCCCGATGAAAGCACTCAGTGCAGAGCGCAGGATAAATGTGCACCGAGCCTTACTGCGATCTTTGGGAGGCAGAATGAAAAAATGAACAGTGAGTGAAGAATTGGCTTTATTTATTTTTTTATGCCGTTCCTCATGCAGTATAAGTGATTAGACATTTTATTCTTCTGGTCAGAGCGATTACAGCGATAGCAGATTTATATCGGGTTTTTATGCTTGTCTTCTGTCACACACTAAGGCTGTGTGCCCACGTTGCATTTTTTATGCGCTTCTGCCATGTTTTTTGCCGCAGCGGAAACGCTAAAAAATGCTTTAAAAACGCATTCCCATGCAATCCTATGAGATTCTGCAGTTGCTGTGCCCATGCTGCGGATTTTCCTGCTGTGGAATTGCATAGCGGTAAAATCTGCAGCATGTTCATTATTTCTGCGGAATCGAGGCAATTATGCAGCCATAGGATTGCATTGAAATGCTCACTTTACACATGTGGCTATGCGGATGATACCCAGGTCTGGAGGAGAGGAGACTCTCCTCCAGGCCCTAAGTACAATATCCCTGTTAAAAAAAAATAAAAAATAGGGATATACTTACCTTCTGATGGACCCCGGAGTCCTCCCGCCTCTCAGCACGTGGCAGCTTCCGTTCCCAGGGATGCATTGCGCGAATCACCTGAGATGACGTAACAAAGGTCCTTCACGCAAAGCATCCCTGGGAACAGAACGTACCGGGAGCGCCGCTGAGGAGATCGAGGCCTTCGGAAGGTGAGAATAACCATGTTTTTTATTTTTTTTATTATTTCTAACATTCTATCTTTTACTATTGATGCTGCATTGGCAGCATCAATAGTAAAAAGTTGGTCACACTTGTCAAGCACTATGCTTAACAAGTGTGACCAACCTGTCAATCACTTTTCCAAGCGATGCTTCAAATCGCTTAGAAAACACAAGCTAAAAGCGCTTGCAAAATGCTTGTGTTTTGCAGGAAAACGCATGCGAATTCCGCATGCGTTTTACCCGCAGTAGGGAGTTGCGGAAATACTGCGGACATTTCCGCAGCATTTCTGCAACGTGGGCACATAGTCTAAAAGATGCTTTTTATTGCAAAAAAAAGTTTTTGCATCAACATATTTTGAGAGCTATAATTTTTCCATATTTCGGCCCACAAAGTCGTGTGAGGTCTTGTTTTTTGCAGGACAATTTGACGTTTTTATTAGTACCATTTTCGGGCACATGACATTTTTTGATCACTTTCTATTCTGATTTTTGGGAGGCAGAATGATCAAAATTCAGCAATTCAGGATTTTTTTTGGGGGGGTGGATACCGTTCCGCGTGTGGTAAAATTGATAAGGCACTTCAATTTATGGGGTCAGTACGATTACAGCTATATCTCATTTATATAGTTTTTTTTATACTTTTTTATGTTTTGGCGCTTTTACACAATGAAAACTACTTTATAGACAAAATAATTATTTCTGCATCGCTTTATTCTGACTTTTTTATATTTTTGCGCTGAGTGAGCTGTATGGCAGGTTATTTTTTGCAGGACAAGATGACGTTTTCAGCGGTACCATGTGTATTTATATCCTTCTTTTTGATCGCGTTTCATTCCACTATCTGTTCGGCGGTATGTTGATAAAGCATTGTTTTTTGCCTTGTTTTTTTTAAATTTTTTATGGTTTTCACTAAAGGGGTTACCTAGCGGGACAGTTTTATAGGTCGTGTCATTGCGGACGTAGCAATACCAACTTTTATTGTTAATATATTTTTTTTTATTCAAATATTTATTTATAGATACATCTGTTGATTTTTTTTATTATTATTTTTGTATATATTTTTACAATTATTTAACAAAAAATACTTTTTGTTAGCTTAACTATGGGACAATCATTTTTTGCAGGCTAATCGCTTCTACAGCATGGGGATGCAACAGCATCCCCATTCTGTACATACTGTCAGCTTGCATTGACAGAGAAACTTGCTGATCATTCACTGCACATGATCAGCAAGTTTCCTAGCTCTGTTGACCCAGATGTCGTCAGCCCTCTGCCGGGTCCTGGAATTCTGTGATCTCGTTTGATCGCAGCATTTCAGAGGTTAAAGTGCTGGGAGCGGTGCGTGACCGCTCCTGGTACTTAGTGTCAAGTGTCAGCTGTCAGAAACACATGGCAGCAACAGTGTTCGTGGGCATCGCGCAGACGTAATAAATCCATCCCTGGTCAGATAGACCCAGGTCACATGGACGGATTATTACGTCTGATGTCAGAAAGGGGTTAAAAATAAAAGAATGCTTCCATGATTACTTATTTATCATTGTCTGCATGTTGGTTTAATATGAGAATTTTGGGGACATTCAATTGGTCTGAATTCCACCATTTGTACCTGGTCAGTGTCATCATCTACTGCTTGATGCACTTCGACTACTCCTCTTGATTCTTCATGAAAACAAAAATTCATTTGCTTCCATGGATGCAATTTTTTCATCTGTGTTTTTTTGGAAATGTGTATTTTATGTGCATAGGTCTGGCAGAAAAGGCAAATTTTTTGCAAACAAAAATTCATGAGCTTCCATCGCTACAATTTTTGGTTATCATCACCTTTACCATCATTTTTATTGAAAATAAGAAGTTATGGGCATCAGCTGGGGTTAATTCTTCTGGTAGGACGCTGTGCAGGAAATTTCCATCAATCTCCAGGACGTACAGTATAGGCAATGGCAGAACAGTCTGCCTGATCACCAAAGGCAAAGAAGGATAATTTTTGGACCTTTTTCTGTTTTCAAAAGGCATGAAAAGTCTGTCAGTGCACCGTGTTAATAGCAAACTTGTTGGGGTCGTCCACCTTTGGGCACTGTTTTTTAATATGTTCACATATTGTATCACCAAATAATGCCATCTTAAATTGCTACATAATCCCATTTTGTTATTTTTTACCCTTTGAGGAAGTGTAGGGTTTGTCACCACCTAAATCTGTCCCGTTTGTCAGTCTGACTTTGAGCAGTCCCCCTCAAATTGAACATTTAGAGAGCTTTCTATTTCTACTTCGCATGTATCTGCTTTTAATGCAGAAAGAAAATAAATGAAAATTTCATGTAAAATTCATGCAAATCACATGCAAAATATGAGCAATTCTGATCTGTTCGCTGTTTGATAAATCTGAGGAATAAATCCGTCCATATCTGCGTCTAGCCTGGAGCTTGTAAGCATATTGACCCTTGTTATAAAGAGGGGCCTGCAGCACACGGAAGGAAGCCATCTTGCATAATGCGCCTATAATTATGATAATTTAGTAAGAAGTGCCATATTGGGCCCGGTGTCTTCTGACATCACTGCATTTTCTAGGCTTATTTTGAGCTTCGTTTACCATTAAATTTGCATATAATGCTGGCTATTTCACGTCTCCTGTACTGACTTTCATATACATCTGTCCTCTCTATTCTCTACTAAAGCTGAATTCCAAATTCTGTAGGTTTTCTGCTCACTGCTGACACTCTGGTAATATTCATGATGACCATGTGTTATTGGGACACTCTAAAAAGTTTTTGGGCACTTTATATTGGGGCTACCTACCACTATTCTTGGAGCCATTGAGGTCCCAGGTATGGAGTGCATTTCTTTACTAATATTGGGACATTTTTGCGATACAGAGGAGAGCAGAATTATACATTGGGTCAGTGTGACACTATATGTCAGGGGCACTGACAACATAGATGGAAGCACTGTAGCGCTCTTCAATAGGCAGGTGTGGCCATCCTTATAGGCGCACTCTAGTCTCATGGTTGGGCACACTCTGGAACTATTTATTGGGTATCTGGCACTATTTATCAGGACACTCTGGCATCATTTGTAAAAGCAATCTACCATTATCTTCACTTTGGACCATGGATGGGAGCACTCTGGAACTATTTGAGTGACTGACACTTTTAAGGCACCTAGGCCCCATGGATAAGGACACTCAACCTATTTTTTGAGTCACTGTGACAGTATTTATCAGGGCATATATGGTAGCGCATTGGCACTATTTATTAGATCACGTTGACATTGTTTGTGAGGGCACTATGGCACCATGGATGGGAGTACTTTGGCATTCAGTCACTGAGACTTTGCATTTTGCATCCAAGGGTACTCCGCACCATGGAAGGGCACAGTGTAGAACTGCTTACTGGACCTTTGTGGCAAAATTTATCAGGACACTCTGGCACAGTTCATTTGGTCACTGGAGCACTATTTACCAGTGAATATTGGTAGCATAATTAAGGGCATTGTGTCATGGTTCATTGGGTTTCTGTGACACTGTTCATGAGGGTGTACCTGGCACCAAGGATAGGAACACTCTGGCACTATTCATTTGGTCACTGTTGCTCTGTTTGAGGGCAGTCTATCAATATTTATTTGGTCACTGTGGCAGTGTACACAAGGCTGCTCTGCCACTATTTACTGGGTCACTGTGGCACTGTTTGAGGGCACTCTGGCATGATTCATTTGGTCACTGTGGCACTGATTGATGGCACTCTAGCACTATTCACTGAGTCACTGTGACACTACTTGAGGGCAGTCTGACAATATTCATTTGGTCACTGAGGCACTAATTATAAGGGCACTCTGCCACTATTTACTGGGTCACTGTGGCACTGTTTGAGGGCACTCTGGCAATATTAATTTGGTCACTGTGGCACTGTTTGAGGGCACTCTGGTACTATTGAATAGATCACTGTGTCACTATTTACAAGGGCACACTGGCACAATTCATTGCGGAATCCTGACTCTAGACAACACTTTGGCACAATATAAAGGAGTACATTTGGCGTTATTTCTGGTAGCAATGTTGTACTGTTCACATGGGCACTCTGGTGTTAATTATTGGGAATAATCTAACACTGTACATGTAGGCACTGTTGTGCTTTTTTGTTGAACCACATTACAGGCGCCCATCTTTAATGAAACAATGTGCCTCTATGCATTGGACTGCTCTGACAGCTATTATACATGGTGGCTGTTACGGGAGCAGGAGGTGCATGTGGTTCGTGGACCCACTGTGCCATGGACAGAGGAGAGCCTGGAGAGGCATGACTAAGCAAACACCCGACCCCTGATGCTGTGGTTAGACTTGGTTCTGGATGGACGCCAGGTGCTACTACAGGACAGTCCTTCAAACACACGACAGCTGACACTGAAACAGCAGGTGCATGCAGGTACTGTAAGTGTACTGTCTGGCTGTGTTATATACTACGTGGGCTGTGTGCTACTTGGCTGTGCTATATTTCTCTGCTGTATCTGTGCATCATGAATCGTGGTATATGTTAAAGAGGGGGGCCCACTGAGACTCTTTCGACCAGGGCCCTCAAAAACCTGGAGCAGGCCCTGGCTTCACTGATTGGTCACCGAACAATCAGCAACAGGCGCAGTCTGGCCGCGAATTGGCGCGGAATTTGAACCACCCTTCGCTAATTGGTCGTGCCCGGCCGGCCAAATCCTGTGTATAAATGGCATTATTCTGGAAACTTCATAAATAAACTGCATACATATTCTAGAATACCCGATGCCTTAGAATCGGGCCACCATCTAGTGTATATATACATATATATATATATATATATATATATATATATATATATATATATGGCATTGCTTTGGATAAAGCGATCTCATTATCTGGCAACTACCTCCAATTCATCTATACTTATTGCATATTTACATATCTTTTCCCATGGAGCTTTGCCGTTAGCTTGATCTCTCTAATGAAAACCAGCATCCACCACTTTTAACAAACAGGTCAATTTGATATACATTGACATTTCCTTTCTCTCTTTCCATTATCCCATGACATGCTCCAGCCTAAGGCGACATTATATCTGTGTTCTGGCGGATTCCAGCGCAACATGTGACAGCCGATTAGCACAGAGCCATCAGTACGTTTTCCCATTATCCACTTAGTTAAACCTGACTGATCCTCTGCCTCCTATATTCGCCATAAGCCGACTTAGTGCTTGAATTTGAGGAATCCGCAGCATCCCAGGCATAAAAGTGAACCCCGTCGATGGATAAATGCCCTTTACTGTAAGGGGTTAATGAGGAAAAATCATGGAGCAGCTTAAAATAAAAACAAATGGGGCTCTTTAGATAAGGAAAGGATCAAGAGGTATCAGGACTGTGTACACAGCATGGAGCTCAGCAGTAATAATCCCAGCCTATTTCCATTTAGATTACTATATTAATGTGCCCGGGTGTCGTTCCTGCCAGGTGGAGATAGGACACATGGTGCTTTCACCGTTAACATATTCAGTGCCGCAGGTGCGCTGCACAGACGCCTTGTGTATTCACCGAATAATTGCAGAATCCACAAAAAAACAAGCTAAACTAATGCTCCCGGGTGGTGGTCCCCCATACATGGGTGTAACAGGGGTCCCACTAAAATGTAATGTAAAATGCAGAAGGGCCCCACCAGGCACAAGGGCCCAGGGGTGAGGACTACCTAATAGATAGATAGCTGAGCTGCAACTAGGCTGTCCTTCACCAATGGAAAACACATATCGATAGATAGATAGATCACTGTTGTCCAGGTGCGGCAGCTCCCCAGTGCTGAGCGGTCACGTGGTACCGCTCATTAAGGTAATGAATACGTGCTCCACGCTTATGGGAGTGGAGACACATGCATATTCATTGCCTTAATGAGCGGTACCACGTGACCGCTCAGCACAGGAAGAGCTGCCGGCGCCAGGATGGTGATGCAGTGACGGTGCGAGGAGGGTGAGTATGATGTCTTCTGTTAGCCGGCTCCTGCTCCACTGCTCCCCCTGCCCCGCTGGCTTTCTGGACAATGACTCATGTATAAGCTGAGGGGGTTGTTTCCAGCACAAAAAAATGTGCTGAAAATCTCGGCTTAAACACGAGTATGTACGGTAATTAGTGTTTTAGTGCACATTTGCAAGGCTACGTCCCCACGGTCAGTAATCGGCAGCGCTTTGGACAAAGCACATGTCCGCTCCGTCCAAAGCGCTGCCGGCTTTTGAACGCAGGTGAATCCGCATGTGTTGATTGAACCGTGCGGAACCACTGAACCTAATACATTGGACAGGTGATATTTATCTTGCGGAGACTGAGCATCTCCGCAAGATAAAAAGACATGCTGCGGTCTGGAAAGATGCGCCGCATGTCCGTCTCCACTGGGAAGCTGGAGGCATCGGTGCATGCATAGTGGGGATGGGATTTCTTGAAATCCCATCCACTAAGCTGTAACAACTAGCCGCTGCGGGTTGGATATATTCGCAGTGTCCAACCCTCAGCGTTTACTGACAGCGGAAACATACCTTAAGAGATCTGGACTTAATGACCCACCCCATCTTGCAGTTTAGTATACCACCGAGTTTGGCGTCTACTAGAAGCTAATGTGCATGACTATTTTCACAAACCTGAAAAAAGAACTTCCGCGCATGCGCGGTAAAGTTTTATTACACTAATCGCCATTTGTAAAAAGGAAATCGATATATCAAGACTGCGCAAGCGCCGATGACATCACACATCTAATATCGAGAGAATTGCTATGTGTATGTTAAACCAAACAGACATATTTGAGACTTAGTAACATATACTGTATGTAACAACAATTACAAAGCTAGTCTATGCATGGAAAATATATAACACCATATTTATATGAGAAAGAGAACCACAGATAGATTTAATCACATATCAATCCAACTCACAATGAGTAAGGGAAGAAACTTTCTAGCACTATTTTCAATACAGACATAGAGAAAGAAAAAAAAACTTTTAATTTTTTTTCTACCTTACCTTTGTCTCTTCTCTTTTCTTTTTTTCTCTTTCTCTTCCCCCTTTTACCTCTCTTTTCTTTCCTCTATGTATAAATAATACAAAGTGCAATCAAGAAAAATGGGGAAAAAATATCCTATATATATATACAAACGTGGTCAAAATTGTTGGTACCCCTCATTTAATGACAGAAAAACCCACAATAGTCACATAAATAACTTGAATCTGACAAAAGTAATAATAACAAATCTATGAAAATGAACAAATGAAAGTCAGACATTGCTTTTCAACCATGCTACCACAGAATTAAAAAAAAAATAAACTCATGAAATAGGCCTAAAGAAGAATGGACTAAAATTCCAGCAGAGCATTGTAAAAGAAACTCATTGATGGTTACTGGAAGCGGTTGGTCGCAGTTATTTTGGCTAAAGGTTGTGCAACCAAGTATTAGGCTGAGGGTGCCAATACTTTTGTCTGGCCCATTTTTGGAGTTTTGTGTGAAATGATCAATGTTTTGCTTTTTGCTTCATTCTCTTTTGTGTTTTTTTTTCATTTAAGACAAATTAAATGAAGATAATAATACCAAAGAATTTGTGTTTGCAATCAATTTCAGGTAGAAACTGAGTATTATCTGACAGAATTGCAGGGGTGTCAATACTTTTTTGCCACAACTGTAAATACATTCCTTTACTTAAATTGAAAAAAAAAAAAAAAGTACACATATTTAGTATCGCCGCGTCCGTAACAGCACGACCTATAAAACTGTCCCACTAGTTAACCCCTTCAGTGAACACCGTAAAAAAAAAACGAGGCAAAAAACAACGCTTTATTATCATACCACCGAACAAAAAGTGGAATAGCATGCGATCAAAAACACAGATATAAATAACCATGAAAACGTCATCATGTCCTGCAAAAAACAAGCCACCATACAGCATCATCAGCGAGAAATTAAAAAAGTTATAGTCCTCAGAATAAAGCGATGCAAAAATAATTCTTTTTTCTATAAAATTTATCGTATAAAAGCGCCAAAACATAAAAAAAATATAAATGAGGTATCGCTGTAATCGTACTGACCCGAAGAATAAAACTGCTTAATCCATTTTACCAAATGTGGAACGGTATAAACGCCCCCCACCCCCAAAACAAATTAATGAATAGCTGGTTTTTGGTTATACTGCCTCACAAAAATAGGAATAAAAAGCGATCAAAAAATGTCACGTGCCCGAAAATGTTACCAATACAAACATCAACTCGTGCCGCAAAAAACAAGACCTCACATGACTCTGTGGACCAAAATATGGAAAAATTATAGCTCTCAAAATGGGGTAATGCAAAAAAATATTTTTTGCAATAAAAAGCGTCTTTTAGTGTGTGACAGCTGCCAATCATAAAAATCTGCTAAAAAAAAAAAAAAAAGCTATAAAAGTCAATCAAACCCCCCCTTCATCAGTTATGGAAAATAAAAAAATTAAAAAAATGTATTTATTTCCATTTTCCCATTAGGGTTAGGGCTAGGGCTAGGGTTAGGGTTAGGGTTGGGGCTAGGGTTAGGGCTAGGGTAAGGGTTGGGGCTATGGTTAGGGTTAGAGTTGGGGCTAGGGTAAGGGTTAGGGTTGGGGCTAGGGTTAGAGTTGGGGCTAGAGTTAGGGTTAGGGCTAGGGTTAGGGCTTGGATTACATTTAAGGTTGGGATTAGGGTTAGGGCTGTGTCAGGGTTAGGGGTGTGGTTAGGGTTATGGTTGGGATTAGGGTTAGGGGTGTGTTGGAGTTAGGGGTGTGGTTAGGGTTGGGGTTAGGGGTGTGGTTGGGATTAGGGGTGTGTTTGGGTTATAGTTTCAGTTAGAATTGGGGGTTTCCACTGCTTAGGCACATCAGGGCTCTCCAAACTTGACATGGTGTCCGATCTCAATTCCAGCCAATTCTGCGTTGAAAAAGTAAAACAGTGCTCCTTCCCTTCTGAGCTCTCCCGTGCGCCCAAACAGGGGTTTACCCCAACATATCAATTATCAGCGTACTCAGGACAAATTGGACAACAACTTCTGGGGTCCAATTTCTCTTGTTTCCCTTGGGAAAATAGAAATTTGGGGGGGCTAAAAAAACATTTTTGTGGGAAAAAAATGATTTTTTATTTTCACGGCTCTGCGTTATTAACTGTAGTGAAACACTTGCGGGTTCAACGTTCTCACAACACATCTAGATAAGTTCCTTGGGGGGTCTAGTTTCCAATATGGGGTCACTTGTGGGGGGTTTCTACTGTTTAGGTACATCAGGGGCTCTGCAAATGCAACATGACGCCTGCAGACCAATCCATCTAAGTCTGCATTCCAAATGGCGCTCCTCCAATTCTGAGCTCTGCCATGTGCCCAAACGGTGGTTTCCCCCCACATATGGGGTAACAGCGTACTCAGGACAAATTGCACAACATCTTTTGGGGTCCAATTTCTCCTGTTACCCTTGGGAAAATACAAAACTGGGGGCTAAAATATAATTTTTGTGGAAAAAAAAAGAATTTTTATTTTCACGGCTCTGCGTTATAAACTGTAGTGAAACACTTTGGGGTTCAAAGCTCTCACAACACATCTAGATAAGATACTTAGGGGTTCTACTTTCCAAAATGGTGTCATTTGTGGGGGGTTTCTGTTGTGAACTGTGTTTCTGGGCTCCCTCTGGTGGTCACTAACGGTATTGTGTTAGGCATGTCTTGTTGCAGGCCTGAGCTCCAGCTGTGTCGTTAAGCAGCGGGTGTTCCCTATTTGAGTCTCCTCTGGACTCAGTCTCTTGCCTGGCATCGTTGTATCCAGACCTATATGGTCTCCTCCGGATTCCTTTCAGTCTGCCTCATGCAAGAAAAGCTAAGTCTGTTTTGTACATTTGGATCATTTGCATTATTCAGTGTTTTTGTCCAGCTTGCTTTACATTTGATTTTCTGACTCGCTGGAAGCTCTAGGGGGCTGATATTCTCCCTCCACATCGTCAGTCGGTGTGGGGGTTCTTGAATATTCAGCGTGGATGTTTTTGTAGGGTTTTTTGCTAACCGCATAGTCCACTATCTATTTTCTACTATTTAGACTATTGGGCCTCACTTTGCTGAATCTAGTTCATCTCTACGTTTGTGCTTTCCTCTTGCCTCACCGTTATTATTTGTTGGGGGCTTTCTATATCTTTGGGGTTCAATTTCTCTGGAGGCAAGTGAGGTCTTATTTTTCCTCTATAGGGGTAGTCAGTTCTCCGGCTGGCTCGAGACGTCTAGAACCAACGTAGGCACGTTCACCGGCTACTTCTAGTTGTTTGTGTTAGGATCAGGTATGCGGTTAGCCCAGTTTCCACCTCCCTAGAGCAGTACTTGTATTTTTGCTTTCTTGCCGGAATATCAGAGATCCTCAGCCATTGGGATCATAACAGGTTTCAATGTTTAGGCATATCAGGGGCTCTCCAAACGTAATATGGCGTCCCATTTCAATTCCAGCCAATTTTGCTTTGAAAAGTCAAACAGTGCTCCTTCCCTTCCGAGCTCTGCCATGCACCCAAACAGTGGTTTACCCCCACATATGGGGTATCAGCGTACTCAGGACAAATTGCACAACAATGTTTGGGGTAAAATTTCTTCTGGTATCCTTGGGAAAATAAAAAATTGGGGGTGAAAAGTTCATTTTTGTGAAAAAATATTATTTTTTATTTTTACGGCTCTACATTATAAACTTCTGTGAAGCACTTGATGGGTCAAAGTGCTCACCACACATCTAGATAAGTTCCTTGGGGAGTCTACTTTCCAAAATGGTGTCAATTGCGGGGGGTTTCAATGTTTAGGCACATCAGGGGCTTCCCAACGTAACATGGCATCCCATCTCAATTCTAGCCAATTTTGCATTGAAAAGTCAAACGGCGCTCCTTTCCTTCTGAGCTCTGCCATGCACCCAGACAGTGATTTATTCCCACATATGGGGTATCAGCGTACTAAGGACAAATTGCAAAACAATGTTTGGGGTACAATTTCTTCTGGTAACCTTGGGAAAATAAAAAATTGGGGGCGAAAAGTTCATTTTTGTGAAAAAATATTATTTTTTATTTTTACGGCTCTACATTATAAACTTCTGTGAAGCACTTGATGGGTCAAAGTGCTCACCACACATCTAGATAAGTTCCTTAGGGAGTCTACTTTCCAAAATGGTGTCAATTGCGGGGGGTTTCAATGTTTAGGCACATCAGGGGCTTCCCAACGCAACATGGCGTCCCATCTCAATTCTAGCCAATTTTGCATTGAAAAGTCAAACGGCGCTCCTTTCCTTCTGAGCTCTGCCATGCACCCAGACAGTGGTTTATTCCCACATATGGGGTATCAGCGTACTCAGGACAAATTGCAAAACAATGTTTGGGGTACAATTTCTTCTGGTAACCTTGGGAAAATAAAAAATTGGGGGCGAAAAGTTCATTTTTGTGAAAAAATATTATTTTTTATTTTTACGGCTCTACATTATAAACTTATGTGAAGCACTTGGTGATTCAAAGTGCTCACCACACATCTAGATAAGTTCCTTAGGGGGTCAACTTTCCAAAATGGTGTCACTTGTGGGGGGTTTCAATGTTTAGGCACATTAGTGGCTCTGCAAACGCAACATGGCGTCCCATCTAAATTCCAGCCAATTTTGCATTGAAAAGCCAAATGGCGTGTTAGGGCTAGCGGAACGCACCAAATTAAAGGAGAGATGGTATAAGGTGCGTTCGCAGCCCGGGGTCCACCGTGCAGAGATGGAACCTGCTGCTGAGTAATGACGGACTATATGGCGGATGATTAATGAGCGACTTTCACACATCAACACACACACAATTTCAAGTATACACTAGAGCATGGCTGTGCAGTCATGCGAAACTTTTATAGCTGCAGCAAGTACAGGACCTTCCCAATGAGAGGCTGCCACAGAAGTTGAGCACCTTCAGGACCTTCCTAGAGGACCAATGGGATTTGCTGCAGTATCTAAGCATGTGACCCTTGATCTCCAATGAGAGATCTTACCCTGGGCATGCTCAGTATGTGAAAAGCAGGACTTAGTCCCAGAAAGACCTGCTCGCTGCTGAACATTGCTGGATACAAAGACAGAGCCTGAAAGGGCAGTAGTAACCAGTCATCCAGTATCAGCCTGAGCTAGACGCTGGGACCAATGTTTCCGCTGAGCAGACTCCACTGCAGCTGGAGAAAAATGGGAGACCACAGTGGAGATTGTTCGAGATTCCCCCTGTGTGGAGGCGGGAACTCAACACCTAACATTGCGCTCCTTCCCGTCTGAGCTCTGCCATGCGCCCAAACAGTGGTTTACCCCAACATATGGGGTATCGGGGTACTCAGGACAAAGTGTACAACAACTTTTGGTGTCCATTTTCTCCTGTTACCCTTGGTAAAATAAAACAAATTGAAGCTGAAGTAAATTTTTTGAGAAAAAAAAATTAAATGTTCATTTTTTTTAAACATTCCAAAAATTCCTGTGAAACACCTGAAGGGTTAATAAACTTCTTGAATGTGGTTTTGAGCACCTTGAGGGGTGCAGTTTTTAGAATGGTGTGACACTTGGTTATTTTCTATCATATAGACCCCTCAAAATGACTTCAAATGAGATGTGGTCCCTAAAAAAAAATGGTGTTGTAAAAATGAGAAATGGCTGGTCAACTTTTAACCCTTATAACTCCCTAACAAAAAAAAATTTTGGTTCCAAAATTGTGCTGATGTAAAGTAGGCATGTGGGAAATGTTACTTATTAAGTATTTTGTGTGACATATCTCTGTGATTTAAGGGCATAAAAATTCAAAGTTGGAAAATTGCAAAATTTTCGCCAAATCTCAATTTTTTTTCACAAATAAACGCAGCTAACATCAAAGAAATTTTACCACTATCATGAAGTACAATATGTCTCGAGAAAACAGTGTCAGAATCACCGGGATCCGTTGAAGCGTTCCAGAGTTATATCCTCATAAAGGGACAGTGGTCAGAATTGTAAAAATTGGCCCGGTCATTAACATGCAAACCACCCTCGGGGCTTAAGGGGTTAAGGGTTCAACATTCCAGCATCCAGAAACAGGGAAGGTCTATGAGATTAAATAGTATTTGACATGTAGTTCAGACTATGTAATATATCTTCTCATGTGTCCATGTAATCTATGGTATATCGGTGACACAACATGTGAATTTAAGACCAGGATGAATCATCACCGATATACCGTAAGAAAAAAGAGATTGGGCCTTCCAGTCCCAAAACATTTTATAGAATGTGAACACTCTGAAAAGGAACTTAAATGTAAAATAATAGATGTAGTCCCAATTCATAGAAGAGGGGGCGATAGAGAGCAGATCCTTAAAAAGAAAGAGTTAATGTGGATTTATGAATTGAATACTCTTAGGCCTGGGGGCTTAAATGTTGACTTTAAAATACATACGGTTATTTAAAGCTAGGTAGATGTTTCTGGTCTAATCAGTGAAGTTGGGATCTGGGAGTAGCAGTATGTTACTGTTATCTTAGATTTAGGGGTACTATGTTATTTGTTTAATTATGGATATCCCTAATTTTATAAATTTGTTTTTTTAGGTGCATTACTGTCCATCAGTATGAAATACTTACCTTGGGAGAACATACTAACATGGAGGACGGAGATTTTTTCAGCTTTTTCAGGAAATTGTCCCATAAAAGAAATACACGAATAATATAGTAATTATTTTTTGATGTTATTGAGTAAATTTTGACATTTCATGTGAATGGATTAAAGGCCAATTTATTAATAAACCAAAATATTGGAATATCCAGCAAAAGGAACCATCTGCGTTTGCTATTTTTGTCTAACAGCATGCGATTAACCGGGACAATGATGCAACTGCCTTTAGTTGTCACAGTTGAGGCATTTTGACCCGGAGGGGTTAATTGCAGCATTTGGACACTATTTGACTCCAGGAGATAGCCTGAATAAGGTGTGGTTCGGAGCGTCAGGGCAGGATTATGCACCGTAAGGAGTCCATGCGGTATTTAGCGCAGCGCATAGTTTAAACTTGGATGATCTGGAAAAAGAATAGAGGATGGTTCTATGTGGGACTATATCCCAAGAGGTATGAAGGCATAGTGCGCCGCAGTAAGGGCGCCGTGGAAGCGCTTTAAATATTAAATAATAAGAGATAATTCAGTATGCCACAACAAATATGGCAGTATACTGCGCTTATGCACATGCGCTGTCCAAAAAATGCCACACAGAGTACATGATTGGCCTGTAACCCCTATCACAGTGATGACTGTTGTGAATTCCGCTCTTGGGCTCCCTCCGGTGGTTGTAAGTAGCACTTTTGTGAGTTCTGCTCTTGGGCTCCCTCTGGTGGTTTTGAGTGGTATGGCTGCTTCTTGGATTTAGCATCAGCAGCTGCTTCCACTGATCGTCTTTCTGGCTCGGCTATTTTAGTCTGGCCTTTTCCCTCAATCAATGCCAGTTGTCAGTTGTTCCTGCTTGGAATCACGGCTCTTTTGGATTTCCCTGACACTCTGACCTGTTCAGCAAAGATAAGTCCTTGCTTGTCCTTTTGCAGTCCTCTTGTTGTGGACTTTATTGTTCAGCACATTCTATGTTTTGCTCATTTGTCCAGCTTATCAGTATGGATCTATTCAGCTAAGCTGGAAGCTCTGGGCAGCAGATTTTGCCCTCCATATCTTTAGTCAGGTGTGGAGATTTTTGCATTTCTCTGCGGTGGACTTTTTCTAGTTTTTATTACTGACCGCACAGTGTTCTATCCTGTACTATCTATCTAGCTAGAAGTGGCCTCCTTTGCTAAATCTTGTTTCATTCTACGTATGTCATTTCCTTCTCCTCTCACAGTCATTATTTGTGGGGGGCTGTCTTTCCTTTGGGGATTTTCGCTGAGGCAAGATAGCTTTCCTGTTTCTATCTTTAGGGGTAGCTAGTTCTCCGGCTGTGACGATGTGTCCAGTGTTGTGGATTCTGTTTGTGGGCTCCCTCTGGTGGTTACTGCTGGTACTGGGTGACTTTGGTGAATTGCGGCCTTTGGTTTCCACCTGTCCATCAGAGGCTGGGTGTTTCCTATTTTACCTGGCCTTTCTGTCATTCCCTTGCCGGCTATCAATGTATTCAGATGTGCTCTGTTTTGTTCCTGCCTACCTGCTCCCAGATCTTTCAGGATAAGCTAAGTGCTGATTTTCAGTTGTTTGGTTTTTTGTCCAGCTTGCTTATTATGTCTCTATGCTTGCTGGTAGCTCTAGTGGACTGAGGTTCTCCCCATGTGCCATGAGTTGGCACATGGGTTCTTGTAATCTCAGGATGGTTTTTTTAGGGTTTTTTGCTGACCGCTCAGACCCCTTTTGTATCGTTCAGCTTTCTAGTTTACAGCGGGCCTCAATTTGCTAAACCTATATATATCATCTCTATGTGTGTGCCTTCCTCTCATTTCACCGTCAATACATGTGGGGGGCAACTATACCTTTTGGGGTTCGTTCCTCTGGAGGCAAGTGAGGTCTTTATTTTCTCTGCAGTACTAGTTAGCTCTTAGGCTGGTGCGTGGCGTCTAGAACCAACGTAGGCACGCTCCCTGGCTATCTCTAGTTGCGTTTGTCAGGCGTAGGGCAGCGGTCAGCCCAGGTTCCATCACCCTAGAGCTCGTCCGTTATATATTTGTACCTTGCTTGTCCTGTGCTATCCCTAGCCATTGGGGATTCATGACAGTATAGCCGGCCCACAAAGTGTTAATTGTTTGGGCTGAAGCAGGAGAAAAAGAAGTGTTTAAGGGAAATTTTTTTTTTTTTTTTTCCCTTCAGAGTTTTGCTGCCTAGCCCTTAATTGCTGTCTAGCTGCTTCTTACCTCCTCTTAACCCTTGAATGGCTCTGATCTTAGCTGTTTAACATGGATGTCCAGAGTTTGGCTTCCAGCCTGAGTAATCTCGCGGCAAAAGTTCAAAACATACAGGATTTTGTTGTTCACACTCCCATGTCTGAACCTAGAATTCCTATTCCAGAGTTCTTCTCTGGAGATAGATCTACCTTCCTGAATTTCAGGAACAATTGTAAATTGTTTCTTTCTTTAAAATCTCGCTCCTCTGGAGACCCTGCTCAACAGGTCAGGATTGTAATATCTTTCCTGCGGGGCGACCCTCAGAATTGGGCATTTGCATTGGCACCAGGGGATCCTGCATTGCTCAGTGTGGATGCGTTTTTTCTGGCATTGGGATTGCTCTATGAGGAACCCAACCTGGAGATTCAGGCTGAAAAGGCTTTGTTAGCCCTCTCTCAGGGGCATGATGAAGCGGAAATATATTGTCAAAAATTTCGGAAATGGTCGGTGCTTACTCAGTGGAATGAGTGCGCCCTGGCTGCAAACTTCAGAAATGGTCTTTCTGAGGCCATTAAGGATATTATGGTGGGGTTCCCTACGCCTACAGGTCTGAATGAGTCTATGGCTATGGCCATTCAGATTGATCGGCGTTTACGGGAGCGCAAACCTGTGCACCAGTTGGCGGTGTCTTCTGAACAGGCACCTGAGACTATGCAATGTGATAGAATTCAGTCCAGAAGTGAACGGCAAAATTGTAGGCGGAAAAATGGATTGTGTTTTTATTGTGGTGATTCAGCTCATGTTATATCAGCATGCTCTGAGCGCACAAAAAGGGTTGATAAATCTTTTGCCATTGGTACTCTGCAGCCTAAGTTCATTTTGTCTGTGACTGATTTTTTCACTGTCTTCCATTTCCGTTGATGCTTATGTGGATTCGGGCGCTGCCCTGAGTCTTATGGATTGGTCATTTGCTAAACGCTGCGGTTTTAGTCTGGAGCCTCTGGAAGTTCCTATTCCTCTGAAGGGAATTGACTCTACACCATTGGCTATGAATAAACCGCAGTATTGGACACAAGTGACCATGCGCATGACTCCCGTTCATCAGGAGGTGATTCGCTTCCTTGTACTGTATAATTTACATGATGTACTAGTGCTGGGTCTGCCATGGTTACAAACTCATAATCCTGTCCTGGACTGGAAAACAATGTCTGTGTTAAGCTGGGGATGTCAGGGGGTTCATGATGATGCACCTCCGATTTCAATCGCTTCATCTACTCCTTCTGAGATCCCTGAGTTTTTGTCTGACTATAGGGATGTTTTTGAGGAGCCTAAGCTCAATTCGCTCCCTCCTCATAGAGATTGTGACTGTGCTATAGAATTGATTCCTGGCAGTAAGTTCCCTAAGGGTCGTTTATTTAATCTGTCACTGCCAGAGCATACTGCTATGCGGAATTATATTAAGGAGTCCTTGGAAAAGGGACATATTCGTCCATCTTCGTCCCCTCTGGGAGCAGGTTTTTTTTTCGTGGCAAAAAAAGATGGTTCCCTGAGGCCTTGTATAGATTATCGCCTTCTGAATAAGATTACAGTCAAATATCAGTATCCATTGCCATTATTGACTGACTTGTTTGCTCGCATTAAGGGGGCTAGGTGGTTCACTAAGATAGATCTTCGCGGTGCGTATAATCTGGTGCGGATAAAACAAGGTGATGAGTGGAAAACCGCATTTAATACGCCTGAGGGCCATTTTGAGAATTTGGTAATGCCTTTTGGACTCTCCAATGCTCCGTCAGTCTTTCAGTCCTTTATGCACAATATTTTCCGTGAATATCTGGATAAGTTTATGATTGTGTATTTGGATGATATTTTGGTGTTTTCTGATGACTGGGAGTCTCATGTTCTACAGGTCAGGAAGGTGTTTCAGGTTCTGCGGGCCAATTCTCTGTTTGTGAAGGGCTCAAAGTGTCTCTTCGGAGTCCAGAAGATTTCTTTTTTGGGGTACATTTTTTCTCCTTCTACTATTGAGATGGATCCCGTCAAGGTTCAGGCAATTTGTGACTGGACACAACCTATATCTGTTAAGAGCCTACAGAAGTTCTTGGGGTTTGCTAATTTTTATCGTTGGTTCATTGCAAATTTTTCCAGTATTGTTAAACCTTTGACTGATTTGACTAAAAAGGGTGCTGATGTTGCTGATTGGTCTCCTGCGGCTGTGGGGGCCTTTCAGGAACTTAAGCGCCGGTTTTCTTCTGCTCCTGTGTTGTGTCAACCAGATGTTTCACTTCCTTTTCAGGTTGAGGTTGATGCTTCCGAGATTGGAGCGGGGGCGGTTTTGTCACAGAGAAGTTCTGATGGCTCGGTGATGAAGCCATGTGCATTCTTCTCTAGAAAATTCTCGCCCGCCGAGCGCAATTATGATGTGGGTAATCGGGAGCTTTTGGCCATGAAGTGGGCATTTGAGGAGTGGCGTCATTGGCTTGAGGGTGCTAAACATCGTGTGGTGGTCTTGACTGATCACAAGAATCTCATTTACCTTGAGTCTGCCAGGCGTTTGAATCCTAGACAGGCTCGTTGGTCGTTGTTTTTTTCTCGTTTCAATTTCGTGGTTTCATACCTGCCAGGTTCAAAGAATGTGAAGGCAGATGCTCTTTCCAGGAGTTTTGTGCCTGACTCTCCTGGAGACTCTGGGCCTACTGGTATCCTTAGGGATGGGGTAATATTGTCCGCCGTATCCCCAGACTTGCGACGTGCATTGCAGGAGTTTCAGGTGGATAAACCGGATCGTTGTCCACCAGAAAGACTGTTTGTTCCGGATGATTGGACCAGTAGAGTCATCTCCGAGGTCCATTCTTCTGTGTTGGCTGGTCATCCTGGAATATTTGGTACTAGAGACTTGGTGGCCAGGTCTTTTTGGTGGCCTTCCTTGTCTAGGGATGTGCGTACCTTTGTGCAGTCTTGTGAAGTGTGTGCTCGAGCGAAACCTTGCTGTTCTCGGGCCAGTGGGTTGTTGTTATCCTTGCCCATCCCGAAGAGGCCTTGGACGCACATTTCCATGGATTTTATTTCTGATCTCCCGGTTTCACAGAAAATGTCCGTTATCTGGGTTGTGTGTGACCGCTTTTCTAAGATGGTTCATTTGGTGCCCTTGCCTAAGTTGCCTTCCTCCTCTGAGTTGGTCCCTTTATTTTTTCAGAACGTAGTTCGTTTGCATGGGATTCCGGAGAATATCGTTTCTGATAGGGGATCCCAGTTTGTGTCTAGATTTTGGCGGACGTTTTGTGCCAAGATGGGCATTGATTTGTCTTTCTCGTCTGCATTCCATCCTCAGACGAATGGCCAGACGGAGCGAACTAATCAGACCTTGGAAACTTATTTGAGGTGTTTTGTTTCTGCTGATCAAGATGACTGGGTTGCTTTTTTGCCACTGGCCGAATTTGCTCTTAATAATCGGGCTAGTTCTGCCACGTTGGTCTCTCCTTTTTTTTGTAATTCAGGGTTTCATCCTCGTTTTTCCTCTGGTCAGGTGGAGTCTTCGGATTGTCCTGGAGTGGACGTGGTGGTGGACAGGCTACATCAGATTTGGAATCAGGTGGTGGACAATTTGAAGTTATCTCAGAAGACTCAGCAGTTTGCTAATCGCCATCGCAGCGTGGGTCCCCGACTTCTTGTTGGGGATTTGGTGTGGTTGTCTTCTCGTTTTGTCCCTATGAAGGTCTCTTCTCCTAAGTTCAAGCCTCAGTTCATCGGTCCTTATAGAATCTCGGAGATTCTTAACCCTGTATCTTTTCGTTTGGATCTCCCAGCATCGTTTGCTATTCATAATGTGTTCCATCGGTCGTTGTTGCGGAGGTATGAGGTGCCCGTTGTTCCTTCGTTTGAGCCTCCTGCTCCGGTGCTGGTGGAGGGAGAATTGGAGTATGTTGTTGATAAGATCTTGGATTCTCGTGTTTCCAGACGCAAACTCCAGTATTTGGTTAAGTGGAAGGGTTATGGTCAGGAGGATAATTCCTGGGTGGTCGCCTCCGATGTTCATGCGACTGATTTGGTCCGCGCCTTCCATAGAGCTCACCCTGATCGCCCTGGGGGTTCTCGTGAGGGTTCGGTGACCCCTCCTCAAGGGGGGGGTACTGTTGTGGATTCTGTTTGTGGGCTCCCTCTGGTGGTTACTGCTGGTACTGGGTGACTTTGGTGGGTTGCGGCCTTTGGTTTCCACCTGTCCATCAGAGGCTGGGTGTTTCCTATTTTACCTGGCCTTTCTGTCATTCCCTTGCCGGCTATCAATGTATTCAGATGTGCTCTGTTTTGTTCCTGCCTACCTGCTCCCAGATCTTTCAGGATAAGCTAAGTGCTGATTTTCAGTTGTTTGGTTTTTTGTCCAGCTTGCTTATTATGTCTCTATGCTTGCTGGTAGCTCTAGTGGACTGAGGTTCTCCCCATGTGCCATGAGTTGGCACATGGGTTCTTGTAATCTCAGGATGGTTTTTTTAGGGTTTTTTGCTGACCGCTCAGACCCCTTTTGTATCGTTCAGCTTTCTAGTTTACAGCGGGCCTCAATTTGCTAAACCTATATATATCATCTCTATGTGTGTGCCTTCCTCTCATTTCACCGTCAATACATGTGGGGGGCAACTATACCTTTTGGGGTTCGTTCCTCTGGAGGCAAGTGAGGTCTTTATTTTCTCTGCAGTACTAGTTAGCTCTTAGGCTGGTGCATGGCGTCTAGAACCAACGTAGGCACGCTCCCTGGCTATCTCTAGTTGCGTTTGTCAGGCGTAGGGCAGCGGTCAGCCCAGGTTCCATCACCCTAGAGCTCGTCCGTTATATATTTGTATCTTGCTTGTCCTGTGCTATCCCTAGCCATTGGGGATTCATGACAGTCCAGGGAGTGACAGGAACATCCCACGGCTACTGCTAGTGTTGTGTTAAGATCAGGAACTGCGGTCAGTATAGTTGCCACCTGCTCAGAGCTAGTCACATGTCGCTCCTTAATCACCAGTCCATAACAGATGACGCGCTTGGACATGCTCAGTAAAGCTTGATAGAACGCTGTGTAGCGTACATGGTGTCCTCCATGAACAACAAGTATCCCAAAGGGTAAGCGGAAGCACATTATTAATATAATGATCAGTTAGACAGTGAAATGTGCGATAGATTAAGTGATAATGGGTATAATATGTATGCGAACACATGAGCACGTAACACTTTTTGGCACAGATGCACATTATGTGAACCATAGCAGATGGTAATAAGCTGTAATGCACGCTGATTACTGTATATGTACGGCACTTTATGTAATGTATAATATGATTGGCTGTAATTGGGGATTGTTGAAATGCCTATATATATGTACTCTGGGGAAACACCCACTGCTTGAGAAAGGCTCATTCAGAGCTGAAACATTGCCCAGACATGTGGGTTTAATACATCCTGCACATTATTTCAAAGGATATGGAGTGCTGCCTACTTTTTTGAATTTTGTACATTTTGGATAATCAATGGACAGGTTGCCTGGGGGCCTTGCACCCGAAGATAAGTGAAATTATGTTTGTTCCTATTTTTATTAATAGATAGATAGATAGATAGATAGATAGATAGATAGATAGATAGATAGATAGATAGATAGATAGATATGGGATAGATAATGATAGATAGATAGATAGATAGATAGATAGATAGATAGATAGATAGATAGATAGATATGGGATAGATAGATAGATAGATAGATAGATAGATAGATAGATAGATAGATAGATAGATAGATAGATAGATATGGGATAGATAATAGATAGATAGATAGATATGGGATAGATAATAGATAGATAGATAGATAGATAGATAGATAGATAGATAGATAGATATGGGATAGATAATAGATAGATAGATAGATATGGGATAGATAATAGATAGATAGATAGATAGATATGGGATAGATAATAGATAGATAGATAGATAGATAGATATGGGATAGATAATAGATAGATAGATATGGGATAGATAATAGATAGATAGATAGATAGATAGATAGATAGATAGATAGATAGATAGATAGATAGATATGGGATAGATAATAGATAGATAGATATGGGATAGATAATAGATAGATAGATAGATAGATAGATAGATAGATATGGGATAGATGATAGATAGATAGATAGATAGATAGATATGGGATAGATGATAGATAGATAGATAGATAGATAGATAGATAGATAGATATGGGATAGATGATAGATAGATAGATAGATAGATAGATAGATAGATAGATAGATATGGGATAGATAGATAGATAGATAGATAGATAGATAGATAGATATGGGATAGATAGATAGATATGGGATAGATAATAGATAGATAGATAGATAGATAGATAGATAGATAGATATGGGACAGATAGTTAGATGAGAGGTGGGAGGAAAGTTCAGCGTGGACGTGCTGCTCCAGGAGTTTGGAAGCGAATGGGAGCAGTTATATTGGACGGTAGCTGGACATAGCAGTTGGATCGAGGGTTGGCTTTTTAAGGATAGGCGTGATTGTGGCATGTTTGAACGCAGAGGGGAAGGTGCCAGAAGTTAGTGATAGGTTGAAGAGGTAGGTTAGGGATGGGATAAGAGTGGTGGTGAGGTTGAGGAGGAGGTGGGATGGGGTCGAGCGCACAGGTGGTGAGGTGCAATTTGGAGAGGAGACAGTGAAGCCCCCCTTCAGTGATGATGGATAGGGAGGTTATGGGGTTTGGGCATTGGTCTGGTATACAAAGGGGTTGTGGTGGTTGAACAATCAAGATTTGCCTTGTTTTCTCGATCTTATTTTTAAAGTGTGTGGCAAAGTCCTCAGCAGAGATGAGAGAGGTTGGAGGGGGCAGTGGGGGCAGAGGAGGGAGTTAAAGGTTTTGAATAACTGTTTGGGGTTGTAGGATAGTGAAGATACGAGGGTTGTGAAGTAGGCCTGCTTAGCAGAGGTGAGAGGTGATTTAAAAGTGAGTGTTGCTTGTTTGAATGCAGTGAAGTCATCTTGCGAATGTGTTTTCTTCCAACGCCACTCTGCAACCCTGGACACTTGCCAGAGCTTTTTAGTGGTGTTATTGTGCCAGGGTTGTCTATTAATGCGTCGCACTAGCCATGAACGAGAGGGGCAACCGTGTCAATAGATGAAGCAAGAGTGGCATTGTAGAAAGCAGTAGCACTCTCTGTGTTGTGGAGTGAGGATATGGATGCCAGTGGTAGGATAGAGTCAGAGAGCATGTGGGTGTCTAGGTGTGCAAGGTTTCTGCGGGGGTGCGCATGTTGCTGGACATAGGTGACCGATGAGGAGGACAGGGATGAGAAAGTGAGTAGATGGTGGTCAGATAGAGGGAGAAGGGAGGTGGTGAAGTTAGATAGAGAGCAGATACGAGTGAAGACCAGGTATAGTGTATGTCCGTCTGTGTGGGTGGCTGCGGAGGACCACTGAGTAAGTCCAAAAGATGAGGTAAGGGACAGAAGTTTGGAGGCTGTTGACTGAAGGGTATCTAAAAATACGGTATACATAACCAAAATCCAATAGTGGACTCACCACCTCCAAAAGCAATTCTCATACACATACACTGTTGTGAATTTGCTTTTTGCTCCCTCTAGTGGTTACTAGTTTTTTGACTCTGGTTTTTCTGTCATTCCTTTTATCCGCACCTGGGTCGTTAGTTAGGGGTGTTGCTATATAAGCTCCCTGGACCTTCAGTTCAATGCCTGGCAACGTAGTTATCAGAGCTAGTCTTCTGTGCTCTTGTCTACTGATCCTGGTTCCAGTTATATCAGCTAAGTCTGCCTTTTGCTTTTTGCTATTTGTTTTGGTTTTGTATTTTTGTCCAGCTTGTTCCAAATCTATATCCTGACCTTTGCTGGAAGCTCTAGGGGGCTGGTGTTCTCCCCCCGGACTGTTAGACGGTTCGGGGGTTCTTGAATTTCCAGTGTGGATTTTGATAGGGTTTTTGTTGACCATATAAGTTACCTTTCTTTATTCTGCTATCAGTAAGCGGGCCTCTCTGTGCTAAACCTGATTCATTTCTGTGTTTGTCATTTCCTCTTACCTCACCGTCATTATTTGTGGGGGGCTTCTATCCAGCTTTGGGGTCCCCTTCTCTGGAGGCAAGAAAGGTCTTTGTTTTCCTCTACTAGGGGTAGCTAGATTCTCCGGCTGGCGCGTGTCATCTAGAATCAACGTAGGAATGATCCCCGGCTACTTCTAGTGTTGGCGTTAGGAGTAGATATATGGTCAACCCAGTTACCACTGCCCTATGAGCTGGATTTTTGTATTCTGCAGACTTCCACGTTCCTCTGAGACCCTCGCCATTGGGGTCATAACAGTTTGCCAGGCCAGTATTAAATGTTTAATGCATTGCAGAAGAGGGATTATAAGAAAGAAGATTCTGAGGTTTTTTTTTTTTTTTTTCTTCTTCCCCTTTACCTCAGAGTGGCTATGCTTGCTGCAGACATGAATGTCCAGACCTTGATTACAAGTGTGGACCAGCTGGCTACTCGTGTGCAGGGCATACAAGACTATGTTATCAGAAATCCTAGGTCAGAACCTAAAATACCGATTCCTGAACTGTTTTCCGGAGACAGGTTTAAGTTTAGGAATTTCGTAAATAATTGTAAATTGTTTTTGTCCCTGAGACCCTGTTCATCTGGAGATTCTGCTCAGCAAGTAAAAATTGTTATTTCGTTCTTACGGGGCGACCCTCAGGATTGGGCTTTTTCGCTGGCGCCAGGAGATCCGGCATTGGCTGATCTTGATGCGTTTTTTCTGGCGCTCGGTTTACTTTATGAGGAACCCAATCTTGAGATTCAGGCAGAAAAGGCCTTGCTGGCTATGTCTCAGGGGCAGGACGAGGCTGAAGTGTATTGCCAAAAATTTCGGAAATGGTCCGTGCTGACACATTGGAACGAGTGTGCACTGGCCGCTAATTTTAGAAATGGCCTTTCTGAAGCCATTAAGAATGTTATGGTGGGTTTTCCCATTCCCACAGGTCTGAATGATACTATGGCACTGGCTATTCAAATTGACCGGCGGTTGCGGGAGCGCAAAACCGCAAATTCCCTCATGGTGTTGTCTGAACAGACACCTAATTCGGTGCAATGTGATAGAAAAACCGCAAATTCCCTCATGGTGTTATCTGAACAGACACCTGATTTAATGCAATGTGATAGAATCCTGACTAGAAATGAGCGGAAAATTCATAGACGCCGGAATGGCTTGTGCTACTACTGTGGTGATTCTACACATGTTATCTCAGCATGCTCTAAACGTATAGCTAAGGTTGTTAGTCCTGTCACCGTTGGTAATTTGCAACCTAAATTTATTCTGTCTGTAACTTTGATTTGCTCACTGTCATCTTATCCTGTCATGGCGTTTGTAGATTCAGGTGCTGCCCTGAGTCTCATGGATCTCTCATTTGCTAAGCGCTGTGGTTTTACTCTTGAACCATTAGAAAATCCTATTCCTCTCAGGGGTATTGATGCTACACCATTGGCAGCAAATAAACCGCAGTATTGGACACAGGTTACCATGTGCATGACTCCTGAACACCGCGAGGTGATACGTTTCCTGGTTTTACATAAAATGCATGATTTGGTTGTTTTAGGGCTGCCATGGTTACAGACCCATAATCCAGTCCTGGACTGGAAGGCTATGTCAGTCTCAAGTTGGGGCTGTCGTGGTATTCATGGGGATTCCCTGCCTGTGTCTATTGCTTCTTCTACTCCTTCGGAAGTTCCGGAGTATTTGTCTGATTATCAGGATGTCTTCAGTGAGTCTGAGTCCAGTGCACTGCCTCCTCATAGGGACTGTGACTGTGCTATAGATTTGATCCCAGGCAGTAAGTTTCCTAAGGGAAGACTGTTTAATCTGTCGGTACCTGAACATACCGCTATGCGTTCATATATCAAGGAGTCTCTGGAGAAAGGACATATTCGTCCGTCTTCTTCCCCTCTTGGTGCGGGATTCTTTTTTGTGGCAAAAAAGGACAGATCTTTGAGACCTTGTATTGATTATCGGCTTTTAAATAAGATCACTGTCAAATTTCAGTATCCTTTACCGCTGTTGTCTGACTTGTTTGCCCGGATTAAGGGTGCCAAGTGGTTCACCAAGATAGACCTTTGTGGTGCGTACAACCTTGTGCGCATTAAGCAAGGTGATGAATGGAAAACCGCATTCAATACGCCCGAAGGTCATTTTGAGTACTTGGTGATGCCTTTTGGGCTCTCCAATGCGCCTTCAGTTTTTCAGTCCTTTATGCATGACATTTTCCGGAAGTATCTGGATAAATTTTTGATTGTTTATCTGGATGATATTTTGGTTTTTTCTGATAATTGGGATTCGCATGTGGAGCAGGTCAGGTTGGTCTTTAAAATTTTGCGTGAAAATTCTTTGTTTGTCAAGGGCTCAAAGTGTCTCTTTGGTGTACAGAAGGTTCCCTTTTTGGGGTTCATTTTTTCCCCTTCTGCTGTGGAGATGGACCCAGTCAAGGTCCGAGCTATTCTTGATTGGACTCAGCCCTCGTCAGTTAAGAGTCTTCAGAAGTTCTTGGGCTTCGCTAACTTCTACCGTCGTTTTATTGCTAATTTTTCTAGCATTGTGAAACCTTTGACGGATATGACCAAGAAGGGCTCCGATGTAGCTAACTGGGCTCCTGCTGCCGTGGAGGCTTTCCAGGAGTTGAAACGCCGGTTTACTTCGGCGCCTGTTTTGTGCCAGCCTGACGTCTCACTTCCCTTTCAGGTTGAGGTGGATGCTTCGGAGATTGGGGCAGGGGCCGTTTTGTCGCAGAGAGGCCCTGGTTGCTCTGTTATGAAACCTTGTGCCTTTTTCTCTAGGAAGTTTTCGCCTGCCGAGCGAAATTATGATGTGGGCAATCGGGAGTTGTTGGCCATGAAATGGGCATTTGAGGAGTGGCGTCATTGGCTCGAGGGTGCTAAGCATCGTGTGGTGGTCTTGACTGATCACAAAAATCTGATGTATCTCGAGTCTGCTAAACGCCTTAATCCGAGACAGGCCCGCTGGTCATTGTTTTTCTCCCGCTTTGATTTTGTTGTCTCGTATTTACCAGGTTCAAAGAATGTGAAGGCCGATGCTCTTTCTAGGAGCTTTGTGCCTGATGCTCCTGGAGTCGCTGATCCTGTTGGTATTCTTAAAGATGGAGTTATCTTGTCAGCTATTTCTCCGGATCTGCGACGTGTGTTACAGAGATTTCAGGCTGATAGGCCTGAGTCTTGTCCACCTGACAGACTGTTTGTCCCGGATAAGTGGACCAGCAGAGTCATTTCCGAGGTTCATTCCTCGGTGTTGGCAGGTCACCCAGGAATTTTTGGCACCAGAGATCTGGTGGCCAGGTCCTTTTGGTGGCCTTCCTTGTCAAGGGATGTGCGGTCATTTGTGCAGTCCTGTGGGACTTGTGCTCGAGCTAAGCCTTGCTGTTCTCGTGCCAGCGGTTTGCTCTTGCCCTTGCCTGTCCCGAAGAGACCTTGGACACATATCTCCATGGATTTCATTTCTGATCTTCCGCTATCTCAGGGCATGTCCGTTATCTGGGTGATATGTGATCGCTTCTCCAAGATGGTCCATTTGGTTCCTTTGCCTAAGCTGCCTTCCTCTTCCGATCTGGTTCCTGTGTTTTTCCAGAACGTGGTTCGTTTGCACGGCATCCCTGAGAATATTGTGTCAGACAGAGGATCCCAGTTCGTTTCCAGGTTCTGGCGATCCTTTTGTAGTAGGATGGGCATTGATTTGTCGTTTTCGTCTGCTTTCCATCCTCAGACTAATGGACAGACGGAGCGAACCAATCAGACTTTGGAGGCTTATTTGAGGTGTTTTGTCTCTGCTGATCAGGACGATTGGGTGACATTCTTGCCGTTGGCTGAGTTTGCCCTTAATAATCGGGCTAGTTCCGCCACCTTGGTTTCGCCTTTTTTCTGCAACTCTGGTTTCCATCCTCGCTTTTCTTCGGGTCATGTGGAGCCTTCTGACTGTCCTGGGGTGGATTCTGTGGTGGATAGGTTGCAGCAGATCTGGAATCATGTGGTGGACAACTTGAAGTTGTCACAGGAGAAGGCTCAGCGCTTTGCCAACCGCCGCCGCGGTGTGGGTCCCCGACTACGCGTTGGGGATTTGGTATGGCTTTCTTCCCGCTTTGTTCCTATGAAGGTCTCCTCTCCCAAATTTAAACCTCGTTTTATTGGGCCTTACAAGATATTGGAAATCCTTAATCCTGTATCTTTTCGTCTGGATCTTCCTGTGTCGTTTGCTATTCACAATGTATTTCATAGCTCCTTGTTGCGGCGGTACATTGTGCCTGTAGTTCCTTCTGCTGAGCCTCCTGCTCCGGTGTTGGTTGAGGGCGAGTTGGAGTACGTGGTGGAGAAGATCTTGGATTCTCGCCTCTCCAGGCGGAGGCTTCAGTACCTGGTCAAGTGGAGGGGCTATGGTCAGGAGGATAATTCCTGGGTGGTCGCCTCTGATGTTCATGCGGCCGATTTAGTTCGTGCCTTTCATGCCGCTCATCCTGATCGCCCTGGTGGTCGTGGTGAGGGTTCGGTGACCCCTCACTAAGGGGGGGGTACTGTTGTGAATTTGCTTTTTGCTCCCTCTAGTGGTTACTAGTTTTTTGACTCTGGTTTTTCTGTCATTCCTTTTATCCGCACCTGGGTCGTTAGTTAGGGGTGTTGCTATATAAGCTCCCTGGACCTTCAGTTCAATGCCTGGCAACGTAGTTATCAGAGCTAGTCTTCTGTGCTCTTGTCTACTGATCCTGGTTCCAGTTATATCAGCTAAGTCTGCCTTTTGCTTTTTGCTATTTGTTTTGGTTTTGTATTTTTGTCCAGCTTGTTCCAAATCTATATCCTGACCTTTGCTGGAAGCTCTAGGGGGCTGGTGTTCTCCCCCCGGACTGTTAGACGGTTCGGGGGTTCTTGAATTTCCAGTGTGGATTTTGATAGGGTTTTTGTTGACCATATAAGTTACCTTTCTTTATTCTGCTATCAGTAAGCGGGCCTCTCTGTGCTAAACCTGATTCATTTCTGTGTTTGTCATTTCCTCTTACCTCACCGTCATTATTTGTGGGGGGCTTCTATCCAGCTTTGGGGTCCCCTTCTCTGGAGGCAAGAAAGGTCTTTGTTTTCCTCTACTAGGGGTAGCTAGATTCTCCGGCTGGCGCGTGTCATCTAGAATCAACGTAGGAATGATCCCCGGCTACTTCTAGTGTTGGCGTTAGGAGTAGATATATGGTCAACCCAGTTACCACTGCCCTATGAGCTGGATTTTTGTATTCTGCAGACTTCCACGTTCCTCTGAGACCCTCGCCATTGGGTTTATAACAATACACCACACCAATTGTAGGTGAAAGAGAGGCATAGGCATATATGATACATTCAAAAAATAATGATTTTATTTAACACACTTTTGGCTTTATTCATTTTATGTTTTCCTGCTTTTTTGCCATCAGTAATTTTATGAATTTCCTTGTCTTGTTTTTAAATTAGTGTTAAATAAAATCATTAATTTTTAATGTATCATATATGCCTATGCCTCTCTTTCACCTACAATTGGTATGGTGTATGTGTATGAGAGTTGCCTATGAAGTGCATGGCAGCTGATGATAATTTCAGCTACACTCTTAGGGCTTGTTCACACGATCCTTTTTTTGCTGCGGTTTTTTTCAGGTCCTGATTTGGAAAACCCGCAGTGCAAAACTGCACTGCTGATTTTCCTGCTTTTTCTTCTGCGGATTCCTCTGCGGGTTTTCAACAGCACTTTCCTATTGGTGCATGTTGAAAACAGGAGCGGAATCCGCAGAAAGAATAGACATGGTACTTCTTTTTTTCTGCAGGCAAATCCGCGCGGATTTGCCTGCGAAAAAAAGGATAGTGGGCACAGCGGTTTTTGTTTTCCATAGGGTAGCATTGTACTGTACCCTGCATGGAAAACGGCTGCGGATCCGCAGCCTGAAAACCGCTGCGGATCCGCAGCAAAAAAAGGATCGTGTGAACATAGCCTTAATCTTAACCTGTGGCACAGGGACATTTACCTAATTGTCAACAGTAGTCCATGGCTGCTTTACTCGCTTTGCTGACCTCTCACCGACGTGCCTTCACTCGCCAAGAAGAAGCAGCAGTAAAGGCAAAATTTTGTGCCCACATAAAATTGGGAGCCTGCCATTACTAGACTGTGCTGTTCATGGACCTGGCTCCATCTACTCAATACCAGTCTGTGGATACCATCTTCAGTTATTTACCACCTACCATAAAGCCGATAATGTCCCAAAATTCTAAGGGCGCAGGGTACACTACCAATATACCAATAAAACTAAAAGATGACCCCAAAAAATTTCAAGCATGTCTCCAAAGTATCAATCATTTGGACAATACTAAGTTTTATGGGTTGAAAGTACCATTATGTACCTTGACATCACCCAAGAGAAGTCATATAGAACAACCCATCATTATTCCTCTTGTTCACAATTGTGTCATTAAATACTCTGTGCCGCTGTGACTTGTATTCAAAGGATATATGAAGTCTAAGGCCTCTTTCACACTTCCGTCTTTTTCCTCCCGTCGAAATCCGTCGAGTTTTGAAAAAACAGGATCCTGTAAATTTTTCTGCAAGATCCTGTTTTTTCCCATAGAATTGTGTTAGTGACGGTCCGTGCGGTCCGTTGTGCGGAGAAAACGTTCAGAGGAACGTTTTTTCTGCACGTCGGAAAATCGGTCAGCGACGGGTCCAGCGCTGTCGGGCTATAAGGCTACTTTCACACTAGCGTTAACTGCAATACGTCGCAAATGCGTCGTTTTGCCGAAAATACGCATCCAGCAAAAGTTCTTGCTGGATACGTTTTTTCGTCATAGACTAACATTAGCGACGCATTTGCGACGCATTGCCAAACGTCGCGTCCGTTTTGCGACGCTTGGGCGTGTGGTAGCGGACCGTCGTGAGAAAAAAACGTTACATGTAACGTTTTTTGCTCACGACGGTCCGCTTTTTCCGACCGCGCATGCGCGGCCGGAACTCCGCCCCCACCTCCCCGCACTTCCCCGCACCTCACAATGGGGCAGCGGATGCGTTGGAAAAATACATCCGCTGCCCCCGTTGTGCGGCGGAGACCACGCTAGCGTCGGGAACGTCGGCCCGACGCACAGCGACGGGTCTTTCCCGACGCTAGTGTGAAAGTAGCCTAATGGAAGCCTATGGACGCAGGATCCGTTGCTGACCGTCAAACACAGGAATCCAGCGACGTATCCCGTTTTTTCATTCTGAGCATGCTCGGAAGGATTTTTTTATACCTGAAAATGCAGGCAGGAACTCCTTCGACGCATCCGTCATAACACTGGATGCGTTGCACACGTTTTCCACTATTTTCACAACATCCGTCGATACGTCACTTCACTGCATTATGACGCACCCCGAACGACGGAAGTGTGAAAGAAGCCTTATAGAGTGAAGATGAGAAATTTTATAAAACTTTGTTTACCCTGTGACTCACGTGTCCAAACAATGAGATGATGACTGGAAATTCCTGTTGAGACACCTCAGAAGAACATTTTCTAACCACAAGATAGAAGCTGCATTCCTTCATCTCCAAGTTCTGCTCCACAAATTAGCTCTAATGGCAAAAACATCCCATCTCTGAACTCCGCCTTTGCCAGTAACCAGTGACTTCACTTCAAGACTTGGAGAGCTGGAAACAAAGGATACAACGCACTGGATAACATTTAAAAATCAACCAAAAATGTACCTGGAATGTCAACCATGGTGAAAGCCCAGGATCACATTCACTGCTTCATCCGGAATCAGATACTATGGATTACAATGAGATGTGCCACTGCCAAACAAGAACTTCAATTCCAGTAACATAAAGCCTAATAAATCCAAACTAAAGACTAAGAGACAGTATACTAGCAATAATAATCCAGTATATAGGGAGCAGTATTATAGTATATTCTTGCACATAGGAGCAGTATTATAGTAGCTATATTCTTGTACATAGGAGCAGTATTATAATAGTTATATACTTGTACATAGGGGCAGTAATATAGTAGTTATATTCTTATACATATGGGCAGTAATATAGTAGTTATATTCTTGTACATAGGGGCAGTATTATATTAATTATATTTTTCTACATATACTATAGGTAGTATTATCTTGATATATATATATATATATATATATATATATATATATACACCTATATATATACTTACCTTGTAATGTCTTCACATCCTGTTCCGTCCAGATGTGTCCGGATCCCAGAATTCCAAGCGGCGGAAGTTCACCGACCTCCATATTGGGACACCCAAGTGATGGGTGTCTCAATATGGAAACTTCTGGTGGTACCAGCCTCTTGCGCGGTACCACCGGTGGAACACCGTCGCACCACACACACACACATAAACTGTATATGCCGTATGCACCACACACACTGTATACGCCATACGCAGCCCCTTGCACAGTACCACCAGCGGAACACAGTCGCAAACATGCCACCGCCGGGATCAGCCGAATGATTCACTGACTGACGCCATCTTTGTACAGGAGGAGCGCATAGCACATAGGGTAGATAGGTCAAAGAAGAGCGCACAGACGGGAGAAGTCAGCACATGGGGAAAGAGAGAGTGGATAGGTGGGTGAGCACATGTGGGGAGAGATTCTCAACGCTGCAATGCCTGCCCCCATCGTGACATTACCGCTCTCCAAATGCGATGGCATCGGGCCTCCATCTAGTCTTAATATACACTTACCTTGTAATGTCTTCACATCCTGTGCCATCCAGATGTGTCCGGATCCCAGAATTCCAAGCGGCGGAAGTTCACCGACCTCCATATTGGGACACCCAAGTGATGGGTGTCTCAATATGGAAACTGCTGGTGGTATCAGCCTCTTGCCGCGGTACCACCAGCGGAACACTGTCCCACCACACACACACACTGTATACGCCGTACGCACCACACACACACAAACACACTGTATACACCGTACACACCACACAAACACATACACACATTGTATATGCCGTGCACAGCCTCTTGCGCAGTACCACCAGTGAAACACCATCATGAACACGCCGTCGCCGGGATCAGCCGAATTATTCACTGACCACCGCCATCTTTGTGCAGGAGGAGCACATGCGCAGCTTTAATGTGACCGCCGCTTTCTGTCTGCACAAAGATGACTGTTGTCTGATTTACTGTGCCTGTGCGAATTCCGCGCAGGCGCAGTGAATCATTCGGCTGATCCCGACAGATGCGCGACGTGTCTACAGGCAGAGGAAGCCGGTCACATTAAAGGGGTTTTCCCAAGAACGAAAGTTCATTTAAAAAATTGTCTGTGTCTGACCGTGTACGGAGCATACCACCGCTCCTGGGCAGGGGAGGAAGCAAAAGACAATACTGACATTACAGCTGGGGATCACAGAGGATTTCTTTTGTCAGATAAAATATTTCACTGACTGTTTTTAAACAATATTTTACCTCACAAAATGTATCCTCTGTGATCAAAGCGCACAGGGGTGAGAGAGACAGAGCACAGGGGGAGACAGCTCAAACGGGACAGCACATGAGGGGAGAACACAGCATAGGAAGGAGAGAGACAGCAGACAAGGGGTATAGCACATGGGATACAAAGGTCAAAGAAGAGAGCACAGACGGGAGAAGTCAGGACATAGGGAAAGAGAGAGTGGATAGGTGGGTGCAGGGCCGGACTGGGACTAAAATTCAGCCCTGGCATTTGAAGTTACACAGGCCCACTTTTCACATGGTGACTGTATAATATCTTTGTACACTTGTAGGCAGGGCCGGTTTTAGTCAAAGTGGGGCCCTAGGCAAATTTTAAAATGGGGCCCCAAATGCTAACATATTGCACATCACACAGAAGCATTTCGGTTGTATTTACAAGCGCTGAGTTCAGGCCTCTAAATAAGTTTGATCGACAATACTGAAGTTGTTCAACGCTTGTTTCCCAGCCTCTTTCCACCAGCTGAGGAATAATGATGGGACAGAACGATCAGTAATAGATCACTAACAGATCACCATACAGTATCATGTTATAAGCAGCACATCTACAGTTTACACCCACGATGTGCTGCTGAGAACAATGATTTTTGTTCCAGCAAAAACAATCTGAATATGCAGCATTTTACTTGTTTAGTAAAATACACCCCATAGTCCTCCATATATTATTATGTGCACCACAGTCCTCCATATAGTATAATACACTCCCTATAGTCCTCCATATATTAAAATACACTGCTCAGTCCTCCATATAGCATAATACACTCCTCATAGTGCTCCATATAGTATAATGCACCGCCATAGTCATCCATGTAGTACAATTCACTTCCTATAGTATAATGCACCCCATAGTTCTTCATATAGTATAACGTATTCCCCATAGTCCTTTATACAGTATAATGCAGCCCACATATAGTATAATGCAGCCACCACCCTACAGAATATAATGCAGACACCCCAGAGTATAATGCAGCCACCCCAGAGTATAATGCAGCCACCCCATAGAATGTAATGCAGCCCCCCACAGTATATAACACAGCCTCCCCCATAGAATATAATATACCCCCCATAGTATATAACACAGCCTCCCCCATAGAATATAATATACCCCCACAATAGTATATAACACAGCCACATAGTATATAACACGGCCTCCCCCATAGAATATAATATACCCCCCATAGTATATAGCAAAGCCCGCATAGTATATAGCACAACCTGCATAGCAGATAACACAGCCCACACAGTAGTATACAGCACAGCCCACACAGTAGTATACAGCACAGCCCACACAGTAGTATACAGCACAGCCCACGTAGCAGTATACAGCACAGCCCACGTAGCAGTATACAACACAGCCCATGTAGCAGTATACAGCACGCCCACGTAGCAGAATAAAGCACAGCCCACGTAGCAGTATACAGCACAGCCCACGTAGCAGTATACAGCACAACCCACGTAGCAGTAAACAGCACTGCCCATGTAGCAGTATACAGCACGCCCACGTAGCAGTATACAGCATGCCCACGTAGCAGTATAAAGCACAGCCCACGTGGCAGTATAAAGCACAGCCCACATAGCAGTATACAGCACAGCCCACGTAGTAGTATACAGCACAGCCCACTTAGCAGTATACAGCACAACCCACATAGTAGTATACAGCACAGCCCGCATCTCTCCTCCCCCCAAGAATGGCCCCACAGTCCAGTAAAAAAACAAAAAAACCACACTCCTCACCTCTCCACGTGCCCACGTTGGTCCCTGCTCCTGCCTCGGTGGCTGCCGCTGCACTGCCTGGCACATTGACACTGCGGGTGTGCGCGCACTCACTGAGGCAGAGCGGGGAATGATGAGAGAGGGGGTGTCAGCAGATGCTCTCTCCTCCATCATTGCATTCAACTGTACCGGCGTCATAGACGCCGGTATAGTTGAATGCGGCGGCGGCACTGGTTGGGGGGGTAAGTCGGCGTGCAGAGGCCCACTACTGGCACCGGCCCTTCTGGCATTTGCCAGAAGTGTCCGATAGCCAGTCCGGCCCTGGATGGGTGAGCACATGGGGAGGAGAGATTCTCAACACTGCAAAGCCAGCCCCCATCGTGACATTACCGCCCTCCCGATGCAATTATTATTATTTATTTATATAGCACCATTGATTCCACAATGCTGTACATGAGGAGGGGTTACATACAAATTACAGATATCACTTACAGTAAGCAAACTAACAATTACAGACTGATACAGAGGGACGAGGACCCTGCCCTTGCGGGCTTACATTCTACAATAGCATGGGGTCTCCATCTTGTAGTAGTTATATTCTTGTACATAGTGAACAGTATTATAGTAGTTATATTCTTGTACATAGGTGCAGTATTATAGTAGTTATATTTCTGTACATATGGGGCAGTATTATAGTAGTTATATTCTTGTACATAGGAGCTGTATTATAGTAGTTATATTCTTGTACATAGGGGGCAGTATTATAATAGTTATATACTTGTACATAGGGTCAGTATTATAGTGGTTATATTCTTGTACATAGGGGCAGTATTATAGTAGTTATATTCCTGTACATATGGTACAGTATTATCGTAGCTATATTCTTGTACATAGGGGCAGTATTTTAGTAGTTATATTGTAGTGAAATCACTCGCAATTATTATTGTGTATTAGTACTGAGGTCATGGATTCATGGCTAATAGATTGGTTATGCTTTACTATTGAATCTAGTTCAGAAAGTAACAAATGGACATATTTGGTTGTCACATGGACAGGGATCCTGGAAGATGCCCAAAATCTCCCTGGGATGAGTTTAATGTAATGCTCTGATTTACATATTTTAGGCTGGCATTGGTCCTTGAGCTTCTGTTCCACCCATACTCTTAGTCCACCACGCCTTTCATCTTCCGCTCCTTGGTCTATATTCACATTGTTTTATGTATTTCAAACCATCACTCATCTTCTAAATATCTGTTCATCAAAGGGGGGGGGGCAAGAACATCAATGGCGGTCCCCGATTTGCAGAGTAGAGGAACATCAGGGAGAAAAGTCTCAGAAGTCAGATAGAATTTCTCATTTCAAAGGATTTCTTCTGTATTATTTCACGCCTGCCGAGGTGACATAAAATATGGTGAAGGTGACATATCCACCAATGAGAAGTCACCAGTTGAGGATGGGATGAGAGATGAAGAGGAAGCTAAAAACACACAGCATCACTTCACACGATTTCCGAAAAAGCTTTGATTTTCTTTGACGGTTGCAGTAAAGACAAACAATTTGGATCATTTATTCCTTCTCTGATGATTAGGCCTCCGCCTGGAGCTCTGGGATAACGTCAGTCATCTCATGCTATTAGGAAAGTCAGAATATGCAATGGTTAAAGACAAAGACTTTTCACTGTATAAATCTAAATACAATCAACATTGAAATTGCAACACCAAGAAGGAAAAGTCCTGAAATTATTGAAATCACAGGATTGATGGAGAAGTTAATGATATACAAATGAGGACAAAATTGAAACAAAATTTTCAAAACAGCCTTGCATGCCATCAGTGAGGTTATTCATGGAAGAGTATTAATGCACTTGGGCAAATCATCAAGATCCGCTGCTGGCAGCTCTTGTGCAATTGCCGCTCAATGATATCCCAGATGTGCTCAATGGAATACAAGACCGGAAATGCTGCAGTCATAGGAGGCCATGTTTAGGCCAGGCAGGCTGCTCACAGTAGCTTGAGCAACACTGCCTGGTGATGTTGAGTTTAAAAACTGCTCCTGGGACAGTTTGGAGAAATGGCAGTACCACTGGTTGACCAAAACCAAATCAATGTAATGCCGAGCTTTAAGTGCACCAGGAAGAAAGACTAAAAAGGTTTTGCTACCATACATTATGACACCCCACAGCATCTGCCCTGGAGTAGGACTGGTGTGACATTCCCTCACAAAGGTCTCTTCATAGTGTTGCCAGCTTTTTCTCCAGATAAAGACTGTGGGCTATAATGAAGCAATGGAGGATGGAATGGAGGTCTACCCTCTTCAGTCCTTATTTTTTCTTGGATGCAATGATAGCCAGAAATTGAACTGGAGATAAAATAATAGAATCCCGGCACTCACATGCATTGAAGTTCATTTAATGCACATATGAAAAGCCAAATCACAGATGTTTCAGCCCATCCCAGGCTTTCATCAATAATGGTGCAGGGTTATACAGATACATTTACATCGGATAATGCACAGGAAATGACATCACCATGTTAAACAAGCACATGGAAAAATATACAGAAAAATATATAGATTATACATTTGAACAGGTATTATGTAATAATTAGTGTTGAGCATTCCGATACCGCAAGTATCGGGTATCGGCCGATTCTTGCGGTATCGGAATTCCGATACCGAGTTCCGATACTTTTGTGGTATCGGGAATCGGTATCGGAACCATATTCATGTGTAAAATAAAGAATTAAAATAAAAAATATGGATATACTCACCTCTCCGGTGGCCCCTGGATCTTACCGCTGTAACCGGGAGCCTCCGTTCCTAAGAATGAGCCCGTGAAGGACCTTCGATGACGTCGCGGCTGACGTCGCGGCTTCTGATTGGTCGCGTGAGCGGTCACATGAGCGGTCACGCGACCAATCAGAAGCCGCGACGTCATCGAAGGCCCTTCACACGCTCATTCTTAGGAACGGAGGCTCCCGGTTACAGCGGTAAGATCCAGGGGCCACCGGAGAGGTGAGTATATCCATATTTTTTATTTTAATTCTTTATTTTACACATAAATATGGATCCCAGGGCCTGAAGGAGAGTTTCCTCTCCTTCAGACCCTGGGAACCATTCCGATACTTTGCGTCCCATTGAAATGCATTGGTATCGGGTATCGGTATCGGCGATATCCGATATTTTTCGGGTATCGGCCGATACTATCCGATACCGATACTTTCAAGTATCGGACGGTATCGCTCAACACTAGTAATAATCCAATACACTATATAAAAAAATAATTAAAAAAATGTTTAAAAAACCCTTTTAAAAATACTTAAAAAAACCCTGAAGCAATGTATACATAAAATTAATGCATGTAACATACATATATATATATACACTCACCGGCCACTTTATTAGGTACACCATGCTAGTAACGGGTTGGACCCCCTTTTGCCTTCAGAACTGCCTCAATTCTTCGTGGCATAGATTCAACAAGGTGCTGGAAGCATTCCTCAGAGATTTTGGTCCATATTGACATGATGGCATCACACAGTTGCCGCAGATTTGTCGGCTGCACATCCCAAAGATGCTCCATACAAGGCAGGATGGATCCATGCTTTCATGTTGTTTACGCCAAATTCTGACCCTACCATCCGAATGTCGCAGCAGAAATCGAGACTCATCAGACCAAGCAACGTTTTTCCAATCTTCTACTGTCCAATTTCGATGAGCTTGTACAAATTGTAGCCTCAGTTTCCTGTTCTTAGCTGAAAGGAGTGGTACCCGGTGTGGTCTTCTGCTGCTGTAGCCCATCTGCCTCAAAGTTCGACGCACTGTGCGTTCAGAGATGCTCTTAGGCCTACCTTGGTTGTAACGGGTGGCGATTTGAGTCACTGTTGCCTTTCTATCAGCTCGAACCAGTCTGCCCATTCTCCTCTGACCTCTGGCATCAACAAGGCATTTCCGCCCACAGAACTGCCGCTCACTGGATTTTTTTTCTTTTTCGGATCATTCTCTGTAAACCCTAGAGATGGTTGTGCGTGAAAATCCCAGTAGATCAGCAGTTTCTGAAATACTCAGACCAGCCCTTCTGGCACCAACAACCATGCCACGTTCAAAGGCACTCAAATCACCTTTCTTCCCCATACTGATGCTCGGTTTGAACTGCAGGAGATTGTCTTGACCATGTCTACATGCCTAAATGCACTGAGTTGCCGCCATGTGATTGGCTGATTAGAAATTAAGTGTTAACAAGAAGTTGGACAGGTGTACCTAATAAAGTGGCCGGTGAGTGTATATATATATATATATATATATATATATATATATATATATATATATATATATACGCACACACATACATATATATATATATATATATATATATATATATATATATACACATATACAGTACAGACCAAAAGTTTGGACACACCATCTCATTTAAAGATTTTTCTATTTTTCATTCCTATGAAAATTGTAAATTCACACTGAAGGCATCAAAACTATGAATTAACACACAGAATTATATACTTAACAAAAAAGTGTGAAACAACTGAAAATATGTCTTATATTCTAGGTTCTTCAAAGTAGTCACCTCTTGCTTTGACTGCTTTGCACACTCTTGGCATTCTCTTGATGAGCTTCAAGAGGTAGTCACCGGGAATGGTCTCCCAACAATCTTGAAGGAGTTCCCAGAGATGCTTAGCACTTGTTGGCCCTTTTGCCTTCACTCTGCGGTCCAGCTCACCCCAAACCATCTCGATTGGGTTCTGGTCTGGTGACTGTGGAGGTCAAGTCATCTGGCGTAGCACCGCATCACTCTCCTTCTTGGTCAAATAGCCTTTACAAAGCCTGGAGGAAACATGAATGCGGCCAAGTACAGAGATATCCTGGATGAAAACCTCTTCCAGAGTGCTCTGGACCTCAGACTTGGCCAAAGGTTCACCTTCCAACAAGACAATGACACTAAGCACACAGCTAAAATAACAAAGGAGTGGCTTCAGAACAACTCTGTGACCATTCTTGACTGGCCCAGCCAGAGCCCTGACCTAAACCCAATTGAGCATCTCTGGAGAGACCTGAAAATGGCTGTCCACCAACGTCCCCCATCCAACCTGACGGAACTGGAGAGGATCTGCAAGGAAGAATGTCAGCGGATCCCCAATTCCAGGTGTGAAAAACTTGATGCATCATTCCCAAGAAGACTCATGGCTGTACTAGCTCAAAAGGGTGCTTCTACTCGATACTGAGCAAAGGGTCTGAGTACTTATGACCATGTTATACTTCAGTTTTTCTTTTTTAAAAAAGGTGCAAAAATTTCTATATTTCTGTTTTTTTTCAGTCCAGATGGGGTACAGAGTGTGCAATAATGAAAAAAACGAACTGTTTTGAATTTAACAAATGGCTGCAATGAAACAAAGAGTGAAAAATTTTAAGGGGTCTGAATACTTTCCATACCCACTGTATATATATGTCACGCTGGGTGAAGGATAAGTAAGCGAAAAAACAACGGGGAGAGGGAGGGGGGAGCCCAAACAGTAGTGAAGTGGGGAGTGGAGACCCTAGGCAGATCTAAAATCACCCTGTCTGCCCTAACTGTCCCTACTTAGGTTCTACACCTATCGCCCAGCAGGAACCTAATCCTTGCCTTACCCTAGCAATAGGCCCTGGTTTGGTGAGGGGATGGGGTGTTCTTTTGTCAGTCCCCACTACAACTAAAGACAGAGGGTAGATGAACAAGGGGAACACTTAGCTTGAGAAGACTACCGATATGTCACGCAAGCAATCCTCCAAGAGTCCTCTGAGATAGAAGAAACCAATTGTTAGTACTTCCAACTAGACAGAGACAAATAAGAGCTAACACCCGCACCATGCTGCAGCAATTGAATGTATTTAAACCTACAGCACAGGTGTGTACTTAGCAGCAGAAGGTGGAGGCAACTATTGGGCCCTAGAGGGAGAAGGATATCGCTCCATAACAGAGATGCAAAAATCAAGAAGGAGCTTGAGCTAAATGCAAAGATCTTCTACAGCCGGATCCAAGATGGCTGTCACACCTGATACACCTGTGACAATATATATATATGTGTGTGCGTGTGTGCGTGTGTGTTCCATGCAATGATAGTTTTCTAACTTTGGGTAGTTAAGGATTTTTTTGAAAATTTTTTTGTTTTTTGAAAAGTTTTTTTGAATACTTTGGGTTTTTTTTTAAGTTTAATTGGACTTTCATATGTGCATCAAATGAACTTCAATGCATGTGAGTGCCAGAATTCTATTTTACCTACTGCTATTTCTCCATGAGTACCACTACGGAAAATGTAGTGCTGTCCCACATTTTTCTTTGTATTGGAAATTGAACTGGAGACCATGTGAACAACACTATGAAGGGGCCTTCATGAGGGAACGTCACACCGGTCCAACTCCAGTGATACATCCATTTTTCCAAAGTGTCCCTAGAGTTGTTTGCCAACAACACCACCAGGCAGCATATTTCTAGTGCTATTGTGAGCAGCATGTGTGGCTTAAAAATGCCACCATCGGTTGCAGCATCTCCAGACTTGTTTCCCATTGGGCACATCTAGGACGTCATTGGTCGGCAATTGCCCAGGGAGCTGCCAGCAGCAGATCGTGATGATTTTCCCAAGTGCATTCAGTGGCAGAACATTCCTCAGACGACCATCAATAACCTCACTGATAACAGCAGAGGCTGCAAGTGCGGGGATTTCTGCACATAATTTTTTTTTCATTTTTTAATTATTTTCAGATCACTTCCATATCTATCCACCCTGTGATTTCCATAATTCCATGACTTTTCCTTCATGATGTTGCAATTTCAATGTTGAGTAGCGTATATGGTAAATATGTGCAGTGGTACTTGAACGTTTGTGAAACCTTCAGAATTTTCCATGTTTCTGCATAAATTTAATCTAAAATGTAAAACAATCAGATTTTCACACAAAGTAAAGTGAATCAAGTCAAACTGAAGGCATCAAAACTAAGAATTAACACATGTGGAATTATATACTTAACAAAAAAGTGTGAAACAACTGAAATTATGTCTTATATTCTAGGTTCTTCAAAGTAGCCACCTTTTGCTTTGATGACTGCTTTACACACTCTTGGCATTCTCTTGATGAGCTTCAAGAGGTAGTCAACGGGAATGGTTTTCTTGCCATATAAATGGGGTTGGGACCATCAGTTGTGTTGTGCAGAAGTCTGGTGGATGCACAGCTGATAGTCCTACTGAATAGACTGTTACAATTTGTATTATGGCAAGAAAAAAGCAGCTAAGTAAAGAAAAACAAGTGGCCATCATTACTTTAAGAAATTAAGGTCAGTCAGTCCGAAAAATTGGGAAAACTTTGAAAGTGTCTCCAAGTGCAGTGGCAAAAACCATCATGCGCTACAAAGAAACTGGCTCACATGAGGACCGCCCCAGGAAAGGAAGACTAAGAGTCACCTCTGCTTCTGAGGATAAGTTTATCTGAGTCACCAGCCTCAGAAATCGCGGGTTAACAGCAGCTCAGATTAGAGACCAGGTCAATGCAACACAGGGTTCTAGCAGCAGACACATCTCTACAACAGCTGTTAAGAGGAGACTTTGCAGCAGGCCTTCATGGTAAAATAGCTGCTAAGAAACCACTGCTAAGGACGGGCAACAAGCAGAAGACACTTGTTTGGGCTAAAGAACACAAGGAATGGACATTATACCAGTGGAAATCTGTGCTTTGGTCTGATGAGTGAAAATTTGAGATCTTTGGTTCCAACCACCGTGTCTTTGTGCGACGCAGAAAAGGTGAACGGATGGACTCTACATGCCTGGTTCCCACCGTGAAGCATGGAGGAGGAGGTGTGATGGTGTGGGGGTGCTTTGCTGGTGACACTGTTGGGGATTTATTCAAAATTGAAGGCATACTGAACCAGCATGGCTACCACAGCATCTTGCAGCGGCATGCTATTCCATCCGGTTTCCGTTTAGTTGGACCATCATTTATTTTTCAACAGGACAATGACCCCAAACACACCTCCAGGCTGTGTAAGGGCTATTTGACCAAGAAGGAGAGTGATGGGGTGCTACGCCAGATGACCTGGCCTCCACAGTCTCAGACCTGAACCCTGGTTTGGGGTGAGCTGGACCGCAGAGTGAAGGCAAAAGGGCCAACAAGTGCTAAGCATCTCTGGGAACTCCGTCAAAATTGTTGGAAGACCATTTCTGGTGACTACCTCTTGAAGCTCATCAAGAGAATGCCAAGAGTGTGCAAAGCAGTCATCAAAGCAAAAGGTGGCTACTTTGAAGAACCTTTTTTGTTAAGTACATAATTCCACATGTGTTAATTCATAGTTTTGATGCCTTCAGTGTGAATGTACAATTTTCATACTCATGAAAATACAGAAAAATCTTTAAATGAGAAGGTGTGTCCAAACTTTTGGTCTGTACTGTATATATAGACTATATATATATATATATATATATATATATATATATACACTCACCGGCCACTTTATTAGGTACACCATGCTAGTAACGGGTTGGACCCCCTTTTGCCTTCAGAACTGCCTCAGTTCTTCGTGGCATAGATTCAACAAGGTGCTGGAAGCATTCCTCAGAGATTTTGGTCCATATTGACATGATGGCATCACACAGTTGCCGCAGATTTGTCAGCTGCACATCCCAAAGATGCTCCATACAAGGCAGGATGGATCCATGCTTTCATGTTGTTTACGCTAAATTCTGACCCTACCATCCGAATGTCGCAGCAGAAATCGAGACTCATCAGACCAAGCAACGTTTTTTCAATCTTCTACTGTCCAATTTCGATGAGCTTGTGCAAATTGTAGCCTCAGTTTCCTGTTCTTAGCTGAAAGGAGTGGTACCCGGTGTGGTCTTCTGCTGCTGTAGCCCATCTGCCTCAAAGTTCGACGCACTGTGCGTTCAGAGATGCTCTTAGGCCTACCTTGGTTGTAACGGGTGGCGATTTGAGTCACTGTTGCCTTTCTATCAGCTCGAACCAGTCTGCCCATTCTCCTCTGACCTCTGGCATCAACAAGGCATTTCCGCCCACAGAACTGCCGCTCACTGGATTTTTTTTCTTTTTCGGACCATTCTCTGTAAACCCTAGAGATGGTTGTGCGTGAAAATCCCAGTAGATCAGCAGTTTCTGAAATACTCAGACCAGCCCTTCTGGCACCAACAACCATGCCACGTTCAAAGGCACTCAAATCACCTTTCTTCCCCATACTGATGCTCGGTTTGAACTGCAGGAGATTGTCTTGACCATGTCTACATGCCTAAATGCACTGAGTTGCCGCCATGTGATTGGCTGATTAGAAATTAAGTGTTAACAAGAAGTTGGACAGGTGTACCTAATAAAGTGGCTGGTGAGTGTATATATATATATATATATATATATATATATATATATATATATGTTTTCACAAATTTTTGAGCCCATGAATCCATTATATGTCTATTTTGCAAGCCGGCGAGAAAATCTCGCCATATGGATGCCATACGTATGTCACACGGATACTTAAATGTGAGAAAATCGCATCCTCGCACTGCACATGGATGACATACGGATCACTGTTTAGGGAACATTTCTGCGTTCCTCATCTGTGTAAAAAGGACCGATTTTTTTATACGTTGTTTGTGACTCCAGCCTTATCCAGATAGTCATACCACACAAAAACATTAATAAATAACATTTCCCTCATGTCTGCTTTACATCAGCACCATTTGTAAAATGTTTTTTTTTTCATTTTGTTAACATTTTAGAAGGCTTAAAAATGTAGATGTAATTTTTTATTTTTTTCAAGGAAATTTTACAAAAGTTACTTTTTTAGGGACCAATTCAGTTTTGAAGTGACTTTGGGGGTCCTATATATTGGAACCCTCCAAAAGTGATATCATTTTTAAAACAGCGCTCCTCAATATATTCAAAATTGCTTTCAGGTAGTTTATTAACCCTTCAGGTGCTTTTCAGGAATGAATGCAAAGTGGCATGACAGGAATGAAAAAATGCATTTTTACGCCCTAAACGTTTCTAACTTCTGAACAGGCCGCTATAGCTGGAAGACTTTAAGGCCGTTATTTGGCCATGAATTGCCATCACGAACATCAGGACCACACGATCAAGATCACAGGGTGCCGATGGGGTTAAAGAAGGAGCCCCCACACTCTGGTAACCATCTAGATGCTGTAGTCACTATTGACAGCAGTATTTAAGGGATTAAACGGCCATAGTGGGTCCAAACACTGATCATGGCTGATGCAGCAAGTTGTCAGCTGACAGCTGCTGAATTGCCACCCATCCGAGGATGCTATTCTCTTATATCGTAGGTCAGTTTTAAGTCATATTGGTGGTCATTAAGGGGATAAGTAAAGAGCAGGGATCTATCAAAGTGTGATCTTTACAACACATTTATGGAAGTTTATCATAGCAGAAAAGGAAATTTCGGAGGAAGTCAGAAGAAGAGCTGTTGATAATCATGTGACTGGAAAAGGTTACACAACCATCTCTAAATAGTTTGGACTCCACCAATTCACAGTCAGTGGATTATGTACAAATGGGGGAAATTCAAGACCATTATTACCATCTCCAGGAGTGGTCAACCAACAAAGATAATTCTAAGAGTTAATTCCCCCCTACACATTAGACTAATATCAGCTGAACCTTCCAATATCGACAAGTTCGAACAACATTTTAATGCGTATGGAAGTGCTGGCCGTCTGATGGCAGTCACAGTCCTGATCTTAATCCTATAGAAATTTTGTGAAAGGACCTAATGTGAGCAGCTCAAGGGAAAAAACCCACCAAGGTCAAGGTTAAAGTCGTGTTGTAGGAAGGAATAGACTAAAATTCCTCGATGTGCAGGACTAATCAACGATTACTGGAATGGTTTGGATAAAGCTATTGCTGCACAAAGAGGTCACACCAGATATTGATAGCAAAGATTCACATGCTTTTGCCACTCACAGACATGAGATATTGGATAATTGTCCTCATTTAAAAAATGGGCAAAGTCTAATATTTTAGACTCATTAGTTTGATTTGGTTCTTTATCAACTTTTAGAACTTGCATAAAAAAATCTAAATTAGATTTAGGTCAAACTTCTGGAAAATTATGAGGAGTTCACAAACTATCAAGTACAACAGTGTTTGTGTCTTATCCTGTAGTCATACTTAAGTCTGAATTTGCAATTCAGCTGACTACAGGACTGAGGGACTATGTGCCTAAATCAAAGTTTGATTGGAGGTGATGAGTTCTTTCTTCTACACAGGGATAAGACTGGCATACCACAATCCTCGTTGTGTATACCTCCAGGTCTAGACCATAAGATGGGTCAGACTGGGGAGTCTGGGGCCCACCAGGGGAATGGACTCTAGGGGCCCACCAGGGGATTGGACTCTAGGGGCCCACCCTACAGCTACAGTTAGGTCCATATATATTTGGACAGAGACAACATTTTTCTAATTTTGGTTATAGACATTACCACAATGAATTTTAAGTAAAACAGTTCAGATGCAGTTGAAGTTCAGACTTTCAGCTTTCATTTGAGGGTATCCACATTAAAATTGGATGAAGGGTTTAGGAGTTTCAGCTCTTTAACATGTGCCACCCTGTTTTTAAAGGGACCAAAAGTAATTGGACAATTGACTCCAAGGCTATTTCATGGACAGCTGTGGGCAATCCCTTTGTTATGTCATTCTCAATTAAGCAGATAAAAGGCCTGGAGTTGATTTGAGGTGTGGTGCTTGCATTTGGAAGGTTTTGCTGTGAAGTAAACATGCGGTCAAAGGAGCTCTCCGTGCAGGTGAAACAAGCCATCCTTAAGCTGCGAAAACAGAAAAAACCCATCCGAGAAATTGCTACCATATTAGGAGTGGCAAAATCTACAGTTTGGTACATCCTGAGAAAGAAAGAAAGCACTGGTGAACTCATCAATGCAAAAAGACCTGGGCGCCCATGGAAGACAACAGTGGTGGAGGATAGAAGAATAATCTCCATGGTGAAGAGAAACCCCTTCACAACAGCCAACCAAGTGAACAACACTCTCCAGGAGGTCGGCGTATCAATATCCAAATCTACCATAAAGAGAAGACTGCATGAAAGTAAATACAGAAGGTTCACTGCACGGTGCAAGCCACTCATAAGCATCAACAATAAAAAGGCTAGACTGGACTTTGCTAAAAAACATCTAAAAAAGCCAGCACAGTTCTGGAAGAAAATTTTTTGGACAGATGAAACCAAGATCAACCTCTACCAGAATGATGGAAAGAGAAAAGTATGGTGAAGGCGTGGTACAGCTCATGATCCAAAGCATACCACATCATCTGTAAAACACGGTGGAGGCAGTGTGATGGCTTGGGCATGCATGGCTGCCAGTGGCACTGGGTCACTAGTGTTTATTGATGATGTGACACAGGACAGAAGCAGCCGAATTAATTCTAAGGTATTCAGAGCCAGACTGTGTGCTCAGATCCAGCCAAATGCAGCCAAACTGATTGGTCGTCGTTTCATACTACAGATGGACAATGACCCAAAACATAAAGCCAAAGCAACTCAGGAGTTTATTAAAGCAAAGAAGTGGAATATTCTTGAATGGGAAAAGTCAGTCACCCGATCTCAACCCAATTGAGCAGCATTTCACTTGTTAAAGACTAAACTTCAGACAGAAAGGCCACAAACAAACAGCAACTGAAAACCACCACAGTGAAGACCTGGCAGAGCATCAAAAAGGAGGTAACACAGCGTCTGGTGATGTCCATGAGTTCAAGACTTCAGGCAGTCATTGCCAACAATGGGTTTTCAACCAAGTACTAAAAAGGAACATTTTATTTTTAATTATTGAATCTGTCCAATTACTTTTGGTCCCTTTAAAAACAGGGTGGCACATGTTAAGGAGCTGAAACTCCTAAAATCTTCATCCAATTTTAATGTGGATACCCTCAAATGAAAGCTGAAAGTCTGAACTTCAACTGCATCTGAATTGTTTTGTTTAAAATTCATTGTGGTAATGTCTATAATCAAAATTAGAAAAATGTTGTCTCTGTCCAAATATATATGGACCTAACTGTATATGCAAATATCTGTCATTATAGCGGAGCATCAGCTGTAAAACACCGGCGGCTGCTGCACATCTACTGTGCGCCCCAATAACTGGGATGTATAATTACGGTAGTTTACATTAATGGGGTTCTTGGTTAAAACAAGTTATCACCCATCCATACAGTATTATTGGCCCCCATATAATGCTCCTCCATACAGTATTATTGGCCCCATATAATGCTCCTCCATACAGTATTATGGGCGCCTCATAGTCCTCCATACAGTATTATGGCCAACCACATAGTCCACCATACAGTATTATTGCCCCATATAATGCTCCTCCATACAATATTATTGGCCCCATATAATGCTTCTTCATACAGTATTATGGGCACCTCATGTCCTCCATACAGTATTATGGCCAACCACATAGTCCGCCATATAGTATTACTGGCCCCATATAATGCTCCTCCATACAGTATTATTGGCCCCATATAATGCTCCACCATACAGTATTATGGGCACCTCATAGTCCTCCATACAGTACTATGGCCAACCACATAGTCCGTCATACAGTATTATTGGCCCCATATAACGCTCCTCCATACAGTATTATTGGCCCCATATAATGCTCCTCCATACAGTATTATTGGCCCCATATAATGCTCCTCCATACAGTATTATGGGCACCTCATAGTCCTCCATACAGTATTATGGCCAACCACATAGTCCACCATACAGTATTATTGGCCCCATATAATGCTCCTCCATACAGTATTATGGCCAACCACATAATCATCCACATAGTATTATGCCCCCCACTCCTCCATACAGTATTATGGGAGCCGCTCCTCTATACAGCATTATGCCCCCCGTTCCTCCACACAGTATTATGTCCCCTGCTCCTCCACATAGTATTATGCCCCCCCGCGCCGCCATACAGTATTATGCATCCCTGCTCCTCCATACAGTATTATGGAAGCCCGTTCCTCCACACAGTATTATGCCCCCCACTCCTCCACACAGTATTATGGGACCCCGCTCCTCCATACAGTATTATGGGACCCCGTTCCTCCACACAGTATTATGCCACCCGCTCCTCCATACAGTATTATGGGACCCTGCTCCACCATACAATATTATGCCCCCCGCTCCTCCACATAGTATTATGCCCCCCGCTCCTGCAAACAGTATTATGCCCCACTGCTCCTCCATACGATACGATATGATACGATACGATACACTTTATTGATCCCGTGGGAAATTATGGTATCACAGCAGCACAACTTACATCATAAGAATCATAAAATGAATTACTTAATTGACATGACAGTTTGTTGACAGAAGAACATTATACATTAGAATAGGACATACACAGCGGGTGAACTGAAAAGTAGAAGCTGTGTATGTCCTATACAGTATTATGGCCCCCCCGCTCCTTCACACAGTATTATGCCCCCCACTCCTCCATACAGTATTATGGGTCCCCCGCTCCTCCACACAGTATTATGGGCCCCCGCTCCCCCATACAGTATTATGCCCCCTCGCTCCTCCACACAGTATTATGCTCCCCCGCTCCTCCACACAGTATTATGGGACGCCGCTCCTCCACACAGTATTATGCCCAACTCCTCCACACAGTGTTATGGGCCCCCTACTCCTCCACACAGTATTATGGGATGCCATTCTTCCACACAGTATTATGACCCCCGCACCTCCATACAGTATTATGCCCCCGGCTCCTCCATACAGTGTTATGGGTCCCCCGCTCCTCCACACAGTATTATGGGCCCCCACTCCTCCAAACAGTATTATGGGCTTCCCACTCCTCCACACAGTATTATGCCCCCCAGCTCCTCCACACAGTATTATGCCCCCCAGCTCCTCCATACAGTATTATGGGCCCCCCGCAACTCCACACAGTATTATGCCCCCCCAGCTCCTCTACACAGTATTATGCTCCCCCGCACAGTATTATGCCCCCGCACAGTATTATGCCCCCCGCTCCTCCATACAGTGTTATGGGTCCCCCGCTCCTCCACACAGTATTATGGGCCCCCACTCCTCCAAACAGTATTATGGGCTTCCCACTCCTCCACACAGTATTATGCCCCCCAGCTCCTCCACACAGTATTATGCCCCCCAGCTCCTCCATACAGTATTATGGGCCCCCCGCAACTCCACACAGTATTATGCCCCCCCAGCTCCTCTACACAGTATTATGCTCCCCCGCACAGTATTATGCCCCCGCACAGTATTATGCCCCCCGCTCCTCCATACAGTATTATGCCCCCCAGCTCCTTCACACAGTATTATGCCCCCCCAGCTCCTCCACACAGTATTATGCCCCCCAGCTCCTCCATACAGTATTACGGGCCCCCCACAACTCCACACAGTATTATGCCCCCCAGCTCCTCTACACAGTATTATGCCCCCCCCCGCACAGTATTATGCCCCCCAGCTCCTCCACACAGTATTATGGGCCCCCCGCTCCTCCACATAGTATTATGCCCCCCGCTCCTCCATACAGTATTATGCATCCCTGCTCCTCCATACAGTATTATGGGATCCCGTTCCTCCATACAGTATTATGGGACCCCGTTCCTCTACACAGTATTATGCCCCCCCGCTCCTCCATACAGTATTATGGGACCCTGCTCCTCCATACAGTTTTTTTGCCCCCCCACTCCTCCACACAGTATTTTGGGACCCCGCCCCTCCATTCAGTATCATGGGACCCCGTTCCTCCACACAGTATTATGCCCCCCCGCTCCTCCATACAGTATTATGGGACCCTGCTCCTCCATACAGTATTATGCCCCCCCGCTCCTCCACATAGTATTATGCCCCCCGCTCCTCCATACAGTATTATTCCCCGCCGCTCCTCCATACAGTATTATGGGCTCCCCGCTCCTTCACACAGTATTATGCCCCCGCTTCTCCATACAGTATCATGGGAGCCCACTTCTCCACACAGTATCATGGGACCTCGCTCCCCCATACAGTATTATGCCCCCCCCACTCCTCCACACAGTATTATGGGACGCCGTTCCTCCACACACTATTATGCCCCCCCACTCCTCCAGAGAGTGTAATGGGCCCCCACTCCTCCACACAGTATTATGGGACGCCGTTCCTCCACACACTATTATGCCCCCCCACTCCTCCAGAGAGTGTAATGGGCCCCCACTCCTCCACACAGTATTATGGGACGCCATTCCTGCACACAGTATTATGCCCCCCGCACCTCCATACAGTATTATGCCCCCCGCTCCTCCATACAGTGTTATGGGTCCCCCGCTCCTCCACACAGTATTATGCGCCCCCCCAGCTCCTCCACATAGTATTATGCGCCCCCCAGCTCCTCCACATAGTATTATGCCCCCCAGCTCCTCCATACAGTATTATGGCCCCCCCGCAACTCCACACAGTATTATGCCCTCCAGCTCCTCTACACAGTATTATGCTCCCCCGCACAGTATTTTGCCCCCCGCTCCTCCATACAGTATTATGTGCCCCCCGCTCCTCGACACAGTATTATGCCCCCCAGCTCCACCACACAGTATTATGCCCCCCGCACAGTATTATGCCTATTCCCCCGCACAGTATTATGCCCCCCCGCACAGTATTATGCCTCCCCCTCGCTCCTCCATAATTTATTATGGGCCCCAGACATAGAGAAAAAAAAAAGTAAAATCCTCACCTCTCCCGTTCCCACCGCAGGTCCGCTACACTCAGCATCTCTCCGGCTCTGCAACACTCAGGACAGAGAGGCTGAGCGCACAGTGGTGACGTCATCGCACCCTCTGCCCTGAGACGTCGCAGAGTCAGAGGGCGCTGAAGACACTGCAGCTGCCGCCGGAATGAGGAGAGGTGAGTATTAGAAGGGAGGCCCGATGCCAGCGCTGGCACCGGGGGGGGCCCTGGACGTGGAGGCGGTCGGCGCCGCCCGAAGATTTAAAGGGCCCGCGTCCCTTTTTTTTTTTTCTTCCTCCTCAACCTCCTTCTCCTCCTCTCTGGGGCGGGGCCCACTGGCATTTCACCGGTGTCCCGCTGGGCCAATCCGACCCTGAGATGGACACAAGGACATGTGCCTGAGGATTCCCTCTAAATTGTGGACCCTGAGGATCTTCACCATTAACCCCCTAAAGAGCAAACAATTTTCCATTTTTGCTCTTTATATTTTTTTCTTCCCCTCTTTCCAAAAGCCATAACTTTTTAATGTTTCCATCTACATAGCCGTATGAGGGCTTATTTTTTTGCCGGATGAGCTGTAGTATTTTCATACACTGTACTAAAAAATGGGTAAAAAAATCCAATTGTGGTGAAATGGTGAAAAAAATTCATTTCAGCCATTGTTTTTTAGATTTTGTTTTTAGATCGTTTATTGTGCAGTAAAAATTGTCTCCTGACCTTATTCTACAGATCACTACTATTATGGAGATACCAAATTTATAGATTTTTTTATACATTTATATAGTTTTTTATACATCATTGCTTAAAAGTTCCAAACCTTGTAAAAAAAAAACAAAAAACAACAATTTGGAGTCTGTTACCAGTTTCTGGGAACCAAAGTTTTTATTGTTCAAAATATTTTTATTCAGTTAGAAAGAGAAATATACAAACATTGTATGGTAACCATTGATAACAGTCAACGTTCTACACCCCTCTCCCCATCGGTATTTCCATTCCCTCTGTGGTGATACCACAAAAGTATAAACATCAGTTTGTAAACAGTTTGAGAGGGTTAAAGCAGGTCACCCTTATATAAAAGAACAAACACAAATAATAAAATACCTTAAAAGAAAAGAAGAATAGAAAGAAAGATAGGGAGAAGAACCAGAGAAGGAACGGATATCGGTGCATATATAACGATAGAACTCCACCAACTCACTCCTCAGTAAGTCCCCATTATGAGGGGCGAGGCAGTACACCCTGTGTCACCCATGTCTGAAAATGTTGTGCTTCTTTGAATTGTATCCATGGGTACCACTTCGCATACCAATTGACACCCGACCTGTCATCAAAAGCCCCCATCTCCTCCATCCTGCACAGCACATCCAATGCCTCCACCCACTCTATCCTCCTCGGCGCTACAGGTGACCTCCACAATCTGGGTATGATTTGGCGCATTGCATTCATGAAGTACGGCAACATACTCTTCTTGTTTTTGGACACAGAGCCCGGGAAAATTGACAATAAAGCTATCTCCGGCGTTGCCTCTACTTGTTTGTTTGTAATGTGATTATATAAGGCAAATATGTCGTTCCAAAGGGGTCTGACACCACTGCAACTCCACCATATGTGTAACATGGATCCCACCGCCCCATTACACCTCCAACAGGTGTCTGGTATTGCTGGATCAATTTTGTGTAACCGAACAGGTGTTCTGTACCACTGTGTTATAATTTTATAATTCAGCTCCTGGATTCTGCAAGACACCGACAGCCGATGCGCGCACGTGAAGGCCCTCACCCACAACTCGGGCCCAATCTCCTTGTGTAATTCTTTTTGCCATTGTACTGTACATCTGAGAGGCCCGTCTCCCCCCCCCCCCCCCCCCCCCCTGGACACTATCAAACCGTATATCAAGGAAACAGAATGTTTCGGACCCTGAGACATAAGACACAGCTGCTCAAAAGGAGTGGACATGCGGTACGAGCCCCCCAACCCCAGAGAGCCAATATAACTCCGGAGTTGCAGATACTGCAGCCAATGCCCTGGCATTTGCCTCCCTTCACCCAGTATCTCTCTCAATGACAAAATATCTGTCTGGCTGGTCACGTCTCTAATATGAGGAATAGCCCCCTGAGCACCAGAGAAAACTATGGATGTTGAATGTTGTAATTCAGGGGGGAGTCCAGGGTTACCAACCAAGGGGGTTAGTGGTCCAGGAATAGTCGCTAGGTGGAAACGCTTTGCAAAACGTCTCCATGATCTCACAATAGTGTATAATGTCGGAGATACATCCAATTTCCCTAGGTCGATACAGAATGGTAGCCAAAAGGCTCCCAAACACATGTCAGGGGATGATTCATATTCAATGTCCACCCAGAGTTTGGTTGTCCTATTATGGAATATATCCAGGACACAATTTCCAATAGTCGCCGCATGATATGCTCGCAGGTCAGGCAGGCCCGCACCCCCGTCCTCCCTACGTCGAACTAACTGGGCGTGGCTAATACGAGAGCGCCCCCTATGCCATACAAATTTTCTCATTATTTTATGTAGACCCAGAAAAAAGGACCCCTCCACATCCCACGGTATAGTCTGGAAAATATATAATATTTTAGGTAGGATGTCCATCTTAAGGGCATTAATTCTCCCAAACCATGACAGTGGCAAACGATACCAGGATTTCGTCTCTTTCTCTATCAAACCCCGAAGTGGAAGGAAAATAAGATCGAATAATTTCTGGGGGTCAGCTGGGATGTGGACACCCAGGTATTTAATGGAATGTTTATTCCAGCAAAAAGGGAAACCGGTCTTAAGTTGCTCCACCTCACTATCCTGGATATTTATGTTGAGTAGTTCTGTTTTCTGTAGGTTAACCTTGAAGTTACTCAGCCTCCCAAATATTTCAAACTCCTCCAAAACAGACAGTAAGCTGACCCTAGGTGAGGTCACATACAATAAAAGGTCATCCGCAAATAAAGCCAGCTTATGCTCCGTATGACCCACTTGAATCCCCTTAATCGACTGGTTGTGTCTGAGAGCATTAGCCAACGTCTCCATTACCAGGATGTATAGGTATGGGGAAAGTGGACACCCCTGTCTTGTCCCGTTTTTAATTGAGAACGGTGTCAACAACTGACCATTTATTCGCACTCTAGCTGATGGATCATGGTAGAGGGCCATAATCCAATTCCTCATCCTCTGTCGTATACCTATTGCCTCTAGTGTAGTCTCTAAAAATCCCCAGTGAACTCGATCAAAAGCCTTCTCGGCGTCAACTGATAATAGACACAAAGGGGTCCCCCTGGCTCTGGCCTTTGAAATCAAGGATATTGTCTTAATAGTATTATCCCTGGCTTCCCTGCCAGGGACAAAACCCACCTGCTCTCTATGTATCAAATGTGGGATAAATGGATTAAATCTAAGTGCTATCATTTTAGAGTATAGCTTAACGTCCACGTTAATTAGTTGGAGCATAGTGAATGATCTTTACCCTCTTTGGGAATTACAGTAATGAGAGCCTGCGTAGCATGAAACGGAAAGTGGCATGTTTGTGAGATACTATTAAATGCCTTCCCCATGAGCGGAGCACATATATCCTGACATGTTTTATAAAACCTAGGTGTAAACCCATCTGGTCCTGGGCATTTACCTATTTTTAGGTTCTGGATAGACCCCTTTAATTCTATTTCTGAAAAGTCCTGTTCCAAATTATCTAGTATTTCTTCCTGTAAGATCCCAGGTGAATGTCTCTCCAGATACTCTACCATATGTTGCTTTAATGTTGGGGCATTATTCCCTTGCTGTGTTAGATTATATAAGTTAGAGTAGTATTTTCTAAATTCCTCTTATATCTCTGACGTAGAATGTACCAAAAGTTCCCACTGATGAGTTTATACTAAAAATCGGGGTCTGTATAAGTCTAGGGTGTAGGGATCTCGCCAGTAACCGTCCACTCTTATCCCCATATTCAAAGTAATGCTTACGTATCCTATCCCTTATACACAGGGACTTTTGTTCTAATATTACTAGAGCCTGCTGCCTCAAGGCTGATATTTCAGTTCTGAGAGTGTCACTTGCAGACGCTTTGTTAGTCGTCTCTTTAATCCCCAAGAGTGACAATATATCCAACAGTTTTTGGGTCCTCTCCCTTTTCAGTCTGGCCCCATGAGTTATGAAAATCCCCCTCAGTACACATTTAAGGGCTTCCCATTTGATAGGTTCCGGTGTGGGATCCTGGGCATGGTCTATCGGAAAGGACTTAACCGCCTCCTTAACAGCCAACATACATATTTCATCTTTCAGAAGGTTGTCATTAAGTTTCCATGAATAGCCCCTATGTCATCCCTTCCTCTGTACCCCCAGTTCTCCAAATACTGGCGCGTGGTCAGACCATAAGATAGTATCTATTGAACAGCCAGGTTTACTGTCTAACAAGTCAAGAGAAATAAATAAATGATCTAGTCTTGAGTAACTGTTATGGACCACCGAATAATAACTATAGTCTCTGACCTCGGGGTGAAGTACTCGCCACATGTCCACTAATTTGAGGGCCAACAGTTCTTTCCTCAACCTACGCAGCCCCGGGAGAGAGATCGAGGACCTACCCGACGACGAGTCCACCTTAGGATCCATTGTGAGATTGAAGTCTCCACCCAGTATGATACGAGAGCCATCCGCGAACTCCGCCAGCGAACGCAGGACCCCGGAGCCGAAGTTCACCTGTCCCTGATTTGGAAAATACACATTAGCCAGCGTATAAACAGAGTCCTGTATGGCAACCTTTAGAAATATATATCGCCCCTCCGGGTCTGTCCTCATGTCTACAATCTCAGGCTGAAATGACCTGTGCAAAGCTATGGATACCCCGTAAGCCTTACGTGAGGGATGAGGACAATGAAACCAGGCTGGATAAAACTTAGACACACATTTGGGTGTATTGGTAGCCTTAGGGTATGTGCACACGTCCGGATTTCTTGCAGAAATTTCCTGAAGAAAACCGGAAATTTTCCGCAAGAAATCCGCATTTTTTTTGGCGTTTTTTTTCGCGTTTTTTTTAGCATTCTGCAAGCGTAATTAGCTTGCAGAATGCTAAAGTTTTCCAAGCGATCTGTAGCATCGCTTGGAAAACTGACTGACAGGTTGGTCACACTTGTCAAACATAGCGTTTGACAAGTGTGACCAACTTTTTACTATAGATGCTGCTTTTGCAGCATCTATAGTAAAAGATAGAATGTTTAAAAATAATAAAAAAATAAAAAAAATGCTTATACTCACCCGCAGACAGCTGATCTCCTCACCGGCGTCCGTTCCGTATAGATGGTGTGTGCGCGCAGGACCTTCCATGACGTCGCGGTCACGTGAGCGGTCACATGACCGGTCTCGACCAATCACTAGACGGCGACGTCATCGGCAGGTCCTTCACCGCACACCAGCTACAGGAACCGAAGCGACAGCGTGCAGTGGAGAGGCGGGAAGACATCGAAGGTGAGTATAGGACTATTTTTTATTTTAATTCTTTTTTTTTGACCAATTATATGGTGCCCAGTGCGTGGAGGAGAGTCTCCTCTCCTCCACCCTGGGTACCAACCGCACATAATCTGCTTACTTCCCGCATCGTGTGCACAGCCCCGTGCGGGAAGTAAGCAGATCAATGGACTCCCAGGTGTGCGGAATCCCCTGCAATTCCGCATTTTAATGAACATGTTGCTTTTTTTTCCGCGATGCGATTTTTTCGCGGAAAAAAAGGCTACATTTGCACAAAAAATGCGGAATACACTGAAAATAATGGGAGGCATATGTAAGCGTTTTTTTCGCGTTTTTATCACGTTTTTATAGCGAAAAAACGCGAAAAAAACGCGAAAAATCCTGAACGTGTGCACATGGCCACAAAGTGTGTCTCCTGAAGCATAATTATTTTTATCTTTTTCTTGTGGAAACGGTATAACACCTGTCTCCTTTTTTCGGGTTTGTTCAAGCCCCTAGCGTTATAGGTGCAAAATGTTAGTTCTGACATCCAAACAGTAGAACAAAGCACAAAGATAGAATAGGTAAAAAGACAAAGAAAGAGAGAAAAGAAGGGCGGAGGAGATTAAAAAAAACAAATATAGGGAGAAGAAAAATAAAAAAATAAAAAATAAACAGGAGGTTATCCCAGAATAATAACCTCAATGAGATTCCTAATATAGACTTAAGTCTAAAGCAGTACTAAACTGCAATCCCTAGGTGAGGTAACGAGGTTGCACATGACGGATGACGAGCTCCTTACTACCCGGCGTATGAAGATGAGACCTCTCAGGTCTTTTAGTAACAGAGACTAAGGTCAATATAAACATCTTATAACATTCAACAGTTGTCACAAAACATAGGTCAAATAGAGAACAATAATTATTCGGAGGAAACAGACTATGCCCCCCTGGCCAAAAGCGTCAAGGCCCCTATCGAAGGCAAATCCCAGTCTAACTATCTCCAGAGCATCAAACCAAGGCTTCAGGGGATCAATACCACCCGGCAAGGCAAAGATTTTCAAGTGATCCCTCTATGTTCATGTGGTCGATGTCTGGTGATCATTTCCTGCCCGCCTCTGTCTCGACGAGACCGACTGCCACTGTTCCATAGAAGGTAAAGGCTTCAGATTACTCATAGCTGGCCAGTCTGGTAGTTTAATCTTAGGTATTTCCATTATTTCAAGAAACTTTGAAAGGTCTCCCATATGGCGAAAGATTGCAGTTTTCCCCTTTCTCTTGGCTATAAGTTGAAAAGGATAGCCCCAGCGGTACTGGATGTTATTGTCTATAAGCACTTTCAGCAGGGGCTTCAGAGCTCTGCGAAGCTGTAGGGTTCTGCGGGACAGGTCTGGTAGCACAATAAGAGGAGAGTCTTTATATAACAGAGAGCCTTTATCCCTGATTCCTTTCAAGATTGCCTCTTTTTCCTTATAGAAATGGATTCTACAGATGACATCTCTAGGTCTAGCCGGGTCAGTGGGCTTTGGACCCAGGGCCCGGTGTATACGGTCTATTTCGATCTTATCTTTATTCTGTAAAATGTCTCCAAAAAATTTCTGGGCCCATTTTTCCAGGTGAGGTGACTCCACTTCTTCATTGAGGCCCCGTATGCGTAGATTATTTCGTCTATGCCTATTCTCAATGTCGTCTAAATGAGTAAGAATATCATTTATCTGTGATGAGTGGTCCTGCAGGACTTGATGATGAGAATGTAGCTGGTGGTAAAACTGATCCTGTGTAACTTCTATATCTGCAATACGGTGGCCAATCTGCTTAATCTCCTCTTTAAGAGAACCCATGTCCTGCTTATGAGACGCCTCTAGTTTACCCAGCAGAGCGTACATTTCTTGCCTAGTTGGAATGGCTCTAATGTGTGCCTTCCAGTCCCAGTCCTCATCTGTCTGGGCCATCTCAGAGGGCATAACGTTCCCATAAGCAGCAGAGTGAGAGGACAGCGGCGGTGAATTACGCCTGTTTTGTTGCATAGGGCGCTGGGCTCCTTCTCCATGTCTGGGTGGAGTGGTGGCCTGATTTATGTCCTCCATTATGGCACCCATCCCCTTCTTCTGCCCGTTACCTGCCGCCCCTCTGCCGTGTCTGTCCTCCAGCTCCGTCTCCTGCTGTGCGCGTGGGGTTCCAGCCGGCGCCATCTTGGATGGTGTCTCTCCGGGCTGCAGCCTCGTGGATTGACCCATATAACGGGTGATTTCGCCTCCCTCTCTGTTCAGAGGCGCCGAGGCCGACGACGACCGTCTCCCACGCATCATCCTGAGTTCTCCGAGGTCAGTGTTGTGTCTCTGCAGTGAATAAGCCGGGATTACGCCGGAGCTCGGTCTCTCTGCGTCCTATCCCGCCATAGGCAAGCCACGCCCCTGGGAACCAAAGTTTTTAAAACGTTATGTTGTTGGAGCCGCTTGAGTGCTTGTTTTTTCTGTAGCGCACTGTCCATTTTACTGGTAATATTTTGGGGTATGTATGACATTTTATCGTACTGTTTTGCATTTTTTGGTGCAATGTGGAGATCAGACAAATAGCAATTCTGGAGCACCAATTTTTTTTTCTTTCTTTCTGGGTTTAATAAACGTTTAAAATAACTTTATATTTTGACATACAGTATAAGACTTTTATGGACAAGACAGTACCAAATTTAAAAAAGATTTTTTTTTTAACTGAGAAAAAGGGCATGATGAAAATTTCTACTTTTTTATTATTTTTTAAAACTCTTTTTCCTTTAGTCGCCCTAAGAAAGTTACTGACCTCCTATGAAACACCCTGCCCCCGACATAGGACATACCAGTATGTTACACATCAGTAAGAGGTTAATAGTTTCCTGTGTGACTACATAGTTGACATAACCTATCCATTCTAAGGGGACCCTGTATTGTCTAGGTGCCCCAGTGGCTGACTTAATTATATTGCCCTTTACAATCCTTGTGTTTCAGCAAATCAGGGATCCCTAATGGATGTCAGCAGGCTGATTTATCAGAGTGGGTCACAAGCAAGCATTGAAATCTCTTGTATGTTCATTTTTCATAGGCGTAAAGTTAGTTTGGTTACAGAGGTCAGAGGTGGGGTCTTCACCAAATTGTTTCCTTTGGGGTCTATCACCAACCTTATTCCACCTTCGTACACAGCCCATTAGTCAGACGTCCATTGTCTATAACGTGCATCGACCCCCCCCCCCTTCACGTAAAGATTTTTTAAACACCTCACTATAATACTATCCTGTTGCCTTGTAACTATTTACATACAGTTGTGCTCAAACGTTTACATACCCTGGCAGAATTTTTGTTTTCTTGGCCTTTTTTCAGAGAATATGAATGATAACACCAAAACTTTTTCTCCACTCATGGGTAGTGGTTGGGTGAAGCCATTTATTGTCAAATTACTGTGTTTTATCTTTTTAAATCATAATGACAACCCAAAACATCCAAATGACTCTGATCAAAAGTTCGCATACCCCATTTCTTAATACCATGTATTGCCCCCTCTAACATCAGTGAAAGCTTGAAGTCTTTTGTGGTAGTTGTGGATGAGGTTCTTTATTTTCTCAGATGGTAAAGCTGCCCACGTTTCTTGTCAAATTGCCCCCAGTTCCTGTAAATTCCTGGGCTGTCTAGCACGAACTGCGAGCTTGAGTTTTCCCCAGAGTGGCTCAATGATATTGAGGTCAGGAGACTGAGATGGCCACTTCAAAACTTTCACTGTGTTCTGCTGTAACCAATGACAGGTTGACTTGGCCTTGTTTTTTGGATCGTTGTCACGTTGGAATGTCCAATTGCGTCCCATATGCAGCTTCGGGGCTGATGAGTGCAAATTTGCCTCTAGTATTTGTTGATAACATGCTGCATTCATCTTTCCTTCAACTTTAAGCAAGTTTCCTGTGCCTTTGTAGCTCACACATCCCCAAAACATCAGCGATCCACCTCCGTGTTTTACAGTAGGAATGGTGTTCCTTTCATCATAGGCCTTGTTGACCTCTCTCCAAATGTAAAGTTTATGGTAGTGGCCAAAGAGTTCAATTTTGGTCTCATCACTTCAAATTAACTTGTTCCAGAAGTTTTGAGGCTTGTCTCTGTGCTGTTTTGCATATTGTAGGTGAGATACTTTGTGGAATTTGTGCAGTAATTGCTTTCTTCTGTCTGGCGACTCGACCATGAAGCCCATTTTTCTTCAAGTGCCTCCTTATTGTGTATCTTGAAACATCCACACCGCTAGTTTTCAGAGAGTCCTGTATTTCAGCTGATGTTATTTGTGGGTTTTTCTTTGCATCCCGAACAATTTTCCTGGCAGTTGTGGACAACATTTTTGTTGGTCTACCTGACCGTGGTTTTGTATTTACAGAGCCCCTGATTTTCCATTTGTTAATCACAGTTTGAACGCTGCTGACTGGCATTTTCAATTCCTTGGATATCTTTTTGTATCCCTTTCCTGTTTTATACAGTTCAATTACCTTTTCCCAAAGATCCGTTGACAATTCTTTTGCTTTCCCCATGACTCACAATCAAGAAACATCAGTGACTGGATGAAAGATGCAAGAGTCTGTCTGGATCCCAGAAACTCACTCAGCTTTTATGCACACACACTGATTGCAAGCAAACAGGTCACAGGTGAGGATGTTACCTTCAGTAGACATTCAAACCCATTTCTGTCAACCTCTGTGCATGTTATCAGGCCAAAATCACCAGGGTATGTGAACTTTTGATCAGGGTCATTTGGATGTTTTGGGTTGTCGTTATGATTTAAAAAGAGAAAACACAGTAGTTTGCAATAAATGGCTTCACCCAACCACTAACCATGAGTGGAGAAAAAGTTTTGGTGTTATCATTCATATTCTCTGAAAAAAGGCCAAGAAAGCAAAAATTCTGCTGGGGTATATAAACTTTCGTGCACAACTGTATGATGGTTTTGAGGAAGAACCTGTTATTTTTTAGTCAATCTTGATGGTGATACCATTCATAGCCAGGGCGGATTAACCGGAGAATAAACATACTGAGGTCTTTAAAGTCAATCTCAGCTTTCAAAAATTTCCAGAATCCAATGGAATGTTTTGTTTTAATTGAAGTCCAAAAAACAAGGTTCATTACATGTCACTGCTCAGATGGGAGAAGCTATGGTACATAGTTATCATAGACCAAAGTATACGGCAACTAAAAGAGTCTTGACTTCAGCTTCTAATTATATACTACAAGTGTTATTATCGTGCTCGGGTAACAGAGGAGGGAAAGAACTACCAAAGAGAGAAGCCACATCTGTACCCAACTGGTCCCTGTAGAGACTAGAAAAGGTTCTATCCACACAACTAAATACACCTCCTTGGACATGGCTCCCTAAATGACCAACAAGGGGTTTCTGTTACCCCCTGACGAACCAGAAGGAAGGCCACAACATAAAACAACACATGAAGAGGAATGCATTCAGGAAGCAGGAAAAACAAATGGGGCTTACCAGACAAAGTAAAACCATAGCTGAGGAGCTGAAAGTCCAAACATCAATTTATATGGAAGTATAGCCAGCAAGTGAGGTAAGTGAAAACCACAGAGACCTTCCCAAAATGTGATAGAACAGAGCAAAAAAGGGAAAATGGAAAACACCCGTAGAGAAGACAAATAAGAAAAGAAAACCAAGACAAAAGAAACCATCATTTGGACACAGACAAAAAGGACTTTACAGCGTTAGAGAGGGAAACTGACCACTCAGTCAAAGGTCTCTGCATTGAATCCTGAAAACCAAGTAATGGGACCAAATCTTGAATTATCTTATCAAACCTCATTCCGACATCCGCTATACATGTATGGAGCACATCTGATGCGAAGTATGATGCAAGTTCAGGAGCCTGGTAACACCTGCATTGAATAGCAGCGATGGGAGCCAGCACTTATGGCTGCTCTTTAACTATTTAAATGCCACTGTCAATCACTGTCAACAACGTTTAAATAATGTAATTTAGGTGGTGTGCTAATTCAGGCATCTATCACCTACCCAGTTACACAATCAAGGGGTGTTGGTGAATTGCCATGCCGACCATGTGCCCCCAATGCCACCGTCTATGTGATCCCATGAAGCCCAGCCTGTGGCGATTATCATTTTCTCTATATATTGCAATACTGTAGTAAATCACAGTTTCAAGTTCCCTTGGGGCACTTGAGCAAAAAGTAAAAGAAAAACATAAAAGACAAAAATACAAAATGTTAAAAACTTTTTATAAAATAAACATATTTTGATATCATCACATCCATAAAAGTCCTGGCTATCTAAATGTAAAATTATTTAACACTTCCCAACATATGACAAACTAGTTTTTCACTGTTTTTCAGTACATTAAATGGTACTACGAAAAATAAAAAGTTGTGGTACTTGGAAGAAGGGGAGGAAAAACAAAAATTGACCATGGGATCTGATATTTTTTTCTAGAAACAGCACCTCGATTCTTCACATGCCATGTCTGGTATTGTAGCTCAGTCCCATCACACTGCTTTCACAAGGTTGCCTTCTCATAGTGCACCCTAGTGCCACACACACCCGGTCATCCACATGATGGAAAACTTGATTCATAAGACCCGGCCAGTTTCTTCCATTAATCAGGACATCACAGTTTGGCGCTTGTCGGATTTGCTTAGATCCTTTTACGCTTGCTCATTTTTCTTTCTGCTAACACATCGACTCTAAGAACTGACTGATCACTTCCTGACTGTTCACCCCTGAGAGACGCCAATGTCACCAGATAATCAATGTTACACACTTCTCCCCTCAGTGCTTTTAATGCTATGCTTCATGGTTGTATATGCTGTCACTATGCATGAAGATAACAATTATTCTAGCGAGCAATGATCCAGTCTGTACAGACAAAAGAGCGATCATATTGATCGGTGACAGCCTGATAGTGGTGGCCAGATCCATAAAGGACTTACAGCTATAAGTATGCAAAAGCTAAATGCTGTCCCCTCTGACCTACCACAAGTAAGGTACAGAGACAAATAAAATATCTCTCTAAGGCTATGTGCCCACGTTGCAGAATAGAAGCAGAATTTTCTGCTTCAATTCAGCATAGCCTTGGCAGTAAAAACGCATGCTGATTTAGACGCGGTTTATATGCATTTTTACCGTGCATTTACCGCGTTTTCCATGCATTTTTCAAGCGTTTTATAAGCGGATTTCTAATGCATGTCTATGGGTGCCGAATTGCCGCAATTCCGCAAAAATAATGAACATGCTGCATTTTTTTTCTGCGTTGCGTTTCCAGCGCGGAAAAAAACGCATCATGGGCACAACAATTGCGGAATGCATTAGAAAGGAATGAGATGCTGTTTGTAAGCATTTTTTAAGCGATTGCGCCACAGCAAATTGTAGCAAAAACGCTTAAAAAATGCAACGTGGGCACATAGCCTTAAACAGATCCTTATCAAATCAACTAAGTAATAAGTTATATTCTTATACATAGGGACAGTATTATAGTAGTTATATTCTTGTACATAGGGGCAGTATTATAGTAGTTATATTCTTGTACATAGGAGCAGTATTATAGTAGTTATATTCTTGTACATAGGGGCAGCATTATAGTAGTTATATTCTTGTACATAGGGGTAGTATTATAGTAGTTATATTCTTGTACATAGGGGCAGTATTATAGTAGTTATATTCTTGTACATAGGGGACAGTATTATAGTAGTTATATTCTTGTCCATAAGGGCAGTATTATAGTAGTTGTAACAACCCTGCTGGCATCACTGCATGGCCTTTCATCCCTCATCTGCATTACACTCAACTCACTCACTTCTCTGGGCCTTGTTGTGACTTCTCTCTGCTGCCAGCTCCATGCTGTGTGCCTCATGTCTGCTGCTTGCTCTGTGCATGCCCTGTATGTGAGCATAGGGGGGCGGCGCCGGCAACTCCTGTGTCTTATTGAGAATGTGTGCATCTTGCTAAGGTGTCCCCGGCCAATCGCCATGAGGCTTCATGTATTTAAGACATCCCCACCCGTTGGTGGGGGCCTGTGCAACTTACTCTCTCAGTCATTTCTTAGCTGCTGAGGTGCCAGGCCCTGTCTCTGTTACTGTTATGTCCGCCACCCAGGGGGGCGTTGTACCCTGGTCTGTGTCCTGTATTTGCCATCCAGTGGGGCTTTGTACCCTGGCCTATGTCTGCCACCCAGAGGGGCGTCGTACCCTGGCTTGTGTCCATGTCTCTGTCAGGACTCTAAACATTTTTTACCTTTTGTGCATTACTGCCCTTTTCCAAGATGGCGTCTTTGGTCTCATGTGCACTGTGTCTTCCTGCTATAAAACTCCACCCCAGCCTTCAGTCTGTGCTAGAGTATTCTGCCTTGCATCCAGCTCCTGATTACTCCCTGGCTATACACCTGCTCCTGTGAACCTGTGTGGTGATCCTGCTTCTCTGCTCTGAGTTCCTGCTGCAGACACAAGTTTCCAGTAATCCTCCTTCATCTGCTGCTTCATTTGCTGGACATGTAAGCTTTGCTGCTCTGCATTAACCTGAGACTATTAAACCAGGCCTCCCTGTTTGAGCTAAGATATGATTTGAACTACCTATAAGCATATCTATCTGTGTCTGGACTAAGACAAGGATTTATTCGTGTCAAGTATCCACAAGAATAACTGTGCTTCATAGACTTTCTGCTTGATTGCATTTTGCTCTGAAGTTTCCTATAGACTGCTAAGCTGCGTTTATTATTTGCACCAAGTGTTGTGGACTTGAGTTTCTCTCTGCACCTGTTTGAATCACCGTGTGATAATATAGGCTACGTTCACATTTGCGGCCAGCGCCGCAGCGTCGGGCGCCGCAGCGGCGCCGCATGCGTCATGCGCCCCTATATTTAACATGGGGGCGCATGGACATGCGGCGCACTTGCGTTTTGCGCCGCATGCGTCGCTGCGGCGCCCGCGTCGGGTCGCAGAGGACGCAGCAAGTTGCATTTTTGCTGCGTCCAAATTCAATGAAAAAAACGACGCATGCGGCGCAAAACGCAGCGTTGTGCATGCGTTTTGCTGCGTTTTTGTTTGCGTTGTGCGCTGCGGCGCCGACGCTGCGGCGCACAACGCAAATGTGAACGTAGCCATAGACTTTACCACTTATAAAACTGTGTCCTGTAGTTGTCTTGTTCCACGCAAAGAGTCTCCTGAGTTATCCCCTATAATTATTACAGTCTCTGTGCCTTGTCCTGTCTCTGTGCCTTTGTCTTTGCCTAGCCCTTTTCACGTGTCCGTTTATATCCCTGCCTTGGTTTCCGTTCCCTGCAGTGCGTACTCTGTGTAGCTCTGCTCTCTGTAACTTTGCTCTGCACTCTGACCTTGCTTTGCACTCTGTGGCTTTGCTCTGCGGCTCTGCTCAGCCCCTGCTCTGCGGTCCTGCTCCTTGCAGTTCTACGTCTCTTGCTCTTGGCTCTGCCTCCTGCATTTCTGTATGTGGCTCCGCCTCCTGCGTTTCTGCATGTGGCTCCGCCTCCTGCTCTTGGCTCCGCCTTCTGTGTTTCTGCACGTGGCTCCGCCTCCTGTGTCTCTGATCTTGGCTCTAGCTCCTGTGCTTTCGCTTTGCATCCGTTCTTGCGATCTTTCTCTACCTATTCTTAAGTCCTCCTGTCTGAACAGGTTCTTACCTGTTTTACATACCTGCCTGCAGACCAGTCCCTACCGGTTCTTCCAGTGTACCAGCCTTGTCTGCCTGTCCTGCCGGAGAGCCAGCCGTACCTGCCTGCTTACCAGAGAGCCAGCTGTGCCGCCTGCCTGCCAGTGTCTCTGTTGTACTCGTCTGCTTGCCTGTGTCCCAGCCGTGCCCACCTGTCTGCCAGAGTGCCAGTCGTGCCCGCCTGCCTGTCTATGTTCCGTTCTCCCAGTGGGATCAGCAGCCACAGCCAGACACCACCCTGGAGTGGTACCTGGTAGCTTCTTGCCGCACAAGCCTGACCTCACCATCAGTGGCTCCAGCGAATACCAAGGAAACTTCTTAGTTATGCCCCTTCCAGGGAAGTCTGGTCTGTGGTCCTGTGGGGCCACATGCCCGTGCCAACCAGTCTGGGCGCGAGCGTGACAGTAGTTAAATTCTTGTACATAGGAGCAGTATTATATTAGTTATATTCTTGTACATAGGGGGCAGTATTATAGTACTTATATTCTTGTACATAGGGAGCAGTATTATAGTAGTTATATTCTTGTACATAGGAGCCAGTATTATAGTAGTAATATTCTTGTACATAGGGGCAGTATTATAGTAGTTATATTCCTATACATAGGAGGCAGTATTATAGTAGTAATATTCTTGCACATAGGAGGCAGTAATATAGTAGTTATATTCCTGTACATAGAGGACAGCATTATAGTAGTTATATTCTTGTACATAGGAGCAGTATTATAGTAGTCATATTCTTGTACATAGGGACAGTATTATAGTAGTAATATTCTAGCACATAGGAGCAGTATTATAGTAGTTATATTGTTATACATAGGGGCAGTATTATAGTAGTTATATTCTTGTACATAGGGGTAGGATTATAGTAGTTATATTCTTGTACATAGGAGCAGTATTATAGTAGTTATATTCTTGTACATAGGAGCAGTATTTTAGTAGTTATCTTGTATGTGGGGTAGTATTAGGGTACATGTCCACCTTCAGGATGGCCGGCGGTTTGGACGGAGTGGCAAACTTGCTCCACCCAAAGCTCCGCCCCCTTCTGGAGACGCGATGATGCCAGATGTGTTCATTGCACACATCCGGCATCATCGCATCCCACACATAGGGTGCAGCGATCTTAAAAGACGCGCCGCATGTCCGGAATTGCAGAGCCGCCGGGTGCGTGTTACCACGCATAGTGGAGACGGGATTTGATAAAATCCCCTCCACTATGCTGTAACATCTGGACGCTGCGTGATTGACGCTGCGGCTCTGTGCAGCGTCAAACACGCAACGTTTCCTGAACGTGGAAACATACCCTTATAGGTTTTATATTCTTGTGCAAAGGGGCAGTATTGTAGTAGTTATATTCCTGTACATAGGGGCAGTATTATAGTAGTTATATTCTTGTACATAGGGGGCAGTATTATAGTAGTTATGTTCTTGTACATAGGAAGCAGTATTATAGTAGTTATATTCTTGTACATAGGAGCAGTATTATAGTAGTTATATTCTTGTACATAGGAGCAGTATTTTAGTAGTTACATTCTTGTACGTGGGGTAGTATTATAGGTTTTATATTCTTGTGCAAAGGGGCAGTATTATAGTAGTTTATTCTTCAACATGGGGGCAGTATTATAGAAAGCATAATTTTATAGATAGAAGGCAGTTGTAGATTGTGAACCCTCGATGGCAGGGTCCTCTCTCCTTATGTACCAGTCGTGACTTGTATTGATTAAAGGGAATCTGTCACCTACTTTTTCGTATTTAAGCTGCGGCCACCACCATCAGGGGCTTATCTACAGCATTCTGTAAAGTAGTGTAAAGTATTGCAGTGCGCAGGCGCCGGGCTTCCGCTATCCAGTATAAAGATGTTTCCATTCCCTGACAGCAAACATGTAGCAGTACAGAAGATGAAACCTAGGTTTTTATTGACTGATTTTAGAAGCATGGTCATTTTCGCTGAAAGCATGGTTAGAGGCAGGAGGTCAGGTATAATCGGTGACACTTTGTGACATTGCAGACGGCAAGACTGTACAAATCAATAAAATCATACAAATTAATCAATATTCATTTTCTATGCAGGACGGACGCTCACACCTTCAAGATTGGTTTAATCAATATTAATCAGTGGAACAATGCCATGTACAGAGGATTAACTCTAGGGGTTGCAGAGGTAACAGTTGCATCTGACTCCTGACACACCAAAAAACCCTTTGCCACATAAGACTCCAGTATTACTAATGGCTCATGGTAGGTGGTGGACCTGTTGTAGCGCATGAGCTTCAAGTTGTTCTTCTGTTCATCTCCTAACCCACAATTATTTAGACTTGGTTTAATTTGTCTACTTTGATTTATTTCTTTGCTTTTAGCCAATCCTATCCTTTTTTGTTTTACTTTCTATATATCAAATAAGGCCCCAATGAGCAATTGTGGGGCCCCTGAAGGTCCAGTCGCCAGATAGGTACTGCATCTCAGCCAGAGGTGTGGTACCCCAACTCTCTGGTAAGGAGGAAACACTGTACAGAACCTTAACACTTACACCCAACACCAGACCTCCCAAGGCCAGGAAGGGATTAGGTAGAAGGTGTGGGTGGAGAGTGAGGAGTTGTCAGGGGAGACAGGAGGGAGAAGTTGAGCAATATGTGGGAAGGAAGAGAAGAGAGCAGACGTGTTAGAGAGCTGAAGCTGGGGACTGGAGCTGGTAGGAGTTTGTCCCAGCACGAACATTTCCCCTTATCCCCTACAAACTTTACTTCCATCATTCCCTCATCCCTTTTATTGCTCGCCCAGGGCCACGGACTGGGTCACCGCTGCCGTGACCTTCCCCTTAAAGAACTGTGCCAACCCGGTACCGAGTATCCCACGGCTCTATGGGGCGCTCCAAACTTGGAGTCACAAACAGGATGGACCGACTGGGTCCTGTGCGCCATGGACTTTATTGAATTCTTTAATTGCTGCCATTGTCACGCCACTTGGCGTGTGAGGAACAGAGAAGATGTGCTGTCATGGGCAGAGCCCAAGAAAGGGTGCAAAAGCTGGACCTGTCCACTGTAAGGACTTTAATGCAGAAGGAACTTGTCTGTCAGGAGGACGGATCCGCCTCCTGATATGGCTGTCGGAAAAGTAGAGAAAGTACCGCCCATGGAGGAGAGCGAAGAAGAAGTGCACCAAAAAGCAAACCAGCATGACTGAACGCTACCCGGTGGATGCGATGGAGGACAGAAGTCGCAGGAGGGTACTGAGAGGGGAGTGGAACCCTCTGCCCAGCAAGATCAAGCTCTGGACCGGCTGCTGGCAGTGGATCCAGAGCTCCTCGGTATAGAGATCGAGGAGCTGACACGCCAACTTCTATGGTCGCAGCTGGCAGCGGTGACTGCGTGGAAGGAGGCTCTGCTGAAAAAGGTGGTGGCGCCTAAGAGAATCCTGTAGCCAGCACCCTCGACCCCAATGGAGGCGGAGGAGGAGACCCACACCAGAGGAGCAGGTACAAGCATTGCCCTGGTGGCGGATGAGAGCCTGGTCGGATCTTTAAGGCCCTAGCGCCCAGCCAAGTAGTAGTGGATGTGACCTTGGACCGGATGGCAGACCTGGGGGTGTGCCCTGGTGGAACCGCTGGTACCCGAGTCCTTGTCTCTGGGGGTATGCAGAAAAGGGGAGACGATCCACAGGAGACACCGGGGACACAATGGGGTTTCCGGAGGAGGCCCAGGCAGAGGCAAACCATGTAAAAACTGTAGAAAGGGAGGATTTCTGCCGGCAGCAGATACTGAAACTAGAAGCCAAGGAGCGAGAGCGCAGGGCTCAATGGGAGGCCATGGAACAGCGCAACATGCAGGCCAAGGCCCGAACCCGCAAAGCTCGTCCTGCTGAACGAGGTCCGCTCAGGCATAGCACCGTAGTCTCCTTTAACCTGGATAAAGGATAGGGATTCATCAGGGAACCTGGAGAATCTTCAGAACTTTTTGGGAACCGCTGAGATGTGGGGTCACGTCTGTTAAAGAGATGCCTGTACTATAACCTGTACTCAGGAGATCAAGTGACATTTACCCGGCACAAAGGTGAAAGTGGATGGTATGCCCTTAATGTGAAAATATGCACTGGAGAGTATGCTAATACAGCGGGAGCAACTGGAACCGCAGTGCGATCGCAAGCAACACGGACCTCAGTTGCTGGACAATCGGGAAGCTGTGGGCACCAGGAATTGCTCTGAAGGAGAAGAAATCAGATGATGACAGTTAGGCTTTGTTCACACGATCCTTTTTTTGCTGCGGATCCGCAGCGGATTTGCAGCTGCGGATCCGCAGATGTTTTCCATGCAGGGTACAGTACAATGTAACCCTATGGAAAACAAAATCCGCTGTTCCCACGTTCCTTTTTTCCGCTGGAAAATCCGTGCTGATTTTCTGCGGAAAAAAAGAAGTACCATGTCAATTCTTGCTGCGGATTCCGCTGCGGGTTTCCACCTGCCCCAATAGGAAACTGCAGTTGGAAACCCGCAGTGGAATCCGCAGTAGAAACAGGACAAAAAACCACAGTGGAAAACCACCGCAGATTTGCACTGCGGGTTCTCAAAATCAGGACCTGAAAAATCCGCAGCAAAAAAAGGATCGTGTGAACAAAGCCTTATTGTTTAATAGTTAAAGGTTAGTTAACCTGGTTATGTTGGTTCAGAAAAAGTTTTGTTTACTGAAAGACATTGTGATCGTAAACGGTGAGTGAGCAGAACTCCATTGTAAAAAGTTAGCACTTACAGTGCTCCCTATTGGTTTTACCATGCACTGGCAGCGTGGGTAGAACCCTTTTTGTTAAAAGGGACCAAGAACCAAAACAGTTTGGCGTGGCCGAAGAAAGGTCGTGAGTAGTTATGCCTTGCAGCCACACCTAAGACCTACGTTGGGGGTTTCGGAAAGGTCCCCCATATTACTACAGTTGGTGAGAAGGACACCCCGGTTCGGGATCTCACAACTTGCTGCATGGAAGTGTTAATGATGTTATATTTTGCACTGAAATTTTTGCACTTTTAATATGTTTGAACTTTTGGTATATATATATATATATATATATATATATATATATATATATATATAACGTTTAAGAAAAGCACCTCCCATAAAGGGAAGATGAGTTAAGTTACCTGTTACCTGTTGGAATGCTGTGGAGAAACGGGGTCAGTGGGTGCTCTCGTCCGCTGGCCCGGCTGTCTTTAGCAAGACTGCATGGACCAGGGCTCATACCACTGAACGCCTGCTCTATCTCCCAGTGGGCAATACACTACACAGGCAACACAGGGTTAAGATAAAACAGTGTGCCAGTACTTTATTGAACCACAACATACAATAGCAAACAGAACAATCTCAGCAATTACCCCAACATAGTGCACATGACAGGGTCTTACTCTTCCGTTGTCTCGCCAGGATAATGGTAGATGTCATATCAGATCTCCAAGGGTCGCTATTCCACCTGTGATATACACACAGAGAAGAGATATCGACAAGCGTAGGAAGATGACAGAACAGTCCATAGAGTTCGTACATGGTCAAAAGCCAGTTGACATGATGTCATAGCTCCCAGGGTCGCTATTCCACCTGTGATACACACACACAGAGAAGAGGTAATGACAAGCGTAGGGAGATGACCAAGAACTGTCCATAGAGTCCATACAAGGTTCAAAGCCAGTTGAAACGAGAGTCACCACTTTGCTTATCTGACCATCTCCATGGAACCAGGTGACCAGCGGGTCCCAAACCTGGCTTTCTCCAATCATATCCATGGTTCAGAGATGGTCACTGGATCAGATCTGTGTCCTTCCAACCGGAGCGGAAAACCCCTAGGTTGTTTCCTATAGAATCATAGATCAGTGTCCCTCGTGATGGTGCCATGATGAATTGGCTGCAATCCTTTCTCTTGTCTGTTGGGTGGTTTGCAGAATGTCTGGCTGGTAGCTCTGTGTTACTTCAGTCTCCCAGGATGTGATCTCTGAGTCTTTTTATACCCAAAGCATGTAAGCTATTTTTAGAATTACCCAGGGTCCTTCAGTCCAACATCAAGATAAGGTAAACAATGGTGATGGGATCAAGGTAGCACTATTAGCATATCAGCACACATCAATAAACAAAGCTTAACACACCCTATATACAGTCACTATTGCAGACTTAAGGCCCCGTCTCACTTAGCGATTTACCAACGATCACGACCAGCGATATGACCTGGCCGTGATCGTTGGTAAGTCGCTGTGTGGTCGCTGGGGAGCTGTCACACAGACCGCTCTCCCCAGCGACCAACGATCAGGGGAACGAGTTCGGCATCGTTGAAACTGTCTTCAACGATGCCGAAGTCCCCCTGCAGCACCCGGGTAACCAGGGTAAACATCGGGTTACTAAGCGCAGGGCCGCGCTTAGTAACCCGATGTTTACCCTGGTTACCAGCGTAAATGTAAAAAAAAACAAACAATACATACTCGCCTTCTGATGTCCGTCAGGTCCCTTGCCGTCTGCTTCCTGCTCTGACTGACTGAGCCGCCGTACAGTGAGAGCAGAGCGCAGCGGTGACGTCACTGCTGTGCTCTCACTTCTCACTGTACGGCCGGCAGTCAGTGAGAGCAGGAAGCAGACGGCAAGGGACCTGACGGACATCAGAAGGCGAGTATGTATTGTTTGTTTTTTTTTACATTTACGCTGGTAACCAGGGTAAACATCGGGTTACTAAGCGCGGCCCTGCGCTTAGTAACCCGATGTTTACCCTGGTTACCAGTGAAGACATCGCTGGATCGGTGTCACACACACCGATTCAGCAATGTCAGCGGGGCCTCAACGACCAAAAAAAGGTCCAGGCCATTCCGACACGACCAGCGATCTCGCAGCAGGGGCCTGATCGCTGGTACGTGTCACACATAGCGAGATCGCTATGGAGGTCGCTGTTGCGTCACAAAACTTGTGACTCAGCAGCGATCTCGCTAGCGATCTCGCTATGTGAGACGGGGCCTTTACACAGTATGTTAGATAGTATATCAGTTGGCAAGTCTGTCTTCTTGACCCACCAGACATAAACAGTTAAATTCACCAGCCAATATACAGATAAAAAGCCAGTTCATTTGGTTTTTCAAAAAATATGGTTGTCTGGGAAATTAAGATACAATCTGGTTTCTTCACAAATGCATTCCACAAAATTTTTGCATGTATTCACCTGTTTTGCTTTGTTCCAGCCCAGGATGTGCTGTGTTTAACAGGGGGGGGGGGGGCAGGGGGGGCATGTGGCGGCCCTGAAGGTCCAGTTGCCACAGAGGTACTGCATCTTAGCCAGAGGTGTTGGTACCCCAACTCTCTGGTAAGGAGGGGACACTGTACAGAACCCTAAAACGCCCAACACTAGGCCTCCCCAGGCCAGGGCGGGATTAGGTAGAAGGTGTGGGTGGAGAGTGAGGAGTTGTCAGGGGAAACAGGAGGGAGGAGTTGAGCAGTCTGTGAGACGGAAGAGAAGAGAGCAGATGTGTTAGAGAGCTGAGGCTGGGGACTGGAGCTGGTAGGAGCTCGTCCCAGCAAGAAAGAGAGAAAAGAAGGGATAGAATCTCCCAGGAAGAAGAAAGGGTCCTAGGGGCGCGGGAAATGCAGAAGCCACCCGTGGGGCCTGTATCCAGTCTGACCAGTATCAGGTGGAGGGACCAGGTTGCAGTTAGGGGAAGCGGCCCCTGATCTAGTGGAAGAACTACAGGTCTCAACTAGGAACCCGGAGGCTGTCGTGTCTGTTAGAGTGGCAGCCAATCTCACACTTACTTCCCTGAAAAGGTGGACACTCAGGGTCAAGGGGACAGTGAAGACGTCGCCCGACAGGACCCGTGTTTACCGGCTCGGGACACTGGGTGTGAAGCACAGGGCAGGAGAGGAGGCAGCCAGTGAAGTGAGACAGCCAGGAAGGGCATATAAAAAGGGGGTTCTGGACAGGTGCCCCAAGTTGCTGGAGAGTTTCCTGGGCCGCTAACCTGGAGGATACAGCACCCCGGCTGGGGAATAACATCTGGACTGTAAGTAAAATGTGAAAACTGCATCTTGCTGTGTCCTCTCAGTTCTTTCCTGCGACACATGCCCTTCACCACGACCACCATCAGAACTTTACAAGACACTCTTGGCTGCCCTGGGGAGCAGAACCATCCCAGCTGCATTATTATCAGACTCAGTAGACTCCTTAAGCAACGTCGGCCATCTATAGCCAAACACCACAGGTGGCGTCACAAACAATCCCCTTTTTCCCCATAAACTTTATTCCCATTTTCCATTCTCATTATCTGCATTACATCCCCATTAATTGGACACCCAGGGCCACAAACTGGGTCATTGCTGCCGTGACCTTCCCCTTTAAGAACTGTGTAGTGCCTGGTACCGAGTATCCCACAGCTCTATGGGGTGCTCCACAATCACTCATGAGCTTCAAGAACTTCATGGTAATGGTGATGTCCAAGATGTAGTCTGCTAAACTCGTTTATCTTTGGCCAACACCAAGTGTCATTTCACCTTGGTCAATAATGAGAAGGTTGGAGAACCTACTACAATCAGTGATTGAGTCTTTCATGGTGATCTGCTACTAGTGGACCTTTATGGTTGCTTTGCCTGGAGGTCATGTAGATGGTTTATTTTGCTAAGCTTATGAAAAAGGAAACAAGTCTGGTAATAATTAGAGATGAGAAATTAAATGTGAGTGGAATTGAATTCTACTTGAATTTTACAAAAATCGGAATTCAACAAAATGCATGTTTTTTTGTAATTTGTCAGTAAAATAGCAGCTGCTGGACTCCATTTTTCTGAATCATAAAGGTCTATAAAAAAATCAGTATACTTACCTTGCTGCTCACCTCTCCGGCCCATCATTCCTTATTGTCACCTATCCAGTTCTCGTTACATTTTCTGATCCCTGCTACATGCACTGAAATGCCAAGGCCTCTCAAACTGAACCAAACTTTCTATCTCTTCTGAAGCCCGGGACAGTTCTGCACATGCACTCCCAAGGTTAGGATGCATGTCGCAATGTCATGCATATAAACATAAGGATGAATGACCTCGGGGAGATCAAAACATCCAACATCGCGGAGACACCATCACGTGTTTCTCAACGCAGTGATCCAGAACACTGCCCCCATCCCTTATGGGAAATATGCATGTTTTGGCATAGGTGGTTTTCCTTTATTGGATGCTGCCCTTCCCGTGGTTGTTCCTTCCCGGTGAAAGACCTGGCTATTCATTGCTTGTGTTGAGAAACACGTGATGGTGTCTCCGCGGCTTTTCTACATTCAATATCATGCATGACCTTCCGCGCACCTGTGCAGAACCCTCCTACACCTCATCAGAGTCGTAAGTATCGCCTCAGCATGAGAGACCTGGGGATTTCAGTCCTCACGGCGGAGATAAGAAGATGTGATGTTGAGGAGTGAAGGGACCAGAGAGGTGAGTGGTGAGGTGATTATAAAGATTTTTTTATTTTTTACATATTATTTTTATTATGCTCTGGAGTCTTGAGAAAACTCCAGAGCATAATAAATAAGGGAGATTAAATTTGAATTTTAAGGAGTAAAAAACGCTAACAGGCCATTATCCACTCATCTCTAGTAATCATAGATTTAATGGGCACAGAAGACCTTCTCTAACCAAAGTTCTTGAATTAATTTCCTTGAATACTGATCCTGGCGATGATGTGGTGAAAACAATTTGGTGTATTCATGGTTTTAGACCAAGGAAGTTGCATCAACTGTAGAATTTACCATATGTAATAAGTGCAGACAGATCTTCTGCTGATGGTCTCCAGTGGCCATCCATAACAATGTGAATCTCAATTGTGGAGGCTCAAATGACAGCTAGAACCCATGTGGCCTGGCCACTATTAATGGTCCAACAAGGGTTGTCATCAACTTGTTACAACCAAACTTTACTGAATGACCCTTCTGCATAATTTTTGGACAATAATCAACAATAATCAAAAATAATCAACAATGATTGATATAGTGCTAATAATTTAGAAATTCAAGTATCTGGGAAAGAGAGGGCAAATCCATTCAAGACCTGTGATGGCTATGCTTCCAAAACAACTTCGGAGTCTATGATGACTTAAATGGTCACTATGTTTTCAACAAACTTTGCCTAAATCTCTAGTGTATGTAAATAATTTTGTAATATATCTTATCAGAGAAATATGCTTCTTCCTCCACTTATCAGCCTCTTCTTCTTATGCCTCCTGCATTCATCATTCAACCAGAAAACTGTTAACTGCCATGTCACAGAAACCCAAACCCCATTGAAAATAATGGATTCTCTCCCTCTCTCTCTCTTTCTCTCTCCATGCCCCGAACACTGCGCTGGACTTCAGCAGAAAGTCAATGTTCTGCGCCAGGCACGAACATTGACTGTCCGGTACGAAAGCAGAACATTTCTGATCGGGTTATCCATGTTACTGCTTCAAATAAATGTTTTCTCTCAATCCAGTGTTAGATTCACAGTTATACAGCTCAGTACTGCTATATAATGCCCACTGTGCTGCTGCCTCTCGTAAATGTTTTATCTCACCTCAATGCTGAATTGACAACTATACTATGTTAGGGCTAGCGGAACGCACCAAATAACTAGAGAAAAGGAATAAGGTCCGTTCGCAGCCCGGGGTCCGCCGTGCAGAGATGGAACCTGCTGCTAAGCAATGACGACTATATGGCGGTACAATGAGGATACACACACAGAAGCAAACCCTGTTGCGTCACAGGGCCGCAGTACCGCACGTAACAGAAATAATAATATAGTAGCACGAGAGTGCAAGCGGTACCGCACTGGCGGACGCCACTAACCACCCAGACTTGGGTTTGGAAAGTGCGGTGATAGCGCATGGCGCCACACTGGCGGTCACAGCAATAGACGCTGTTTGTGTACTATGTTGGTAAAGTCGGGCGCTAGATTACAATCATCCTCCTTACGCGAGCATTCAAACACAAGGTGAGGGGATGATTAAAGAGCGACTTTCACTCACAACACACACACATAAACAAGAGTATACTAGCGCATGGCCGTGCGGCCATGCAAACCTTTTATAGCTGCAGCAAGTTCAGGACTTTCCTAGAGGACCAATGAGAGCTTCTACAGTAACTGAGCAACTTCAGGACCTTCCTAGAGGACCAATAGGAGCTGCTGCAGTACCTGAGCATGTGACCCCAGACCTCCACTGAGAGGTCTTCCTTTGGGCATGCTCAGAAGGGAAAAAGCAGGACTTAGTCCAAGAGACGTCTGTTCACCGCTGATCAGTACAGGCTACAATGGCAGAGCCTGGAAAGGCAGCAGTAACCCTTTGCACAGAATCAGACTGAGCGAGACGCTGGGACCGACGTCTCCGCTGAGCAGGCTCCACTGCAGCTGATGCAGAATGGGAGACCGCAGCAGACATGGTTCGAGATTCCCCCTGTGCAGCGGCGGGAACTCGACTCCTAACATACTACTCATTACTGCTGCATAATGTCTTCCACAATGTGTCACATGTCTTATCTAACCCCAGCGCTGGATTTACATATACACAGCTCAGTTCTGCTGTGTAATGCCCTCCATGTTGCTGTTACTTCTACTAAGTGTTTTATCTCACCTCAAGTGCTGCTCAGTACTGCGATATAATGTCCCTCTGCTGCAACTACTTCTGAACATGTGTCACAAACAGACATAAAAGTAGCAATCGTTCAAGTCTGCATGTGCTGTGTTTCACAGACATTATAGCAGCTTGTTTCCACCCACTAGCTCAGAGATAACTGAAAATTAGACATAGCGCCTGCAGAAAGGAAGACTAGTGAAAAATGCATGATACAAGTCATGTAATGACCAGAAATATAACCATTCATCATAAACAAACATGACCGCTTAAGGCCCCGTCTCACATAGCGAGATCGCTAGCGAGATCGCTGCTGAGTCACAAGTTTTGTGACGCAACAGCGACCTCCATAGCGATCTCGCTATGTGTGACACGTACCAGCGATCAGGCCCCTGCTGCGAGATCGCTGGTCGTGTCGGAATGGCCTGGACCTTTTTTTGGTCGTTGAGGCCCCGCTGACATCGCTGAATCGGTGTGTGTGACACCGATCCAGCGATGTCTTCACTGGTAACCAGGGTAAACATCGGGTTACTAAGCGCAGGGCCGCGCTTAGTAACCCGATGTTTACCCTGGTTACCAGCGTAAATGTAAAAAAAAAAAAATACATACTCGCCTTCTGATGTCCGTCAGGTCCCTTGCCGTCTGCTTCCTGCTCTCACTGAGATCCGGCCGTACAGTGAGAAGTGAGAGCGCAGCAGTGACGTCACCGCTGCGCTCTGCTCTCAGTGTACGGCGGCTCAGTCAGTCAGAGCAGGAAGCAGACGGCAAGGGACCTGGACACCGAAAGGCGAGTATGTACTGTTTGTTTTTTTTGGTAACCAGGGTAAACATCGGGTTACTAAGCGCGGCCCTGCGCTTAGTAACCCGATGTTTACCCTGGTTACCCGGGTGCTGCAGGGGGACTTCGGCATCGTTGAAGACAGTTTCAACGATGCCGAACTCGTTCCCCTGATCGTTGGTCGCTGGGGAGAGCTGTCTGTGTGACAGCTCCCCAGCGACCACACAGCGACTTACCAACGATCACGGCCAGGTCATATCGCTGGTCGTGATCGTTGGTAAATCGCTAAGTGAGACGGGGCCTTTATTCTAAAAAGTCTGCTAAAGCTTTAGCCACTACTGGTAAATTCTTTGTTGGGTGCCTGTGAATGGAGTGGATCAGGAACTGAGACCCCATCATACACGACAGATTCCAGCTGTGTTTGACAGCCAGCTTCTCGATGTAACCACAGCAAATTAAGCTCCAATCGCTAATGTTAACCCCTTAAATGCCAAATTCAATTTCTGACAGCTGCATGTAAAATCTGTGGATCGGTGGGTGCACCATTCCATGCCCCTTCCACTACAGCACAATTGCAGGGTATCAATAGGTTGCCTTGGAAATCAGCAACCTACTGTGGACCTATATGTCTGTCATTTTGATCCTCCTGGGAGACTGTGATTTTCACTATGTACCACAATACCATGCTATTGAAGTATATAAAACAGGTAATCAGTGGATCATAGGTTCCATGTCTCCTAAGGGGACTAAAAATAAAGTAAAAAAAAAGATATAATAATAAATAATATTGATAGATAGATCAAATATAAAATTAATTAACCCCTAAAGCAGTAAAGAGAAAAAACAAACTTGCAAAGATGGAAACTCATCTCATCATGTAGGGGGTAAGGATTTCTAAAAAGTGTAGACCCCATGAACACATCATTCACAACCTTTTACACGCAATATATTTTAGAATGGGTGTAACATCATAGACAGGCAAGCTCCGGACATGGTCACCATGTAGTCCTAGCCATAGACATTCAATGAAAAACATCTTAGGCTACGTTCACATTTGCGGTCAGCGCCGCAGCGTCGCCGCATGCGTCATGCGCCCCTATATTTAACATGGGGGCGCATGGACATGCGTTGTGCTGCGTTTTGCGCCGCATGGCCGCAAGCGTTGGACGCAAGAAACGCTTCAAGTTGCATTTTTTTTGTGTCCAACTTTCGGCCAAAAAGGACGCATGCGGCGCAAAACGCAGCGTTTTAGCGTGCGTTTTGCCGCGTTTTTGTTTGCGTTGTGCGCTGCGGCGCCGACGCTGCGGCGCACAACGCAAATGTGAACGTAGCCTTACAAAAATTAAAAGATTAAGGCAAAGTCTTTAAGAAGGAGGAAGCCCCGAGGCTGGAAGTGGGAGATGTGAAAACAGGTAAGGAGTGTGAGGACATGGCCCAGTGTAAAGGGAATAATTTATAGCAGAGGGAGCTCATGATTCCATAAGAAGAGACTGACGCAAGAGTGCATGAGACCTGGAGGTGAGGGGGTTATGGAAGACAGACTGGAGAAATAAGAGATTAGAAGTGGAGATGAGCGAATCTTTTGAAATTCGAATTTGCCAGCTTTTCTGAATTATTCCAAGAAAATTTCATTTGCGGTGAATTTAAATTGCTCCAAAGCCTCCACCTACCCTAGAAACCTTGTGTAACATATGAAGGTCTCCTAGAACTGTGTAAGAGTATGTCAGGGACAATCATACTCTTAGTCCCTTCTTAATAAAACCGGTACGATTTTGCTTAGCTGTAAATAAGGCTACATAATGTTTTCACATTAATGTTGTGGATGACTCGCATACTTTGTCAACGATGATGTAAATTAATTTCTATAATGGCCTGTTAATATGTTAAGACTAGGGAAAGTATTAGGGTAAGAACTTAGGACTTGAGCATAGGATTAATAAAGAGTGATAAGCATGGTTAGGATTGGGAAGTACAATGGAGGGCACTATAGTTTAGGAAGTAATTAGGTACAGTAAGGTAATAGTTAACATAAGATAGGAACAGCCCCAGTCAGGGAAGGGCACTGGTAATATAAGGGGAAGTATTTCCTGGTTTTAGAGAGAGTTGGAGATATTATATTATCAGACAAGAGTTATGGAAACAGTGATTCAGAGCCAGAGGGTTTGAAAGTCACGTGAATACTGAGAACGGCTGCAACAAATTTTGGTGGTCCATCCTGTGACGTCCGAGGCCAGCGGCCTGAAAAAGGTATGGAGGAGCCAGACTTGCCTTCGTCCCCAAAGGAGGAAACGGACGGGGATCCACAGACAGGAATCAGGTCGGGATTCTGGAAAGCTGCGGTGCCAGGTTGAACATCCCAGGAGCAAGGAGTGCCAGTAAAGGTAGGGATAGTGCAGGCTGAAGGAACTGTTACCAATCTAATATACTATGCTGTATCTGGGACTAAGACTGAACTGTTGAGTAAAGATAAACTGTTGAAAAATGGATAAAGAGCCTTTGACTGACTGTGTAGTTCTATCCGGATTCAGCATCACAGAACTGATGGAGCCCTCTGGATTAAAAGTGAGTGTTATACATTTCACACAGCAGACTGGACTTTATTTACTTCTGGAGTACCAGGGAGTGGGACAACAACAGGCCCTCGCCTATGACTACTGCCCTGCACACCTTACAACTCCATCCAAGCCATTTTAAGCTCTTTAAGACAAACAGTTTTAGTAATGTCAAAGTGACCTCAACATATATTACTGTGAGTACATGGCTGGTAACTATTCGCCCTTGCTGTGCTGTCACACACTATCTGTTCATTTTACTTAGTGTTTTATGGCTTGCTCTCCCTTTCTCAATCACTGTGAGCTTTGTCACTATGACTTTTATACAAGTTATTATAGTCCCCCATGCTATAACATGTGATGTGATATATACAAAGCATTATGGGGATGCTCTCCCTGCCACGCCACAGGTCGTGTGGTCCTTCTCTTGGTGACGCAATCTTGTGCAATGTGCAAAATGGAGGTGGCCATTCAACTTAACCAGATCATGCGAATTCCCAAAATTTCAATACAAATTTGATTGGCATTGATTTGATTCAATCATCTCTAATTAGAAGAATTGGATCATAGGTGAGTAGATTCTGCATTAATACTTACAATAGGCAAGACATTAAACAATCATAGTCAATATTGTGCAAAGATAAAAATATAGGATCCTTTTAGCAGCTGCCTGACACAACACACATTTCACACTTCCCTGTCGGTTCTATATGCTCATTATAATGGACATGTGACAGACCTGGAAGGGTTCTCCACTCTCCAGGGGCCCCTGATTCTGACTTTGATCACCATAAAGATTTCTGTGTTCAGAGTACAACAGGAGTTAATGGGATAGAACTAAATGGATCGGGTTATAGCATGAAATCAAAAAGAGGTAATCGACAAGTGTAAACTCCTGGGACACAATGCAAAATCTGTACAATGTGCCATTCCATCCTGGGTGCTGTTGCCTCCTACGTGAAGGATGGAGGAAGATGGGTGAAGAACAGGGATATGAAGTAACATTCCAAAAAGTTACAGGGATAAAGAAAAACAGAGCAGTGGAGGACAAAAAGCGGGAAGAATGAGACAAGTGCAGTAGGCGAAGAGGACAAACAAGCAGGCAGTGGGATGGAAAATGTGACACAAGGAACAAATGATGGATCGAGAGCTGAACAAGAGCTAAACACAAAGGAAGGGACAGAACAAGGGATCTGTAAAGTAAGAAGATAGAGAAGGATGGAGAAGATAGTGAGGGAAAGCTGTGCTGTCGTCACCGCCTCTCTCCTCCCCCTCCCTTCCGTTGTTTCCCTCTCTCCTTTGCAGTTTCTAGCTATTGAGAAACCTCAGTCTTCTCCATAAGACGGTCCCTTCCCCGGGCCGGCTGCTCGGACACTCTAATGGAGCCCAACTCCTCCGGCCCGGGGAACTTTTCCAACCTGGACCTTCGGGGGTACAGCATGGAGGAATTAATTATCACAGCAACATTTGGTACCATCCTATCTCTGATGTATGTGGCTGGAATGGCGGGCAATGTGTATACCTTGGTGGTCATGTGCCACTCCATGAGATATGCTGCATCTATGTACATATCCATCATCAACCTGGCCCTGGCGGACCTCCTCTACCTGTCCAGCATCCCATTTATCGTGTGCACCTCTTTCGTCAAAGACTGGTACTTTGGGGACATCGGATGCCGGATTTTGCTCAGTTTGGACCTCTTTACAATGCACGCCAGCATATTCACCCTCACTGTCATGTGTACCGAGAGGTACATGGCGGTCACCAAACCTCTGGACACGGTCAGAAGGTCCAAGGGCTATCGAAAGTCCATGGCCATTGCCGTATGGGTGCTATCTTTTCTTCTCACCTTGCCAATGATGATCATGATGACCCTAAGAGAAGTAGAGGGGAAGGGGGTGAAAAGGATGTGTGCCCCAACGTGGAGTGAGGATGCCTACAGGACGTACTTGACGGTACTCTTCAGCACCAGCATCATGGCACCAGGTATGATCATTGGCTACCTGTACACCAGGTTAGCCAGGACTTATCTGGAATCTCAGAGGAATCCCATCAATAAGAAGGAGAACAAGAGGTCCCCGAAGCAGAAGGTGCTAATTATGATCTTCAGCATTGTCCTGGTCTTCTGGGCTTGCTTCTTGCCTTTCTGGATCTGGCAGCTAATCCGACTATATGACATGTCCCCTCCACTCTCCTCCCAAACCCAAAAGTGCATTAACTACCTGGTAACCTGCTTGACCTACAGCAACAGCTGCATTAACCCTTTCTTGTACACCCTGCTCACCAAGAACTACAGGGAATATTTGAAAAACCGTCACAAGAAGTTTTACAGGTTCACCTCCTCCTTTAAGAAAAGAGGCTCCCACCTGCATTGCTCTTCCTGGGGTCGCTCAATGTCCTCCAGCAATCATTATGACTATGTGTCTGAGTCTATGGGCATGACATTTGTCAGGGACATCAAGTGAGGAGGCGCTCAGCTTCAGGTTCAGCACTGGCAGGGGGACCTCCGATTCTGGTAAGTGACAGCAGGCCAGCATTGGCCTTTGTCAAGATATTTTAACCCCTCTGCTGCTGCCTGCTCGTAGCTACTGATCCTTTTATGATTGCACAATAGATAGCAAGGGGAACCTACCAGAATGTGTGATTTGTGTGTACCTCTTACATTACCATATACAAAGAAAGAGACATAAACTCAAATTTATGCAGATTATTTATTGGTTACTATCCCTTTAAGAGAATTGATATTTCCTAGTAATAGCTTTGCTTTATAGTAAGTTTCCCCTTTCCTTATACAGTGGGGAAAAAAAGTATTTGATACACTGCGGATTTTGAACGTTTTCCAACCTACAAAGAATGGAGAGGTCTGTAGTTTTTATCGCAGGTTCACTTCACCTGTGAGAGACAGAATCTTAAAGAAAAAATCCCGAAAATCACATTGTATGATTTTTGCATGATTAATTAGCATTTTATTGCACAAAGTAAGTATTTGATATAATAGAAAAACATAACTTAATATTTGGTACAGAGGTGTCTTTTATACAGGTAACAAGTCCAAACAGGTGCAATTAATACAGGTAATGCGTGCAGAGTAGGAATGTTTTTTAAAGAAAAACTAACAGGTCTGTGAGAGCCAGAATTCTTGCTGGTAGGTAGGTGATCAAATACTAATTTCATGCAATAAAATGCAATTTTACTATGTAAAAATTATACAATGTGATTTTTTTTTTTTTTTTTTTACTTTTAGTTTCTGTGTCTCGCAGTTTAAGTGTACACACAACTAAAGTTACAGACTTCTCCTCTTCATAGGTGGGAAAACTTGCAAAATTGGCAGTGTATCGAATACTTATTTTCACCACGGTATATTCCCCTAATCAGAGATCTGTGCATAGTAAACAATTGAGCACTTATCACATTACTGATCCCCTATGTCCTTCCTCTCATGTCCCGATTCAGCACTGAAGCATTATAATGAAACACTGCAATGTGCCTGGATGAAGCTGCACCGCCTATACATAGAACAACACGGCATAGACAGCGACAACCCTGGCACACGCTGCAAACACGTTTCCTACAGCAGTGCTCCAGGTGCGCCGAACGTCTGTGGAGAAAATCTAATCTACCCGAAGATTTCATCCTTTATAAGTTTATGCTTAAAACATACAACACTGCCCTTCACCTCTCCAAACAAATCTGTTTCAACACCCTCATCACCTCACTATCCAATAACCCTAAACGTCTCTTTGACAGATTTTATTCCCTACTCAACCCAAGAGTGTAGGCCCCAACCACGTATCTCTGTGCTGACGATCTGGCCAATTATCTCAAAGAAAAAATTGACCATATCCGACAGGAAATTATCTCCCAATCCCCTCATACCATGCACTGTCCTCCCTCCCCCACTGCATCTAGCTCACTTTATGACTTTGAACCAGTCACAGAAGAAGAAGTAATCAGGCTCCTTGCATCTTCTCGCCCGACCACTTGCACCAGTGACCCCACTCCGTCACATCTCCTCCAGTCCCTTTCCCCTGCTGTCACCACTCACCTAACAAAAATATTCAACCTCTCTCTCTTCTGGTACCTTTCCCTCCTCATTTAAGCATGCCATCATACATCCATTACTTTAAAAAAATATCCTTCGACCAAAACTGTGCTGCTAACTATAGTCCTGTCTCTAATCTTCCCTTCGTCTCTAAACTCCAGGAACGCCTGGTCCACTCCCGTCTTATCTGCTATCTCTCAGATAACCCTCTTCACAACCCCCTACAATCCGGTTTCCGCTCTTTACACTCTACTGAAATTGCCCTTACTAAAGTCTCTAATGATCTACTAACAGCTAAATCTAAGGGTTACTGCTCCATGCTAATTCTCTTGGATCTCTCTGCAGCATTCGACACTGTAGATCATCGGCTCCTCACTATGCTTCGCTCCATCGGCCTCAAGGACACCGTTCTCTCCTGGTTCTCCTCCTATCTCTCTGTCCGCTCCTTCACTGTATGTTTTGCTGGGTCCTCCTCCTCTCACCTTCCCCTTACTGTTGGAGTTCCTCAAGGATCGGTTCTAGGCCCCCTCCTCTTCTCTTTGTATACTGCCCCAATTGGTCAAACAATCAGTAGATTTGGTTTCCAGTACCATCTATTTGCTGATGACACCCATTATACACCTCTACTCCTGATATCACGCCTGCCTTTTTAGATTGTCTAACTGCTGTCTCTAACATCATGTCCTCCCTCTATCTGAAACTGAACCTGTCGAAAACTGAACTCCTTGTGTTTCCTTCCTCTACCAATGTACCTATGCCCAACATTGCCATTTCTGTGTGTGGTTCCTCCATTACTCCCCAGCAACATGCCCGCTGTCTTGGGGTCATCCTTGATTCAGAACTTTCATTCACCCCCCACATCCGATCACTGGCTCTCTCTTGTTATCTGCACCTGAAAAACATTTCTAGAATTCGACCCTTTCTTACTTTCGACTCTGCAAAAACTCTCACTGTTTCTCTTATTCCTTCTCATCTGGACTATTGTAATTCTCTACTAATCGGTCTCCCTCTTACCAAACTCTCCCCTCTCCAATCTGTCTTGAATGCTGCAGCCAGAATCATATTCCTCACCAATTGTGCCTCTACCTTGTGCCAGTCATTACACTGGTTACCCATCCACTCCAGAATCCAGTACAAACTTATTACCCTCACCCACAAAGCACTCCATGGCTCAACAACACCCTACATCTCCTCCCTCGTCTCATTCTACCACCCTACCATGCCCTCCGTTCTGCTAATGACCTGAGGTTAGCATCCTCAATAATCAGAACCTCCCACTCCCATCTGCAAGGCTTTTCACGTGCTGCGCCAGTTCTTTGGAATGCACTACCCAGGTTAATACGATTAATCCCCAATCCATGCAGTTTTAAGCGTGCCCTAAAAACGCATTTGTTCAGACTGGCCTACCATCTCAACGCATTAACCTAACTATCCCTGTGTGGCCCATTCAAAATTTTTACCATAATCAGGTTCCTCGCACCATGTTCTCACACACTTTTTACAATAAATAGCCCTCTGTGTCTGTACTGTTACATACTTAGGCTGATAACCAGTTCATGCAGCATTACATTAACACCTGAATTCTTACATTAGGAATGGTGAGAACAATGAAATCAATTGTTACCATCCGCCTTTCGTGTCTCCCCTTTTCCTCATAGATTGTAAGCTTGCGAGCAGGGCCCTCATTCCTCTTGGTATCTGTTTTGATCTATGTGTTTATTATTATGCTGTAATGTCTTTGTATGCACAAATTCTCTCTAAAATGTAAAGTGCTGCGTAATATGTCGGCGCTATAGAAATAAAATTATTATTATTATTATTACTTACCTCACCTTTAAGTGAGGCTCCATATTTTCAGTCTTCCATATATATAGCAATGGGTCCCCAGGATGGTAAGGTAATAAACCTGAACCATCTTTGACTCATGACCTTCATAATAGAGGCCACAGGGTCAAATGTGTATGAGGCTGTTTCTCCTAATGTATAACATGGCCATGCGGTCACTAAATAATGCTGCTATAAGGGGCAGAGGTAAGGCTATGTTTGCATCCACATTAGTCCAATAGGAGCCGTTGCCAATTATGAAAAAAAATGGGTTCTTCGTGGTGGCTTTCATATTATTGGCTCTTTTAGCATTGCAGCCACCTTGATGTAAACCTGGCAGACCCCATTATAATATATGGGGTCCATTGGTCTCCATCATGTGTGGGATCTGACACAGTTTTTTTATTTCTGTAAGGGGGCAGGAAAACAGAAATAATAGCATCGGTGTGAATGAAGCCTAATTATGCCAAAAAGTGTCTAAATAATATCACCATAAAGTGCTGAATAGAATAGTGCTGTACATGTAACAATAACAAAAATAATATCACTATAAATGTCATGAAGTAGGATTTACCACGCGGTGTTATTTGATCTTTGAAAAACAGTCATATCAGTGTCATGAAGGATTAGTAAAGCGGCAGTGAAATCAATGGTGGCCTTAAAGAGCATCTGTTACTTGCCATAAATATGTATTTTTTTACGCGGTGTAATTGCCACTGTTCTCCTAAATCCGGCGTTGTTTTTCATTTTGTTCCGGAGCCTCTCCGTTCCTGAGATATGGCATTTTCTCTTCCCACTATATAAATCAAGCTTTGTTGGCCAAGTGGGGGTGATCCCTAAGAAGACACCCACAGAGAAGAGACGAGGACCAAGCTCACCTTACAAAAAAGGCTAGATTGACGTAAAGGGAAGAGAGGGCCATATCTTGGGAATAGAGAGGTGTAAGTGCAGCGCCCCAGAGTCCTGGTCGTTGCAGTACTGTGGCTCCGCCACTAAGGGGAGCTATGGTACGTCTGATGGCACTGAAGGAGTTCATCTGATCAGGTATCACAGACACCAATACATTTCACAGTCGGGCCTCTGGGGGGAGCTAAGGGTTCTATTCACTAGGCCACTCCCCACCATAGTGGGTAAACTGGGGGTCAGGCAGGAAGTTAGAGGAGAAAGCTGACTGGGTTGGAACCAGGCAACACCTTGTGGCAGAGGGTGTTGCAGGGGAAGATACAGTAGGGTCTCTGTCAGGGGTGGGATCCTGACAGAGGCTTGGCAACTTGAACGAACGTAACGGGACCGTGCCTGCTCAGGATAGCGGCGGTGCCCAAGGAAGGATTAGAAGCGAGATAGATTGTGCTGAGTGAGAGACGAGATCACGCAAAAGGAGAAATACCAGTAGGAGTCGTGCTGTAAGACCGAAGCAACATCCTACTGAGGCGCACTACCGGTGGCCGGAACGCCGAGGGAGTATCATAATATCTAGCTTCAAGCAATACTCTAAACAGCGGCAGGACAGTCAGTCTAAGGCGGGCTGTCTAACTTAAATCACCTATGCAGTCTTGGGGGGCAACTTGTGGAGAGGGGCGACTCTAGGGTCCCGGAAGAGCTCCGAGCCTACCCGTCAAACGGGTGCCGTCCCTACCAGGACATCAGGGAGGGACGGAGGATTAGCAGAACATCATCTAATCGAGTTGTGAGGGAACTTAAGAAACAGACACAACAGTTGTGGGGACTTTCCGTAAGCACAGCAGGGAAGGACCGCAACACATAGCGCTAGAAGGAAGGCACAGATTTCCACCTGTGAAGAGAACTCTGGAGGTGCCATTGGACCGGCTGGACTTGCGCAGCCTGGTGAACCGTGTTCTGGACTGAGGACCCAGAGATCTTCAGTAAAGAGGTAAAGAGACTGCAACCTGGTGTCCTCGTTATTTAACCGCGACCTGTACCCCACAACTGCACCGCACCATCACAGCCTCACCACCACCGTCATCCGTCCTATCATTTGCTGTGCGCCCCACGGCAGGGTCACGGACCGGGGCCTAGCCACCGTGACAACCCCAGAGCAGAGACTCAGAGGCCCGGTACCGGGTACCCCTCGGCCCTGCGGCAGTGGGGGCGCTTCAAACTTGGCGTCACGAACAGGATCTACTTAAGCCTGAAGAATCAGGTCATGTGTGCCTTGGAACTGTGATTTATTGTGCTTGGACTGTGCTTTATTACAAGGACTGTGTGTTGCCACTTGCCGCCAGAAGTTCCCGCCAAAACCGCCGCCATTATAGCGCTAAGGGGAGCGCAGGAGAAGAAGAAGGGCGTGGAAGTGGGCGTAAGCAAGCTGAAGAGCGCGAAAGACAATGGCCGCCCAGTCTAAGTATTTCTGCCCCTTGAGGACGTGTCCGTCAACAGCCGAGGTCCGCCTCCTGATCCTCAATGGTGGGCAGAGACAAAGAAAACGAAACCGCCCACGAAGGAGAGCGCGGGAAAAGGACCAGGAAGAAGAAGTGAGCGACATGGAGGACGCCATGGCGAGCCGCCCGGAGCCGGAGCGTGGGGTCGGAGCAGAGGACTCCCCCAGCCACCCGGAGGGGCACCGCAACCAGGCCTCCACCGCTGATGCTGAATTCCTGCAGGCCGGAGTGGACGAGCTCAGCGACCGACCCCGGCGGACGCAGCTGAGCATTGAGGCCGGGTGGAAGAAGGCCATCATCAGGAGCCTCACCAGACATCTGTCGGCAGCCTCATCTGGTCCGGAGCAGGAAAGAAGTCCCAGCGCTCCGAAGCCAGAAAGCAAGGCCCTGCCGGAAAGCGAGATGCTGCGAGCAGAGATGACAATGTCGCAGCACAAGGCCTCGCAACCAGCGTTCCAGACCCCAGCGGAGACGGAGCAGACCGGCACCGGAGGGACCGCATCTGAAGCAGGTATGAAGGTCGACCCTGCCCTGACAACTGACACCACTCCCGCGACTGCTAGTGCCACAGCTGCTGACTCCGTTCCAGTAACTGATCTTGCAGCAGCCGCTACCTCTGCTGCAGCAAATGTCCATACTCAAGCTGCACAGACCTCCATCGCTGCGCATGATTTAACAGTACATGCAAGACGGATTAACGGCGTTTGTTCAGCACTGGGTGTAACCCTGGACCTCACTTTGCCCAGGCCAAGAAGGGTTAAGTGCCAGGTGCAGCCCTGGAAGCCGTCCAACTAAACCTCGGAAACCTGAAACTGTACATAGTTAACTGTTTGTTTCCCTGCTTTTTGCTACTTTAAACCCGACCTGGGTTATTCTTAAAGGGATCCCTTTGTTTACCCGGGATCCCTTCTTCTGCTTTTTTGTTTTGTTTCCTGTTTATTCATTACTGAAAGAACTGCTGGAATCATGAACAGTGCATGATACAAACTGCTTGTAAATAGTTTGCACCTTCTTAAAGGTGCTTCTTACTGGTTTTACTTAAAGAAGGACTCTTTGTGAAGATACCACACCGGAACCTTTGCTGAGTACGGACTGGTAGCCTGAGAAGATATGCTACCCCATAGAGACTTAGTCCCCTCTTAAAGGGGATGTTCGTTTGTTGCACTTAAATGGTGATATTGCTTTAAAGGCTAAGAGATAGCAATAATGTTGATGAAAGAAAGTGATGATAATGTTTATATGAGAAAGTTATATGTATCCAACTAGTTAATTGTAAAGAAATGCTGATGATGTTCCCTGAAAGAATGTGAAAGCTAGAAGAAGGATGCAGTGGGCTCGTAGGGGTAGACGTAGTGTCCTGCATACGTGTTAGTAAGGAGGTAATGAGAAGGTTTAATGTTATGTAAAGAAAATGGTTGATAATGTTGATAGACAATGAGGATAGAAGGTAAACCCTGAGTCCTCATAGGAGTCATGTAGAGATGGCTCAGTGCTCTTAAATTGAAAGTAATGTTATGCTCTATACTGTGTATAGTAGTTGAAAAGGCAGTAGGCCCGGGCTGAACGGGGCGGTCCTGTAACAGAAAGGAGAGGCAGAAGGTCTGGTGCCGTTAGGACAGGCGGTCCTGCAGATTTAAAGTAGGAGAATGAAAAAGTTAAATTGCCTTATAATGTGATTATAAGAAGGTCTTTAGTGGATTCAGAGTGTATGTCCTTAAAGGCAATGTTAAATTATTGTTCAACAATTTTGCACTTAGTAGAATACCCGGTTGGGTAAAAGGAAAGTTATTTGTAGCATGTTGCTATGATATTTAACCATGTTTGAAACGTTCAAGTGTCCTTACCTCCCATAAAGGGAAGCCTGTTCAAACATACTTATTGTTATTGCACTCAACAAAACTGTATGTATTTTTGCTAATTTGTATTGTCGTTTTCTTCCCAGTCCCGGAGTACTGTGTTTAACCAGGGGGGAGTGCAGCGCCCCAGAGTCCTGGTCGTTGCAGTACTGTGGCTCCGCCACTAAGGGGAGCTATGGTACGTCTGATGGCACTGAAGGAGTTCATCTGATCAGGTATCACAGACACCAATACATTTCACAGTCGGGCCTCCGGGGGGAGCTAAGGGTTCTATTCACTAGGCCACTCCCCACCATAGTGGGTAAACTGGGGGTCAGGCAGGAAGTTAGAGGAGAAAGCTGACTGGGTTGGAACCAGGCAACACCTTGTGGCAGAGGGTGTTGCAGGGGAAGATACAGTAGGGTCTCTGTCAGGGGTGGGATCCTGACAGAGGCTTGGCAACTTGAACGAACGTAATGGGACCGTGCCTGCTCAGGATAGCGGCGGTGCCCAAGGAAGGATTAGAAGCGAGATAGATTGTGCTGAGTGAGAAACGAGATCACGCAAAAGGAGAAATACCAGTAGGAGTCGTGCTGTAAGACCGAAGCAACATCCTACTGAGGCGCACTACCGGTGGCCGGAACGCCGAGGGAGTATCATAATATCTAGCTTCAAGCAATACTCTAAACAGCGGCAGGACAGTCAGTCTAAGGCGGGCTGTCTAACTTAAATCACCTATGCAGTCTTGGGGGGCAACTTGTGGAGAGGGGCGACTCTAGGGTCCCGGAAGAGCTCCGAACCTACCCGTCAAACGGGTGCCGTCCCTACCAGGACATCAGGGAGGGACGGAGGATTAGCAGAACATCATCTAATCGAGTTGTGAGGGAACTTAAGAAACAGACACAACAGTTGTGGGGACTTTCCGTAAGCACAGCAGGGAAGGACCGCAACACATAGCGCTAGAAGGAAGGCACAGATTTCCACCTGTGAAGAGAACTCTGGAGGTGCCATTGGACCGGCTGGACTTGCGCAGCCTGGTGAACCGTGTTCTGGACTGAGGACCCAGAGATCTTCAGTAAAGAGGTAAAGAGACTGCAACCTGGTGTCCTCGTTATTTAACCGCAACCTGTACCCCACAACTGCACCGCACCATCACAGCCTCACCACCACCGTCATCCGTCCTATCATTTGCTGTGCGCCCCACGGCAGGGTCACGGACCGGGGCCTAGCCACCGTGACAACCCCAGAGCAGAGACTCAGAGGCCCGGTACCGGGTACCCCTCGGCCCTGCAGCAGTGGGGGCGCTTCATAAGAACAAAAGAAAAACAATGCCGGATTCAGGAGAAAAGCGGCATTTACACCAGGTTAAGACATTACATATTTATGGTAAGCGACAGTTCTTCCTTAAAGAAACTTCTGGACAAATTGAATCTACGCAGGCCCTTCAATTTACAAAAAAACTAGAGATTCTGACCTAAGATCCCATCACAGATTTTGATCCTACCAAATGGAAAAACATAAGTTCCCATTTTACCATAAAAATTTCTGCTCTTCTGCAAGGACTTCTATTTCCATTGGGCCATAAGGATGGTGATGAGGTTTGGTGCTCATGTTGGTCTTGGGCTTTGTTTAGGTATTGGATAATTTTGAAATCAGGACTCTGGTGGTGACCAGTGAAGTTCTTCCACGCTGTACTAATCCTTATGGGCTTCCTTTTGCCCATAATGAAACATCATGATTAGTGATGATCGAGCACTAATATGCTCAAGTGCTTGGTACTCGAATCAAGCAGGTCGGACGCTGGGACGGGCTCAAGTCGAGTACTTAGTGTAATGAAAGTTAATGGGAAGCTCAAGCCTTTTTCCAGAAGACCCTAACAGGAGGGCTGGAGAGGCAGGAAAATCATTGAAATAGAGGGAAACAGTGCTCACATGGAATGGGAACAGCATGGGGAAGACCCCTGGAAGCATCTGTGACTCCCAGGTCGCTGCTGGGAGCAATGTTGTCAGAGCATTCCGCCACTTTTACGGACTGATGATAAAACATAAAAAACAAAGGTAAAATGGATTTTACAGGAAAAACAGTTAGAAAACATTGTTTACTGTATAATGAATTGTAAATAAGCTATGTAAGGCAAAATTAAAAAGAGAAAAAGAAAAATGCCTCCTCCACCCCATAATAGTTGGGCTAACTCTCACCATATTTCCCCGTTGCCTATGACTATAGTAGATGACATAGTAGAGGGGGAAATAAAACTATTCCCACCAGTAGTTACTGGTAAATGTATTTTTAACAATTCACTACTTTATCTGGGCAGTTGACATAGTCAGACACATCCTGTTTAATTTATGAAGGAGGAATGCTGAAACTCTGAAAGCCTAGGCAGACAATGCAAGAATTGCCAAAAATTAGAATGGTGAGGGACTCCGATACACCCTGTATTAGACATAAAGAAGGGCCTTATACACTGTGTCTCATCATCATCTACCTCTTGAGACACTGATTGCCTTTCCCCACTGCCATCTTCTTCTGACCATGGATGCTCAAAGATTTTGAGCATAACCACACACGATCTCCACATGTCCCTCTTGAAAAGTGCAGGGCGAGAGGCCAGAATCAATAAATGGAAATGTAAAGAGCTCCTTGGACTGTCTGAGTGTGTTAGCATTTTTCTCCTGGGACTCACAATGGTGGGAGGAAGGAGGATTATGTGGTCCAGACTCTTAGCTAGTGAGACTGAACCATGTGGAAGACATGTTGGTGCTGGGAAACATACTGGAAGCATTATCTGCCACCCAACCGACCACCTGTTCGCACTGTTCTGGTTTCCAGCGTGGTTTCCCACGCCCCCCCTGCAAAGTGGGACAGGAAGCTAGGTCTCGTGGATAAGCGTGTTTGTTGTGCTCCCACAGCAAGCACAGCTTCATCTAGCCCTCAGCCTCTGCGTGCAACATCAGCAGCACCTCCACTTAGCCATCCCTTATGGTACGCCTTACACATTTTAAATTAGATATAATAGTAGTAATAATAATAATCTTCATTTTTATGTAATATATGCCTGCAAACTTTCTGGTACTATTAGAAAAAAGAAAATATGTAGCCCTGAAAAAGACTTTTGTTTTTAGGTTGCAGCAACAATATACCTATAGGAGGGCTCTAAGGCAATAAAAACTGCTTATATGCCTGTAATCCAAAACTATCCCTCCTCCAACAGCTATCCCTACACTGAATGCAGGTAACAGTGGTTTTACTTGAGAAAGAACAGTATGTAGCCCTGAAAAGGACTTTTGTTTTAATGGTGCAGCAGTAGTAGTATAAGTAGTGCAATAGCAATTATACACTGCCTATATACCTGCTCTAATCTAAGCTCTCCCTCCTAGATCAACTCTCACTAAACTGCTTCTAGAGCAGTTTCTTATTTGCATCTCAAAAACATTTCTAGAATTCGCCCTTTTCTTACTTTTGACTCTGCAAAAACTCTTACTGTTTCTCTTATTCATTCCCGTCTGGACTATTGTAACTCTCTACTAATCGGCCTCCCTCTTACCAAACTCTCCCCGCTCCAATCTGTCCTGAATGCTGCTGCCAGGATCATATTCCTCACCAACCGTTACACCGATGCCTCTACCTTGTGCCAGTCATTACACTGGCTACCCATCCACTCCAGAATCCAGTACAAAACTACTACCCTCATCCACAAAGCACTCCATGGCTCAGCACCACCCTACATCTCCTCTCTGGTCTCAGTCTACCACCCTACCCGTGCCCTCCGCTCCACTAATGACCTCCGGTTAGCATCCTCAATAATCAGAACCTCCCACTCCCGTCTCCAAGACTTTACACGTGCTGCGCCGATTCTTTGGAATGCACTACCTAGGTTAATACGATTAATCCCCAATCCCCACAGTTTTAAGCGTGCCCTAAAAACGCATTTGTTCAGACTGGCCTACCGCCTCAACGCACTAACCTAACTATCCCTGTGTGGCCTATTAAAAATAGAAAAAAAAAACAAAAACACATAATCAGGTTCCTTGCATCGTGTTCTCATACGCTTTATGCAGTTAATAGCACTCTGTGTCTGTACTGCTACATACTTAGGCAGTTAACTGGTTCATGCAGCTTTACATGAACACCCGAGCCTTACACTATGGCTGGTCCAAATAACTAAAGCAATTGTTACCATCCACCTCTCGTGTCTCCCCTTTTCCTCACAGTTTGTAAGCTTGCGAGCAGGGCCCTCATTCCTCCTGGTATCTGTTTTGAACTGTGATTTCTGTTATGCTGTAATGTCTATTGTCTGTACAAGTCCCCTCTATAAGTTGTAAAGCGCTGCGGAATATGTTGGCGCTATATAAATAAAAATTATTATTATTATTATTATTATATTATTATTCTAGAGGAGAGTGTGCCGAGAATCACATCACTGAGTCTTGTATAAGAACCGGTGATGCAATGCGGCCGGCCAGTCACAGTAATGCCAGTAGTCAACATGGCTACAGCATTACCGTGTATGTTAGGAAATCCCTGCATGCTTCTTGGCTGTTTAAAAGGCATGAAACATGCGAGGCGGGGCCTCGAGCATGGTGCTCAAGCACCTGTTATACTTGATCGAGTAACAAGCGTACCCAAGCACCCCAATGTTCAATCGAGTATAGAGCAGTGGCGGGCCCGCTTGCTCATCACTAGTTGTGATGGGACATTAGCCTTTGTTTGATGGAGACCTTCCACAGTAAAACAGCCTGGAATGAACAAGATATCTTGGTTAATTTTGTGACATATCAGTAGCATGCTTGGTAAGAAATGGTGTCACTAACATGTTTAAGCTCTCAGTTGACATTGAGGCCTACATTGCAACCTCACTTTAGAAACCCCATTAAGGCTGGACTTCCATTCAGTGAAAACTCCTCAGTAGATGGCCTCTTTGACAAGTCTCCATATACACTCACCGGCCACTTTATTAGGTACACCATGCTAGTAACGGGTTGGACCCCCTTTTGCCTTCAGAACTGCCTCAATTCTTCGTGGCATAGATTCAACAAGGTGCTGGAAGCATTCCTCAGAGATTTTGGTCCATATTGACATGATGGCATCACACAGTTGCCGCAGATTTGTCGGCTGCACATCCCAAAGATGCTCCATACAAGGCAGGATGGATCCATGCTTTCATGTAGTTTACGCCAAATTCTGACCCTACCATCCGAATGTCGCAGCAGAAATCGAGACTCATCAGACCAAGCAACGTTTTTCCAATCTTCTACGGTCCAATTTCGATGAGCTTGTACAAATTGTAGCCTCAGTTTCCTGTTCTTAGCTGAAAGGAGTGATACCCGGTGTGGTCTTCTGCTGCTGTAGCCCATCTGCCTCAAAGTTCGACGCACTGTGCGTTCAGAGATGCTCTTAGGCCTACCTTGGTTGTAACGGGTGGCGATTTGAGTCACTGTTGCCTTTCTATCAGCTCGAACCAGTCTACCCATTCTCCTCTGACCTCTGGCATCAACAAGGCATTTCCGCCCACAGAACTGCCGCTCACTGGATTTTTTTTCTTTTTCGGACCATTCTCTGTAAACCCTAGAGATGGTTGTGCGTGAAAATCCCAGTAGATCAGCAGTTTCTGAAATACTCAGACCAGCCCTTCTGGCACCAACAACCATGCCACGTTCAAAGGCACTCAAATCACCTTTCTTCCCCATACTGATGCTCGGTCTGAACTGCAGGAGATTGTCTTGACCATGTCTACATGCCTAAATGCACTGAGTTGCCGCCATGTGATTGGCTGATTAGAAATTAAGTGTTAACAAGAAGTTGGACAGGTGTACCTAATAAAGTGGCCAGTGAGTGTATATTAACCACTTTTTTTGGCAAGACCCCAATTCCAGAACAGCATGTTTCAATAGGTGGTCGCCTCAAAGCAGTTTCATGGGTAGCTTTCAACATATTCCGTCACACTTCCTTCTATTGGTTTCTATAAATTTCCTCTACTTGATAAAACCCACCCACCATCTGGTTCTCTTGACGTTCTTCACCAGAACGTGTCTTAATATCTGCCAAGAGAAAATTCTCCACGTCTTCATGAATCCTGTTTGTTTCAAATCCCAAGCCAAGGAATATTCCCAGGAGGCGTTGTCATCTTCTGATTTAACATTTAGTGCTTTTGGAAGGTGAGGAGGAGCTTTAGGTAGAGATGAATGTCACAGGTTAACTTGGCTATTGGCTGGGATGCAGCTTGCAGCAGTATAAAGTTCCTCCAATTGCTCTGTCCGCAATTCGGATAAAGCAAGGTCAAAATATCTCCTTTAGATAAGTTACTGTCACTCTATATACATCTATCTGTAAATATCTTTATATCATCTACTATCTATCTATCAATATCTATCTATAAATATATATCGCTATCTATATTTACTGTATATCTACATTACTGTGGCCCAATACTCCTATGTAATGTTAATATCTCCTACCTAATATTGTGCTGCTCCCTTTACTGCCAAAGCAGCTGTGACCTATTGAGGCCTAAGCTCCAAAAGATCCTTGAAGGTGTCCTGCAGTTAGGGCCGTCTCCAGGTTTTTGTGGGCCCTGGGCGAAAGAGTCTCAGTGGGCCCTTTAACATACACCATGATTTATGATGCACAGATACGACAGAGAGATATAGTATATATTTCTACAATACGATACAATGTCAAAGATTTTACTTACTTCTTACCACATAATGCTCCATACAGAATAATGAGCCCCATATATTGCTCCATACAGTATTATGGGCACCACATAGTGCTCCATACAGAATAATGAGCCTCATATATTGCTCCATACAGTATTATGGGCACCACATAGTGCTGCATACAGAATAATGAGCCCCATATATTGCTACACACAGTGCTCAATACAGAATAATGAGCCTCATATATTGCTCCATGCAGTATTATAGGCACCACATAGTGCTCCATACAGTATAATGAGACCCATATACTACTCCATATATAATGGGCCCCATATGATGCTCCATATATAATGGTCCTCATATCTGATGCTAGAGTGTATGATGGGCCCCATATATGATGCTCCAGTGTATGATGGGTCCCATATAATGCTCCATATAAAATGGGCCCCATATCTGATGCTCCAGTGTATGATGGGCCGCATATAATGCTCCATATATAATGGGCCCCATATACTGTAGGATGCTCCAGTGTATGATGAGCCGCATATACTGCTCCATATATAATGGGCCCCATATCTGATGCTCCAGTGTATGATGGGCCGCATATAATGCTCCATATATAATGGGCCCCATATCTGATGCTCCAGTGTAAGATGGGCCACATATAATGCTCCATATATAATAGGCCCCACATGATGGTTCCCATATATTGCTCCAAACATAATAAAAAAAATGAAATACTCACTTCTCGCTGGCGGCTACTCTGCTCCGGACTCCTCAGTGTCGGCGTTTTCCGGCTCTCTGCTGCACTGTGACTGCTCAGGCTGAGGGCGCACAGATGTGACATCCACAGGCCCCTGAAGAAGCCACTCAGTGTGGTGACACGTGTTGGGCTTACACGTGTCTGACCAGGACTCCTGCACCTTGTGATCCTCTGACCTCTTCTATGAGCATTTAACCATTCTATTCCTCTTGCAGTATTGATAGTGCTTTGTGGCACACTGCTCTCCTCATCCATTCCCAGGCCTTGCATATTGCGGTCCTCATAGACCCATCATTTTTCCTAGAGTTTTCTTTCTCAAGTTGCTTGTGCCTGCATTCAGCACCTATTGTTTTCATCTGACACAATTGCATGATTTTTTGGCATTTATCAGATGTGCTCCATCATGATTTAATCCTCCAGTGTTTGTTACCGCATTGGATTTGCACTGCACTTGCATAGGGGCATACCTGTACTATTATAGATATTGAGACGGACTTGTCTTATTTGTTTCAAGGTCCACATACTGGGTGTCAGCCATTCATCATTTAGGATTTCTTGGTCAGCAGGTTCCATTATTGTTGCATTTTTCATATTCAGTATTGTATTTCTAGGTGTCAGGAGGACTGGTCTGTTATTTCCCTTAGGTGGGCATGCACCAGTTTGGTTTTTAAATGTTTTTAATCTGTTTTGGCATTTTTTGTACATCAATAAAATATTGTTTGTTTACATGGTGGTCCCTGTATCTGTGCATGTTTCTTTCCTTCTTGATACGCATCCATTTGTTTTGTCGTGCCAAAGATTGATCCCTTCTTCAATATGATGGTGGCCTCCTATTTGTTTGTGTGTCAGATATGACGCCACAGCAATGGAACGGGGAGAGGTAAGTATTGCAAGTAGCGGGGCCCTGGACAAGCAGAGGGGCACTTGCGGGCCCTTATAGCGCGCCGATGTCCCTGACGACAAGTGGGCCGCGGCACTTACCTGGGTGCGCCGGGTGCTGATGCCGGCCGCTGATGCCGGCCCTGCCTGCAGTATCCAGTAGCCTGTCCTTTATGTCCTGTGTGTTGCTCGGTGTGGCCTCCATAGATCAGAACTGATTTTCTAGCACATTCCACAGATGATCGATGGGACAGAGACCTGGGAAATGTGAAGACAATTTGTCACCTCCATCTCTTTGTCACGTTTCTCCTCGTTTCTATTCCTGAAAATTGATGTAAAAGAAAATGAGATTTGTCAGGACGCCTTCTACCATTCCTCCATGGTCTAATTCTGATGTTCATGTGCTGTGCCCAGTGTGGACACTTTCAGGCGCCAACGGTCATGATGGGAACTCTAACAGGTCTGTATCTAGCCCGATACACAACAAATTGCCATGTTCTGCATGTTCAGACATTTTTGTAACATATGCAGTACTGGTCAAAAGTTTGGATACATATGTTCATGCATTGGTTTTCCTTTTCTTATTGGAATGTGCACATTGTAGATTCAGAATGAAGGCAGCAAAACCACAAACATATATTGAAACGAGTTAAAAAATACGCGTGAAACAAACCAGAATATGTGTTACACCTCAGATTTCTCAGTTTCCCCCTTTTGACCTGATGACACCTTTACATCCCCCTGTTTCTCTCCCAACAGCTTCATTAGGTTGTCCCCAAAAATGGCCTCCAATGAACAGGTCGACAAGTTAAGAGTTTTTGTGAAATCACTGTTCTTCAGAAAGAGTTTGCGATAATCAGGTGTGCTTTGCAAAGGCAGTGCTGGTACACAGCTCTATACAGTGCTGAGCCCTATAGCCCAACTGGTCTAAGCCAGAATATGGCAAGAACCTCTCAATTGAGTAAAGAGAAGAGGCAGCCCATTGTTGCTTTATGACATGAAGTTCAGTCAATACAGAAAATTGCTAGAACCTTGAAGGTATACTGTTGTGCAGTAATGAAAACCATGAGTTGCTATGATGAAATTAGCTCTCATGAGCACTGTCACAGGAAAGGAAGACAGTGAATGACCTCTGCTGCAGAGGATAAGTTCATCAGGGTTACCAGCCTCAGAAACCACAAATTGACAGCACCTCAGATAACAGTCCTCATAAGTGATGCAAAGACATCAAAAAGCAGACACATCTCAACATCAGCTGTTCAGAGGAGACTGTGAGAACCAGCCTTTATAGTCGAATTATTGCAATAAAACCACTACTGAGGAGCAGAAACAAGAAGAGCTTTGTTTGGTCCAACCAACACAAGGACTAGACATTAGATCAGTGGGAATCTATCATCTGAGGAGTCAAAATGTGCAATTCTTCGTAACTGCCGCCTTGTCTGTGTAAGAGGCAGAGAAGGTGAGAGAATGGTTTCTACATTTGTGGTGCCCACCATGAAGTATGGAGGGGAGGTGTGTGTGACGGAGTATGTGACGGAGTAGGCAGGGACAGCGGGCCGATGAACAATCCAACAACTTTTATTGAAACTGGGAGAATATAACATCAAATGTAGGTATGGTTCCTTAGAGGCTGCAATCCGATGCCAAGGAATGTGCAACAACAGTCTTTAGATTTGGTCCTCAAATCCAGCAGGTTGGTGAGACATCACAATCCCAAGTAGCAAATGATCTCCAATCTCCATACATGGTACCAGGACCTGGTCGCAGCAGCAGATCATCACCCTTCTCTACACACACAGCATCAACTAACTAAAAAATGTGGCTTATTATCTGTCCTCTCTTGGGATCAGCCCCCTTGTAGGGCAGAGATACTAACACCTACCCCCTTAAAGGGAACCTGTCACCACGTTTTTGGAAGATGGGATAAAAATAGCGTTAAATAGGGGCAGAGGTGGGCGTTACATTAGTGTGTGTGTTATGCGTTTATTACCCACCTAAGTTGCCGAAATAACTTTGCAAAGTCTCCGTTTTCGCCTGTCAATCAGGCTGGTCAGGTCGCATGGGCGTTGTCTTCCCCCAGATTTGGCGTAGTTTTCCGTTGGTGGCGTAGTGGTGTGCGCATGCCCAAAGTCCGGAATCCTCTTCCAGGGGATTTAAAATAGCGCGGTGTTCGTTATTGCATTGGTGATCGGTGGGCGCGGCCATCTTCCTTTGGCCGCGCGTGCGCAGAAGCGGCGCTCTGCTGGCCGCGGCTTCAGGAAAATGGCCGCCGCGATATCCATCTGCGCACGCGCGGCATCCCGCGGCCATTTTCCTGAAGCCGCGGCCAGCAGAGCGCCGCTTCTGCGCACGCGCGGCCAAAGGAAGATGGCCGCGCCCACCGATCACCAATGCAATAACGAACACCGCGCTATTTTAAATCCCCTGGAATAGGATTCCGGACTTTGGGCATGCGCACACCACTACGCCACCAACGGAAAACTACGCCAAATCTGGGGGAAGACACCACGCCCATGTGACCTGACCAGCCTGATTGACAGGCGAAAACGGAGACTTTGCAAAGTTATTTCGGCAACTTAGGTGGGTAATAAACGCATAACACACACACTAATGTAACGCCCACCTCTGCCCCTATTTAACGCTATTTTTATCCCATCTTCCAAAAACGTGGTGACAGGTTCCCTTTAAACATAGCTCAAAGGATGAAGAATGTTCCAGAAGCTCTGTATGCAGTTTTGTGTATTGGACATGCCCCCTGCAGAGAGGAACAAAGACAAACATGCCCCACCAGATGCAGGACAAGGAATGCTAATGTAGGCCTGATTACAGTATGGTCCATGAAAACAGGCTGGGGGTGACACTCTGTTACAGTGTGATGATGTAAGGTGACATTGTGTTTCTTCCAAGAAGGCAGAGTGTCTCTCCCACAGCCCTCAGTCTTACTATTCTAAAAGTGTCCGTGTGCAGGTTGGATCAATTAAGTCAGCAATATACAGTATATATACCTGCTCTATAAATAACAAGCCTTTCTGCCAGTCATCTGTAGTTATGCAGCGCAGTGGGAGACATTGGGAATCCATGGATTTAACTACTTAAGATCATGCTCGGTTGCTAGGTAATTACTAGATAAATAGATAGAGGATAGATAGATAGATAGATAGATAGATAGATAGATAGATAGATAGATAGATAGATAGATAGATAGATAGATAGATATATGATAGATAGATAGATATGGGATGATAGATAGATAGATAGATAGATAGATAGATAGATAGATAGATAGATAGATAGATAGATAGATAGATAGATAGATAGATAGTTATGGGATAGATAGATAGATAGATAGATAGATAGATAGATAGATAGATAGATAGATAGATATTAGATAGATAGATAGATAGATAGATAGATAGATATTAGATAGATAGATAGATAGATAGATAGATAGATAGATAGATAGATAGATATGGGATGATAGATAGATAGATAGATAGATAGATAGATAGATAGATAGATAGATAGATAGATAGATATGGGATAGATAGATAGATAGATAGATAGATAGATAGATAGATAGATATGGGATAGATAGATATATAGATATTAGATAGATAGATATTAGATAGATAGATAGATAGATAGATAGATAGATAGATAGATAGATAATACTGTAGATAGATATAGGATAGATGAGAATGAGATAGACAGATGCCCGCTATCTCTCAGATGAAAAGTATTTCACTGAAGCGGTAAAGTACAACGATCTCGGCCACTTTCCTGCTGAGCTTCTGCTAATCAATAACAAATCTAAAAGGATTTTACGCCTCTTCAACTTTTTCATCTTTGCTCAGTGAGAGGAAATGTAGACATCTCAGTGTCAAAGGCGATGAGCGACAGACGAGAGCTGACATTCTGTACAATTTAAAGGGCCAGGAATCCCTAAAATGAAAAATGCAAATAGCCATCTTTACGCTGTTATGTAAATGTAACTTAACGGTCCCTTCCTCTTCTGTACTAACAGGACAGGCACAGAACATAGAATTGCAAGGATCGATAACCTGAAAGAGGAGAGGGAAATAAGGCAGGAAAGAGCCCATAGTGTACACAGTGTGTTTCAGTGGTGACTGGTTGTCCGGAAGCTTCAGATCTGGAAGTTCAAAATGGCTGACTGGTTGCATTTTCCTGCCGCTCTTGGAGGAGAAACTGTTAATAGTATTGAAATTCTATACAAAATAGGAATATTCATGAGAACATGGAAGTTTCTGGATACAGAGGCTCCTAGTGATCTTCAAGGACAATTATAATGTGGAGGTAAGTAGAGTATGAGTTCACAGGATTGTCACACTAGACAGGGTGTCTTATACTAGAGGGTTCATTATCACTTTCTAGCCACATGAATACAACAAACTTTATAATTTAGAGAAATTTCAGGGCAGGAACACGGTGTGAAGATTTCTTCCAAGAAACTTGCAGCTACTACTTCATATGAAGGTTTTTTGTTCACAGAAGAAGGGACAGATAACAGCAGATCGTCCCTCTCCTACCCTGATCAATGTCGGAAGAATCTGGGGCATTGTGTCTCTTACAAGCTCCATTAGTCCTAAACCAATGGGTAACCAGACGATGGACACCTGACTCGATCAGCATTGATGATCAATAAATGACTAGATCCTCAACCAAAAATACAAAACCGCCTTTCGTGGTCAGAAAATGAATCAAGCAGATCAATTTCATATCAGGATCAAATATTGGATCACCAGATGAGAGGCAAACCTCTTCATCATCATGGATGACGGCTGGATTGTCAAGGATGACCAATACACCACCAGATATGGCTACTAGATCATCAAGACAAGCCACTAAATCCATTGCATGCCTGAATTTGCGCACTGCTGACCAGTTTTTCAACAGAAACAAGCACTTGATCACCAAATGAAGGAAAAATCAAGCCATCAGTATGGAGGATTGCAGGGAACCGGCAGACAAAAGGACCAGTTTGACAAAAGAGAGTGGGCACTAGATCAGTGGATCACCGGATGAGTGACAAATCACACGATCATCATGGATGCCTGCTGGATTGACAAGGATGACCAATAAACATCATGATTGTCAAGAATGGACACTAGTTTGTAATGTTAACAAAGAGCAAGCACTAGAGAAATGGATCACTCTTTGTTATCAAAGACAGAGACAGACAAACCACATGGTCAGCATGAATCACCAAAACATTATCACTAAATCATTGAATATTAACACCCCATACTTTGAGAACAACCAATTTATCTAAAGCAAACACTGGATCATCAGATAACAGACAAAGGACTTGATCATCGTAAATTACTTCTAGATCACCGAGGAAGACCATTAAACCATCACATGATCATAGTGGAAGGTCCAATCTGTCAACAGGATCAGCAGATGACAGACAAACGCCTTTCTCCCCATGTATAACTTCTGAATCACCAAGAATAAGCTATCAGATATGGACATTAGATCCACGGAGAAGAATACTAGATTATTTCATTAAAGATTTGGACCCTACTGTCCAATAGATCAACAGGAACTTATCACTAGATCACTAAATTAAGGACAAACCACTCCTTCACTGTGGATGTCTACTAGATAACCAAGGATGACAAATAAACCATTAGATAGTATGTGAACAACAGGGAAGGACCAATTTGTCAAGTGGAACTAGAAATGGATGACCAAATGGAATACAAGTCACTTTTCCATCATGACTGACTGCTGGATCAGCAAAGACAGGGACACGGTATCGTAGGCAAAGGATCAGTTTGTCAAGAGGAGCTAATCACTGGATTGCTAAATGAAGGAGAAAACCACTCGATCTCTATGACTGACTGCAGGATCACCAAGAATGACCAATCAATTATCAGATATACAAAAATTATCATAGAGAAAGGATCAATTTGTCAAGAGGAACTAAGCATTGGATGATCCGGTTGGAGACTAACCACATGATCACCATGAATGACTAAGAAATCATCAGATATAGATATATAATCGTGGATGAAGGACCAATTTGTCAAGAGGAACTAAGCACTGGATCACCATAATTGATTGCGGAATTGCCAAGCCTGTCAGATCCTCATGATCATGGAAGAAGGACCAATTTGTTAACAGGGACTACTGGGTAACCATGTGAGAGATAAACCACTCGATCACCATGAATGACCATAGGATGACCAATAAGCCATCAGATATGGATACTATATCCTCAGAGGAACATAAACCACTCTCATAATCAGATATGGACCCTGCTGACCAATTTTTTAACAGAAACTAAGCAATGGAATACCAGATGAGAGAGACAGGACACTGATTCACTATGACTGACTACTGGATCACTAAGTATGAGCAAGAAATAATCATGATCATGGGAAAAGTACCAATTTATCAACAGGGACTACTGGATTACAAGACACAAATCACTTGATCACCATAAATGACCACAGGATCACCAAGGTCGACCAATAAACCATCAGGTATAGATGCTAGATCCTCACAGAACAATACAAAACAACTTTTATGATCAGATATGGACCCTGCTGACCAATTCCTCAACATGAACTAAGAACTGGGAGACAAGTCACTCGATCAGCATGAATGAAGGATCACCAATAAGCTATAAGATCATGTGTGATCATGAGTTGAGACTCAGACATCGTTCCTATAAAAGTATATGTTTCTTGAAACTTCTGTTACTTATGTGACGCCCGGGAGACCGAGGTACCCAGCACTAGATCAATGAGGTCCGTCTCTTGAGGGGGATGTCACTAGTGGCTTGACCCGGTGCTGTGGCCCCACGCGATGCACAGTGTAAGGGATATCATGAAGGAACAGACACTTACTTGATCAGCAGCAGGTCCTCTCAGCTGTGATGACCCCGATCCTGGATCGACGGCTATTGTCCAAATGAAAGACTGAGGCGCTGAAACGTTTAACCAATTTACTTCAACAAAAAGGGATTGCAACCAATACTGTCACCGGAGTCTGTATAAGAACTCTGAATTACTTTGATCCTGTCAGGATTTCCACCTCTTATTATGCGCAGTTTCTGTATGGCCCTGCTGCTGTTTGTGAACTGGCTGCCGACCCAATCTGTCTCTTCTGTGCTCTGGTTCGACGGACAACCCGAGTCTTTTTTGTCGGCTTACCCCCTCTGGGAGTACCGCTGAACTCTGTGTCTGTTGCTGCGTCTTACCCTGGTGAAGCTGATATCACCTCACGTCCTTCCGGTTGCTGTATTATATATAATGAATATAGCCACGGATCCGGTATCCGTCTCTGCGCCTATTCTGGGTAGAGGTTATTGCTACCCGGTTCTCACAATGTCCTTTTTCTCTATTTCCTCTTTTCCTACTATGGGTATTACGGGCCTATAATCCGTCATAGGGCTGTTAGGAGTTCAGTTATACGACCTCTCACTTTCAGCTCCTCAACCCAACGGCCAATCTTTTTCTCAGACCAGAATAGATCAAGGGGAGTCTCTGGAGCTCCTTCTGGCCGGAGATGGTAGTGCAGTCTTGCTATTTTAGTATTTGTATTTGGTGTCAATAACTATTTTTGTGGCAAATACCCCTAGGGGCGCCACACTTACATAAAGGAAAATTTGGTGTTGCATGTTCCCTATTGCGTAAGCTGTTTTCTTTAGGGTGTATTTACTTTCCCGTATTGGAAGTACTGATTTTCCGAGTAGAGGTACGGTGGCTGTTACTGTATTTAGAGGATCGTTATGATCACATTGTCACCGAGATAGATATTTCCAGCTGCAATTATAACTACGAACACCATCTCCGAAGACTTTCTATGAATTGCCTCCCACAGCCTGTAAAGCGTACTGTCACATATAATAATAGAACAGCTTGCCGAAATGACTTGCCCAACTATCTTCTAGACTCTCTCCCGATAAGCTTCAGCGTGCTGTCACTTTTCAATGTGCTGTAAAATTGAATTAGTCCCGCTATGGTTAATTTCAGTGGGTACGGAAAGTATTCAGACCCCTTTAAATTTTTCTCTCTTTGTTTCATAGCAGCCATTTGGTAAATTCAAAAAAAGTTCATTTTTTCTCATTAATGGACATTCTGCACCCCATCTTGACTGAAAAAAAAAAACAAAAATGTAGAAATTTTTGCAAATTTATTAAAAAAGAAAAACTGAAATATCACATGGTCATAAGTATTCAGACCCTTTGCTCAGACACTCATAATTAAGTCACATGCTGTCCATTTCCTTGTGATCCTCCTTGAGATGGTTCTACTCCTTCATTGGAGTCCAGCTGTGTTTAATTAAACTGATAGGACTTGATTTGGAAAGGTACACACCTTGTGTGCATGTCATACCAAATGAGAATCATGAGGTCAAAGGATCTGGCCAAGCAGCTCAGTGACAGAATTGTGGCAAAGCACCGATCTGGCCAAGGTTACAACAGGTTTTCTGCAGCCAAAAATAATAAAAAGTAAACTAAAAATAATAAAAATGAATTGGAGACCTAGGAGAAGGCTTGCGGGTGGCCGGCAATATATAATTTAATGACCCATTGTAGATGCCATGCTGAGGTTACTACAAACTGTGCCTCTGTGCCGCCGCAATTACACAAGAGCTATAATTGCCCCATAAAAATGCATTCATCAAGATAATTATTTCATTACGAAAGCTACAATTTGACGCTGCTGGTCGCAACTTTACAGCTCCCGATTCTAAAATAACTGTCAGTTTGCTGAGATGTTATTTTGAATGTAGGATACATTCCTAATAAATGACAAATTCAGTTACAATATAGTTTTAAATGTGAACACACAATATATTTGACATCTGGAAGCAGCGTCGGACTGGAGTAGCTTGGGCCCACCAGAGAAAATCATTCTAAGGGCCCACCATGCATAAGGGGTACTAGCAGCAGAGTCTTCCCTCTTTCACTGGATCCTGCATAAAAACGGTCCGTCGGGCAGAGAAAACGTTCCTCTGAACGTTTTTTCTGCACGTCAGAAAATCGGTCAGCGACGTATCCTGCGCTGTCCGTCACTGGCTACAATGGAAGCCTATGGGCACAGGATGCGTCGCTGCCTGTGAAAAGCAGGAATCCAGCAACTGGTCCCGTCTTTTCAAAGAGAGCATGCGTGGAAGAATTTCCCGTCAGGGAAATTCTCTCTCGCTCGCTCTCTCTCTCTTTTTACTATTGATGCTGCCTATGCAGCATCAATATAGTCAATAAAATATATACACGGCACTCTGAAGAAGGAAGGCGTAGGTGCTCAAGTAGGGTATCCGACCCCCAATGATAAATTCGTAGAAAAACTTGGCACTCAAGGGTTTTGAAATATTTTCTAAAGTTTTTATTTAACATCCAGAGAAATTAGTCAATTGACTAATTTCAAAACCCTTGAGTGCCAAGTTTTTCTACGAATTTATGCAGCATCAATAGTAACAAGATATGTTAAAAATAATTAAAAAAATTAAAAATCGCAGTATTCTCACCTACCGGCGTTCCCGCGTAGCGTCACCAATGCTCCCGGCAGCTAGTGTTCCTAGTAATACATTGTGACTTCTTGCGAGATTTCGTGGAGTATTGCTAGGAACGCTAGCTGCCGGGAGCATCGATGACACTGCGCGGGAACGCCGGTAGGTGAGAACACTGCGATTTTTTAATTTTTTTTTAAACCTGGTTTGTGTTGTGTATGCATTTTCGCAGCGGAAAACCCCTGCGAAGACACATACACAACAGGTGCACATAGCCTCGACGGGCCCAGTGCACACGTTTTCCACAATCTGCACAGGATCCGTCATTTCAACGTCTTGACGGATCCTGTGCAGATTTTGAAGATGGAAGTGTGAAAGTAGCCTAAGTTTCCATCTAGTTAAGCACCCTTATCGGCAGCGGATAATTTTGTGTAAACAAGACAAGTGCTGCCTAGAACAATGATATTCTATAAGCACAGAAAGATTTTATTATTTAGACATGTGCCACATACACACAATAGACACGACACATACACACCAGTCACACGCTAGACACAGGATACATACATGTGACACACACACACCAGTCACACGCTAGACACATGACACACTCACGCGCCATACATACACCAGTCACACACTAGACACAGGATTAGAGATGAGCGGACCCCTAGATGTTCGGGTCCGGCCGAACAGTTAAAAATGAGTCCAGGTTCGGGTACCAGAAAAGTACCTGGACCCTATTCATTTGAGTGGGGGGCCAATACATCAAGTGTTTACCACTCTGTCAGATACAAGACAGAGCGGCAAACATTGCTTCTGATCGGCGGTAAAATCATTACTGCCAGTCTGAAAGCTGATGTTCACACACTGTCAAATGATGCGAGCCCGCAGCTGTGATCGGAGGTATAAAGTTTACCTCTGGTCACTGGGGTCAGCTAACCTCATCGAGGTTATGGCAAGCCATTGAGGCTTTGTTCCCAGCCAGGCCCCTGAACTGCGGTGACCTTGGTGAGATCCCCACTAGCGCAGTGAGAAAGTCCCACGGTGCAGAGGCGGTGAACTCACCAATGGGCTTTTTCTCACTCCCCCTCTTCTCCACACAGCCCCGGATCACCTCTTTTTCCACAAAGCTCATCATCCCCCCTTTTCCACACAGCCCCCTCATCACCCCCCCTTTTCCACAAAGCTCATAATCCCTCCTTCTCCACACAGCCCCTCATCGTCCCTCCTCCAAACAGCCCCTCATCATCCCTCCTTTTCCACAGCCCCTTCAGCATCCTTCCTCCACACAGCCCCCTCATCCCTCCTTCTCCACACAGCCCCCTCATCATCCCCCCTTCATCACACAGCCCCTCATCATCGCTCCTGCTCCACACAGCCCCCTCATCATCCCTCCTTCTCCACAGAGCCCCCTCATCATCCCTCCTCCACAGCCCCTCATCATCCCTCCTTCTCCACAGCCTTTTCAGCATCCCTCCTCCACACAGCCCCCTCATCATCCCTCCTTCTCCACAGCCTTTTCAGCATCCCTCCTCCACACAGCCCCCTCATCATCCCTCCTTCTCCACACAGCCCCCTCATCATCCCTCCTCCACACAGCCCCCTCATCATCCCTCCTTCTCCACAGTCTTTTCAGCATCCCTCCTCCACACAGCCCCCTCATCATCCCTTCTTCTCCACAGCCTTTTCAGCATCCCTCCTCCACACAGCCCCCTCATCATCCCTCCTTCTCCACACAGCCCCCTCATCATCCCCCCTTCATCACACAGCCCCTCATCCCTCCTCCACACAGCCCCCTCATCATCCCTCCTCCACACAGCCCCCTCATCATCCCTCCTTCTCCACAGCCTTTTCAGCATCCCTCCTCCACATAGCCCCCTCATCATCCCTCCTTCTCCACACAGCCCCCTCATCATCCCCCCTTCATCACACAGCCCCTCATCCCTCCTCCACACAGCCCCCTCATCATCCCTCCTCCACACAGCCCCCTCATCATCCCTCCTTCTCCACAGCCTTTTCAGCATCCCTCCTCCACACAGCCCCCTCATCATCCCTCCTTCTCCACACAGCCCCCTCATCATCCCCCCTTCATCACACAGCCCCCTCATCATCCCTCCTCCACACAGCCCCCTCATCATCCCTCCTTCTCCACACAGCCCCCTCATCATCCCCCCTTCATCACACAGCCCCTCATCCCTCCTCCACACAGCCCCATCATCCCTCCTCCACACAGCCCCCTCATCATCCCTCCTCCACACAGCCCCCTCATCATCCCTCCTTCTCCACAGCCTTTTCAGCATCCCTCCTCCACACAGCCCCCTCATCATCCCTCCTTCTCCACACAGCCCCCTCATCATCCCCCCTTCATCACACAGCCCCTCATCCCTCCTCCACACAGCCCCCTCATCATCCCTCCTCCACACAGCCCCCTCATCATCCCTCCTTCTCCACAGCCTTTTCAGCATCCCTCCTCCACACAGCCCCCTCATCATCCCTCCTTCTCCACACAGCCCCCTCATCATCCCCTCTTCATCACACAGCCCCTCATCCCTCCTCCACACAGCCCCCTCATCATCCCTCCTCCACACAGCCCCCTCATCATCCCTCCTTCACAGCCTTTTCAGCATCCCTCCTCCACACAGCCCCCTCATCATCCCTCCTTCTCCACACAGCCCCCTCATCATCCCCCCTTCATCACACAGCCCCTCATCCCTCCTCCACACAGCCCCCTCATCATCCCTCCTCCACACAGCCCCCTCATCATCCCTCCTTCTCCACAGCCTTTTCAGCATCCCTCCTCCACACAGCCCCCTCATCATCCCTCCTTCTCCACACAGCCCCCTCATCATCCCCCCTTCATCACACAGCCCCCTCATCATCCCTCCTCCACACAGCCCCCTCATCATCCCTCCTTCTCCACACAGCCCCCTCATCATCCCCCCTTCATCACACAGCCCCTCATCCCTCCTCCACACAGCCCCCTCATCATCCCTCCTCCACACAGCCCCCTCATCATCCCTCCTCCACACAGCCCCCTCATCATCCCTCCTTCTCCACAGCCTTTTCAGCATCCCTCCTCCACACAGCCCCCTCATCATCCCTCCTCCTCCACACAGCCCCCTCATCATCCCCCCTTCATCACACAGCCCCTCATCCCTCCTCCACACAGCCCCCTCATCATCCCTCCTCCACACAGCCTCCTCATCATCCCTCCTCCACACAGCCCCCTCATCATCCCTCCTTCTCCACAGCCTTTTCAGCATCCCTCCTCCACACAGCCCCCTCATCATCCCTCCTTCTCCACACAGCCCCTTTCAATTCACATCAAATAAATACATCCTCTGACCACTCACACTGAATGCTGGGTCTTCATTCCTATCTGTGCAAGGGTCCATTGTGCAGACCCTCATTCCTCTCCTTACACAGTTCCATAGTGCAGCCCCCTCGGTCCTCTAGTTCACACAGGGCTCCAACAGCCTCAGTGAGCACAGCGCTGCTTCCTGCTATCAGGTCACTGGTCTGATGGAGGCCCCGCCCCTTCCAGTGACATCATGCCCTCAAAAAATCAACTCCGTTCTAGACGCTGTGTGCAGTGTCTCACAGCCTGTGGCTCTGTGCTGTGCGTGGTGCTGTGCGGGTTATTGTATACCCGGTGCTGGCCATCTGCACGGCTCAGCACCAAGTGATGTGAGGTGAGAGCTTTCTATCACCTGCTGCTGCCGCTTATATTGATCTCATGAGGGCCCACCGGAGGATTCTCCGATCTCCCGGTGGGCCAGTCCGACCCTGTCTGGAAGGTTGATTGAGCCATAAGTGTGCATGCAGCTACCACTAGGGGGAGGTTAGGGAGGGAAAAACCTGTATACAAAGAGCTCCTTAACTCCCCCTAGTGGTGGCTGCAGGTAACAAGAATTGGAAAATTTAAAGGAACCTGGTTTTATGTCTCTAATCCGCCATAACTTCCTTGTTACTTTACCTCTTTTGTTTTTTAAAGGTAATATAATATGCTCTTTAAAAAATCCTTTATATGTAAATTACCTTCCTGCTCTGGAGAAAAGCCAAGGATGGCCATGATCAAAACCCATCCATTCTGGCTTGATTGACGCCTCTGAGTGAAGGTTATGTATTTTCTAGCTTGTCTGAAATCCCACTCACACACTGTTATCTGCTCATTCCACTGCATGCTCAGTAAATATATACCATATACTGTATATATATATATATATATATATATATATATATATATATATATATTTTTTTTTTTTTTATGGAGATCTTTAGAAGTTATGGCAATGGAGTACCAGGAAATGTATAGGGACTTAATGCGGAATTAGTTCCTTAACTGCATCTTATGCAAGGGGGGTTTTGGAGCTCTGCATCACAAAATGGAGCTCATTTGCATACCTGCTCAGGGGCGGAGCGTTTGGAAGGAAAAATCCAATGTGACTCATTCTTTACCCTCCGTATGGCTGAATATGAAGACCTGGCAGGTCTTATATAAGGGAGGCTGTCGGAATATTGGCAGATACTAAGTAATAGGGAAAACAAGAGACAATTAATATATTACTGGCAATGCATCCACTTCAGCTCCTTGAGTATATCTTGAAGAAGCAGCCGGGATAATACCTGTGTGAGTTTGCCTTTCTACAAATATTAATTTACAACCACACGTTAATCTCCCCGGCTCTCCAGCTTCAACACTAGACGTGCAGGATGTGAATTAGACACGTGAATAACATTTATAATGTCATTGTAATCAAGGATTCTGCTCTATAAAATTAATGACTTTGTAATCAGTGAACATGGCTCAACCACTTAAAGGGAATGTCCATTTAAAGAGCACCTCCACTTGTATCAACATCCCTTGGAATGTTGAGTACTTTGCTACCTTCAGGTTTCTTTTGGTCGCCCTTAGCAACTGACTTTGGTGTTCTACACGACCCAGGTAGTCATGTTACCTTAGCGCTCATCTTCATGTAACTGTTCTCTGAGCTCCCACAATGCATCACTCTTTGGCGACCAGCAGAATTCTGAATGTCGTTTTGAATGGGAATGGAGTAGAAAAGGTTGTGTTACTCGATATTTATTAGAGCTTTACTGCAAAATAATATTCTTTTGTTTTTCAAAACAAGTGTATTCCTTTAAATGTCACTGATGACAGTGTAGAATATTGTTACTATGAAGATGTTTGGAAGAAGGGGTCTGTATTTAGCTTGTTGGTAACATTATCCGCTAAAGTGGGGAGAAGGTGAGACTTATAGTAGTCATGACTAGTTTTCTAAAAATTGGTGCCCTGTGCAACAAGCCAAGAAAAAGCTTTAAATATGAATGCCGCCATTAAGTGTATAAAATAATACCGCTAGACCATGTTTAAATAGTCAATTTCTATAGTATCCAAATAATACTGCCAATAGAAACAAAGGAGAGTCAGTACTGAAGCATTGTATATTGTATATAGCCAATATAATGCTGCACTATATGACAGTATTATATGGTCTATATACAGCCTTGCTTGAATGATATATATATAAAAAAAGAAACTTTCTATGAAGAATCTACTGTGATGTTGTGCCATTCTTCTCAAGTTAACATCCCATATAATACCTTCTTGTAATACTAAGAAAATACTGCTGTACATATGCCATATATCACCACCACATAATGCTAAGATAATACTACTATACGTATTCCATATAACACCACCACATAATGCTAAGATAATACTACTATACGTATTCCATATAACACCACCACATAATGCTAAGATAATACTACTATACGTATTCCATATAACACCACCACATAATGCTAAGATAATACTACTATACGTATTCCATATAACACCACCACATAATGCTAAGATAATACTACTATACGTATTCCATATAACACCACCACATAATGCTAAGATAATACTACTATACGTATTCCATATAACACCACCACATAATGCTAAGATAATACTACTATACGTATTCCATATAACACCACCACATAATGCTAAGATAATACTACTATACATATGCCATATAACACTCAACTTATGTAAATACTATTTAAATAATACTGCCATATGGTGGTATAAAATACAGCAATTGAATTTCTAAATAACTGTAGAAAGTAGTGGAAAGCTAGCACTCAATCAATGAAGTTCACGGTGCCAGTGAACGGGATATTGAATCCCACACGTCATCAAGTTCCAAAAAATCACTGCACTCGTATGGTTTTCAAATGCATAATTCCAAAAGTTTATTAAATTTATATATGAGGAAAAAAGGTACTTGGCGAATTGACGTTTCGGCTAACCCGTAGCCTTGTTCACAAAATCGCTGTAACAAGTAGAAAATAAAACAATGTCACTCACAAGTAAGTATATACATATTTACAATTGTGCATAAAAGAAAGAAATCCATATCACGGTAATTCAATAGCCGATAGTTTGACATAGTCTGTAAAGATTAACGACTAGGAATCATATATTTCAAAGAGCAAAATATAACAAGAATTACTAGATACTTGAGAGAGGGAGTTGAGGGAAGGAGTTCATGTTGGATCTGGAGCACACAATTATGGAGGAAGAACATACCCTATTGGAACTGTATTGTGCACAAAGAAAGGACCCTTTACATTTGGTGAGTCAAATAGAACGTTGAAGAAGCATAACCTGAAAAGAACAATATAGCATAAGGAGGCAGCAGTGACACTAGGCCCACGGCAGAAGGGGGCCTGCACCCGATACATATAAATATAGTATACAGTATAGTATTGACAATAATACCCTCTTCGTGGCCTGGTTGTTATTGTCTCCACCCCAAATAAAGTAGTACGTCATAGCGATACTGACCTAGCAAGAGTGCTAGCGAAAATAAGCCCATGCACAAAAACCGTATCAGCGGCTGGACCGAGACTTGTGGCTGCAATATATAGATATAAGAACAATGAGGCTCAATGGTGTGGACTGGCTGAAATAAGGGGTATACGGAACCATAGGAATACCTGTCCTGAGGGTGCAGTCAATACTGGATGTCAGCCTGTATCCGTTCTGTATGTTTTGCAGTGCCCCAGACGTAATTAGAGGGTATAGCGCTATGACGAGGAAAGAAGAGGGGGGAGCAATTATAAGTGGGACCATGTCTCATATGGGAAATGGTATGAAGGCCCCCTTAATCTATCCAAGGTATTACTAAGTACCTGTGTCACTATTTAATGCAGGGGACCACAGAAATTCTGGCCACTGGTGGTAAAGGTGTCTCCTCTGTATATTGGGAAATGCTGCCTATAGATACAGGATCAATACACCTGTGTAAGAGGGATGATGGTGTAAGTTAAATGATTCATAAGGATGATGGTATACTTATCAGATAAATGTGCTGTAGTCTCACGTCCTGGTCCTGTGTGCAGGTGAGGGGCAAGCGTTGGTGGCGTAGTGGAGGAAGCCGACACAGTCCTGTGTCACGGCGATGAGGCAGCTCAGTGTGCTGAATGGCGCCCGGCATTTTATCTGTATCCCCAGCCGGTCACATGACCGGAAGAGCAGGGGGACGCCGGCGCCTGCGCAAGAGGGTTCCCTTACTCTGTGTGGGCAGGCAGGGCGGCGCCTGCGTATATCGTACATGTCAGAGTGCTGGTATACCGCGCCTGCGTCCTTCCCAGAGCCGGCGCCTGCGCACGAGCGATCTCTCCCTGTGTGTGGCCAGGCAAAACGGCGCCTGCGCATCACACCCGGCTGGGCGCTGGTTTACAGTGCCTGCGTTTGTAAGCTGATCGGGTTATGTATGTGTACAGGCCAGGCATCTGCGCACAGAATAGTGTGTGGAATGCTTGTGTCTGAATGTGGATGTATGATATTCGTGCATTATACCGTGTGGCACCTTTGGTCTGTGCTAACATGCATTATAAGGGCACATCAGCGCCTATTGTCCAGATGATTGGAAAAGGTGTCTAGGAAGAGTATGCTAAATGCAAATGGACCTTATATAGGGGTTCAGAGTAATGCCAACCTTAGAGGGCCCAAGGCTGCATGAGTGAACACATCACAGTCATAAACATACAGCAGATCATATGAGATACAGTACAATGACATGACGGTAGGAGTCCAAACCTTAATGAAAAAAATAAGAAAAGTCAAAGCAAAGAAATGAAATAAAAGTAATGAAATAAAAGTAATGAAATAAAGGAAATGAAATGAACTCATGAACTGAAAAAATGAAAAAATGAATAAAATAAAAATAAAAATAAAAATAAAAGATGAAAAATCCAAAATAAATGACCAAAGGCTGACAAGGAGGGACACACTTATCGTGCTTGAGGATGAAAAAATACTATGTAGTAAATTGGTAACAAAATGCAAACCAAAGAATATAAATGAAAAAAATGAAAAAAATGAAAAAAAGAAAAAAAGAAAAAAATGAAAGCAATGAAAACAATAAATGAAAATTAAATGAAAAAATGAAAAAAATATTATAAAATATGAAAAAATGAAAAGAAAAAAATGTAAGGAAGCTTATAAAAGGACTATTAGGGTATGCATCTTACCAGCCACAACGCGTTTGTAATTGAAGACGGTTGTGCAAGTGGTCAGTTGGCCTATATAGGAGAAAAATCAGATTAGCCATTTTTTTTTCTTTTCATTTTTTCATATTTTATAATATTTTTTTCATTTTTTTCATTTTTTCATTTAATTTTCATTTATTGTTTTCATAGTATTTTTTCATCCTCAAGCACGATAAGTGTGTCCCTCCTTGTCAGCCTTTGGTCATTTATTTTGGATTTTTCATCTTTTATTTTTATTTTTATTTTATTCATTTTTTCAGTTCATGAGTTCATTTCATTTCCTTTATTTCATTACTTTTATTTCATTACTTTTATTTCATTTCTTTGCTTTGACTTTTTTTATTTTTTTCATTAAGGTTTGGACTCCTACCGTCATGTCATTGTACTGTATCTCATATGATCTGCTGTATGTTTATGACTGTGATGTGTTCACTCATGCAGCCTTGGGCCCTCTAAGGTTGGCATTACTCTGAACCCCTATATAAGGTCCATTTGCATTTAGCATACTCTTCCTAGACACCTTTTCCAATCATCTGGACAATAGGCGCTGATGTGCCCTTATAATGCATGTTAGCACAGACCAAAGGTGCCACACGGTATAATGCACGAATATCATACATCCACATTCAGACACAAGCATTCCACACACTATTCTGTGCGCAGATGCCTGGCCTGTACACATACATAACCCGATCAGCTTACAAACGCAGGCACTGTAAACCAGCGCCCAGCCGGGTGTGATGCGCAGGCGCCGTTTTGCCTGGCCACACACAGGGAGAGATCGCTCGTGCGCAGGCGCCGGCTCTGGGAAGGACGCAGGCGCGGTATACCAGCACTCTGACATGTACGATATACGCAGGCGCCGCCCTGCCTGCCCACACAGAGTAAGGGAACCCTCTTGCGCAGGCGCCGGCGTCCCCCTGCTCTTCCGGTCATGTGACCGGCTGGGGATACAGATAAAATGCCGGGCGCCATTCAGCACACTGAGCTGCCTCATCGCCGTGACACAGGACTGTGTCGGCTTCCTCCACTACGCCACCAACGCTTGCCCCTCACCTGCACACAGGACCAGGACGTGAGACTACAGCACATTTATCTGATAAGTATACCATCATCCTTATGAATCATTTAACTTACACCATCATCCCTCTTACACAGGTGTATTGATCCTGTATCTATAGGCAGCATTTCCCAATATACAGAGGAGACACCTTTACCACCAGTGGCCAGAATTTCTGTGGTCCCCTGCATTAAATAGTGACACAGGTACTTAGTAATACCTTGGATAGATTAAGGGGGCCTTCATACCATTTCCCATATGAGACATGGTCCCACTTATAATTGCTCCCCCCTCTTCTTTCCTCGTCATAGCGCTATACCCTCTAATTACGTCTGGGGCACTGCAAAACATACAGAACGGATACAGGCTGACATCCAGTATTGACTGCACCCTCAGGACAGGTATTCCTATGGTTCCGTATACCCCTTATTTCAGCCAGTCCACACCATTGAGCCTCATTGTTCTTATATCTATATATTGCAGCCACAAGTCTCGGTCCAGCCGCTGATACGGTTTTTGTGCATGGGCTTATTTTCGCTAGCACTCTTGCTAGGTCAGTATCGCTATGACGTACTACTTTATTTGGGGTGGAGACAATAACAACCAGGCCACGAAGAGGGTATTATTGTCAATACTATACTGTATACTATATTTATATGTATCGGGTGCAGGCCCCCTTCTGCCGTGGGCCTAGTGTCACTGCTGCCTCCTTATGCTATATTGTTCTTTTCAGGTTATGCTTCTTCAACGTTCTATTTGACTCACCAAATGTAAAGGGTCCTTTCTTTGTGCACAATACAGTTCCAATAGGGTATGTTCTTCCTCCATAATTGTGTGCTCCAGATCCAACATGAACTCCTTCCCTCAACTCCCTCTCTCAAGTATCTAGTAATTCTTGTTATATTTTGCTCTTTGAAATATATGATTCCTAGTCGTTAATCTTTACAGACTATGTCAAACTATCGGCTATTGAATTACCGTGATATGGATTTCTTTCTTTTATGCACAATTGTAAATATGTATATACTTACTTGTGAGTGACATTGTTTTATTTTCTACTTGTTACAGCGATTTTGTGAACAAGGCTACGGGTTAGCCGAAACGTCAATTCGCCAAGTACCTTTTTTCCTCATATATAAATTTATTAAACTTTTGGAATTATGCATTTGAAAACCATACGAGTGCAGTGATTTTTTGGAACTTGAATTTCTAAATAAGACCACCATAATTAATATTAGGTAATGACCTTTAGGTAACCAATTAGGGCTCCTATCCTTAGGGGAATTGCGAGACAATTGCTCAGTTTTCTGTCTTTAATACCAGCCCCTATTTACAGTGTTCCCAACTATTTTGGTTCTCATCTTGCAATAACGTAGTCCCCCCCCAAATAATGGTTCTGTGTAGAAGTCCTAACAATTGTATATGGGCCCGAATAAAGGTCTCCTGGTTAATAGGGTGATGAGATAAGATGGCGTTCCCCTTTAGATGAGCAGAGGAGCCTAATGACGAGGAGCTTCCTATATAATAATAATAATAATAATTTTATTTATATAGCGCCAACATATTCCGCAGCGCTTTACAAATTATAGAGGGGACTTGTACAGACAATAGACATTACAGCATAACAGAAATCACAGTTCAAAACAGATACGCAGTAATAAGGTCTAGCAGAACGTGTCCTTGTAATTCCGCAGCGTGATGTTATTCTGCAGAGCATTGCAAAACAAACATAACGCTCTGCATCAAGCGGCAAGTAATTGCTTCCTCTCCAGTACCGGGAGGAGGATTGGGATGACCCTATAGGCTGATTGATCGTGCAGATACAGGCTCATGAAATATTCACAGGGACGGGATGCTCACATGGATGAAAGAAGCATCAGCCTGCACTGATACATTGTAACAATCCAGAGATCTGCTGCTGATCATGTATTTATCTCGCAGAGGATTGTCTAAACTGGATACCATTGTAACAAATACTCAGCTGTGAGTGACGTAGCTTAGGGCAGGTATTCAGCCTCTAGATCTGATCACGGTTGTCCATTCACTGACAGCAAGCAGACATATTTGTAACTGGTCTCTCACCATATTATGGACTGAGGTTGTAAAAGATAACATAGGGTTCATGAACAGGGACCATAGTGGATCACAAGATCACAAAAAAAAGCGTACTCCCCCTTTAAATATGCAAATTAGCCATACAAGCCGTGAAGGAGCTCCGCCGGTAATTCTCTGCCTCCTCCTGACCGCGGTCTTTGCCCTCTGTGTCCTTAAATATTATTAGCACTCACAAACCCGATTACGTTGAGTCCAATGGTGCCGGATCAGATTACCGAGAGGTACCAAAATTGAATTGTGGGCTCAAAGATGGACGAGTGGGAGGACGGAAAATTCTGGAAATAAATGTAAGCGGAAAATCAGTGTTGTGATTCGAAAGAAAAGTGAATGGTTAAGAAAGGCTGCCGTGAAAGGAAAGGTTCTTTAAGGGTTAAAAAAATAATGTAAACTCTGTCCATCTGCAGGGTGGGTGTCTTGTTGGATGTTAACCTGTGTAGTACCTTTTACTGAAAACACACCCTCCAGGGACATACATAGAAATCATGGGTCCCATAGCAAAAGTTCCAATTTCCCCGTGCCCCCCAAAACAAAAATAAAAAAAATATTTGGAGGGGGCACAGAAGAGCAAATCTCACAACTTTGCGACCTTTACAAACACAGTTCAATACCCCCTCAGTGAGTTCCTCCACAGTGCCCTCCACACACACACAGTATGATGATCCTACTGTACCCCACCTCAAAGTCCCAGGCAAAGTATGGTGAACCCAACACAGTATGCTCTGCCCCCACAAAGCCCTCCATGCAGTGTAATGGGCCTACATAATGTATAATGGCCCCACACATCACCACACTGTATAATGGCCTATGCTAGCCCTCCAAATAGTATAATGGCCCCCATATAGCCCTCCATAAAGTGTTAAGGCTCCCACATAGCCTTCCAAATATTATAATGGCCCTCACATAGCCCTCCAAATATTATAATAACCCCCACATAGCTTGACATAAACTATAATGGGACCCATAGTCCTTCATATAGTATACTGCACCCCCAATTCTCCATATAGTATACTGCATCCCATAGTCCTCCATATAATATAATGCACCCTAATAGTCCCACATATAGAATAATGCACTCCACATAGTCCTCCATATAGTAAAATGCACTCTGTAATGCACCACCATAGTCCTATAGTATATTCTACTCTAATAGTCCTCCATATAGAATAATGTATTATCCATAGTCCTCCATATAGTAAAATGCACCCCATAGTCCTCCATATGGTGTATTGTGTTATGACCCCAGTGGCAGGGGGTCTCAGAGACAATAGCGAAGTCTGCAAACATAAAACCCAGCTCATAGGGCAGTGGTAACTGGGCTGACCATATACCTGAACCTAGCACACAAATAACAGCAGCCGGGGAACGTACCTACGTTGATTCTAGACGTCTCGCGCCAGCCAGAGAACTAACTAACCCTAGCAGGGAAAAGAAAGACCTTTCTTGCCTCCAGAGGAAATACCCCAAAAAGTTGGATACAAGCCCCCAACAAATAATAACGGTGAGGTAAGAAGAAAAGACAAACGCAAGAAATTAACTAGATTTTAGCAAAGAGAGGCCCGCTAACTAATAGCAGAATATAGGAAGATGACTTATATGGTCAGCAAAAACCCTCACAAAAACTCCACGCGGAATATTCAAGAACCCCCGAACCGTCTAACGTCACGGGGGGAGAACACCCGCCCCCTAGAGCTTCCAGCAATATAAGGAATCACATTTAGTACAAGCTGGACAAAAATAAGAGCACAGAAAATAACCAAAAACAAGAAAGCAGAACTTAGCTTAATTTTGCAAAGAACCAGGACCAGCAGATAGGAGCAAACAGAAGGATCTGATTACAACGATGCCAGGCACCAGACTGAAAATCCAGGAAGTTCAAATAGCGACACCCCTGGACTAACGAGGCCAGGTGGATACCAAGCAAGGGAAGGAATATCAAAGAGTAATATCACTAGTGACCACAAGAGGGAGCCAAAAGGTCTAATTCACAACAGTATTGCACCCTCCATAGTCCTCCATACAGTATAATGCACTACCCATAGTCCTCCATATAGCATAATGCACTCTATTAGTCCTCTGTATAAAATAATGTACCACCCATTGTCCTCCATATAGTAAAATGAACCCCATAGTCCTCCATATAGTGTAAATGCATCCTCCATAGTCCTCGATACAGTATAATGCACTACCCATAGTTTTCCATATAGTAAAATGCACCCCATAGTCCTCCATATAGTATAATGCACTCCTCATAGTCCTCCATATAGTAAAATGCACCCTCCATAAAGCATTAAGGCTCACACATAGCCCACCAAATAGTATAATGGCCCCCAAAAAAGCACTCCAAATATAATTCCCTCCAAATATTATAATAGCCCCAACATAGCTCTCCATATAAAATAATGGGTCCCATAGTCCTCCATATAGTACAATGCACTCCCCATAGTCCTCCATATAGTATAATGCAACCCCATAGTCCTCCATATAGTATAATGCATCCTAATAGTCATCCATATAGAATAGTGAACTTCCCATAGTCTTCCATATAGTATAATGGACCCTCCATACAGTATAATGCACTACCAATAGTCCTCCATAAAGTAAAATACATCCTATAGTCCTCCATATAGTATAATGCACCTCACAGTTCTCCATACAGCATAATGAAGTCCCTAAAGTCTTCCATATGGGCGTGGCCTAGCGAGCGATGTGAGAGGACGTGCGACGGCTCTCTCTCCCCGCACCGCTCCTGTAACTCACCCTTGGAAGCGCCGCCGAGCGCCGAAACTGAGCAGGGGGGCATCCCTGGACCCCTGCGGTGGAAAGATATCACCGGAGGTAACGAGCGGAGAGGAGCGGCGATGCCACGCCGAAAACAGTCAGCGCCGGCGGCAGGCGCGAAAATCCAAGATGGCGCCGTGGCTGAGGAGGAGGCGGCTAAAGCCAGCGCTTCTTACCGCCGGAGGCTGGAGGTAATAGCCCGGCTGGAGCGGTTTGCCCGCACGGAGGAGGGAGGTGCCCTGCTGCTGGACCCTGAGGGGCTTGGAGAAGGCGAGACCCCACAAAGGCAGAGAAAAGGGGGGGGGGACATTCCCAATTTGGAGGAGGAACAGCTTTCCCCGGGCAGTTCTCAGGGAGTGCACAACACTGATAGTGTGAATCCTGTTACTAACCCAGTGCTGACTGATGATTCTGATGTACAACACCCAAACATGGGGGAACCAACACTGCAGGACATTTTTTCTGTTGTTATTCACTGCAAATCTGCCCTGGCCACATTGAACATAAGGGTGGATGATTTAAAAGTTGAAATGAAGTCCCTTAGTTCTGCTATGCGCAAGGTGGAAAGGAGAGTGGAGGTGGTGGAGGAACGCGTGGGCAGTGTGGAGGATCAGACTAATGAACTGCTAAAAAGAGAAAAGAAATATATTCAACGTATTGCAGAACTGGAATTTAAAACAGACGATTTAGAAAACCGTTCCCGAAGGAACAATTTGAGACTAATTGGGGTGCCGGAGAAGGTGGAGGGGAATAACCCTACTGAATATATTGAAGCATGGCTTAAGAACTCGGTGGGAGGCAAAGATCTCACAAATCACTTCTCGGTGGAGAGGGCTCATAGAGTCCCCAGCCGGCCCCTGCCACCTGGTTCTCCCCCCCGAGCTATATTGGCAAAAATATTGGACTATCGGGACCGTGAAACCCTATTAAGGAAGGCCCGGGTCAGTGATGGCCTGAGTATAGATGGAAATCGGATCTCCATATATCCGGACTATTCAGCGGCAGTGCAAAAACTTAGAATGAAGTTTGGTGAAGTCAAGCGACGGCTTAGAGAACTGGACCTAAAATATTCAATGCTCTACCCGGCTAAGCTTAGGGTGGTGGCGCTGGATCGTGTTCACTTTTTTCAAGGTCCGGAGGAGGCTACGCATTGGCTGGATGTTAATGCCAAGAAAATTGGCACGGACCGGAACCGCTGAGCCTAATTCTGAAGATCCGTGATTTTCCTGGCTGAGCCTCTTTTTGGTCTCTGAGCGCGCCTTGTGTTTTCTGACAAAATGTTCCCCAAAGTTCAGACACTGTGTTCGGCGGCGCAATGAATAATTCATATTGGTTGCGGTGGGAGGGGGAGAGAGGGATGGTAAAGGGCATTGTTCTAGATTGTTCTAAGCGCTCTAAGGCTACTTTCACACTAGCGTTAACTGCAATACGTCGCAAATGCGTCGTTTTTGCGAAACGCCGCATCCAGCAAAAGTTTTTGCTGGATACGTTTTTTCGCCATAGAGTAACATTAGCGACGCATTTGCGACGCATTTGCGACGCATTGCCAAACGGTGATTCCGTTTTGCGACGCTTGGGCGTATGGTAGCGGACCGTCGGGAGAAAAAAACGTTACATGTAACGTTTTTTGCTCCCGACGGTCCGCTTTTTCCGACCGCGCATGCGCAGTCGGAACTCCGCCCCCACCTCCCCGCACTTCCCCGCACCTCACAATGGGGCAGCGGATGCGTGGGAAATATGCATCCGCTGCCCCCGTTGTGCGGCGGAGAACACACTAGCGTCGGGAACGTCGGCCCGACGCGCAGCGACGGGTTGTTCCCGACGCTAGTGTGAAAGTAGCCTTAGTTCTCATATAGAGAAAGAAAGTTTGTTATATTTGAATTTTGTTGAATTTCAGATGGGAGAGAATGGTTTGGTTGGGGGGAGGGGAGGGGGGGCGGTGGGTACTGGTGGAGACCTGGGGGAGACTGTTCGTATCTGTTATTTTTATTTTGGGAAATGGGAGGGGATGTTAAAATTATAAGTTGGAATGTTAGGGGGTTGGCGGACGCTACTAAATGGGCGGCAATATTCCAGTATTTGCTGAAACAGAGGCCCTCGGTGATTTGCCTGCAAGAAACCCACTTAGTGGATGAAAAAGTTGATTTGTTACAGAAGCGATGGGTGGGCAAGGCGTATCACTCGACGTTCTCTAACTATGCAAGGAGGGTGTCGGTTTTAGTCCATACAAATACTCCATTTGAGGAGATAGAGGTTAAAATTGATAAGGATGGGCAGTATGTTTTTTTAGTGTGTAAAATATTTAACCGTTTGGTCTGTATTGTTTCATTGTATGTACCCCCGCCGTATTCGGGTAAAAAAATTCAGGAAATATTGGAGTTTATGAGAGGGTGGGATGGAGTTCCCCTTCTGGTGGTGGGAGATGTGAACAATATAGCAGATGATCACTGGGATAAGAGTAATCACGCCTCGTTGTGCAGGGATGGCAACAGCACCCCTTTTGGAAACTATCTTAGAGAAATAGGTTGGATTGACTTATGGAGGGTACGTAATGTTAATATATATTCTTATTCCTGCTATTCAGCTACGTATGGATCTATGTCAAGAATTGATGTAGCCTTGGGTAATTATGGGATGGACGAATTGCTAAATGAGGTGGAATATAGCCCTAGGATTTTATCGGATCATAGCCCAGTTCAGGTCTCTTTAAAGTTATCGGATCAGGTTGGATCGAGGAGGACGGGTTGGAAGTTTCACCCTTCTTGGATGCAACTTTTGGATATGGAGAGGGTGGGAGTGGAGATAGAGGAGTTTTTTAAGATTAATGAAGGGAGCGCAGAAAGTCACGTAGTATGGGACACTATGAAGGCGTATTTAAGGGGTATTCTGTTTCGGAACATTTCCAGACATAAAACGAGGACTAGAGCACGGGATCAAGCGGTATTGAAAGAACTGAAGGAAGCTGAGGCGGCGCTGGGGGCCCATAGCACCAAGGAGTCCCGGTACCGTATGAAGGTAGCTCAGCAGGAGGCTAACCAGTTGCATCTGAAAAAGGCAGAGAGGTCAAGGGCTTTTCAAAAAGAAACTTTCTACTCAGAGGGGGAAAAGGTGGGACATTTACTTTCTGTAGTAGCATCTGCACAAAGGAGCTCCTCACATGTCTACTCCATTAAAACTGAGGATGGGACGTTGGTTACTCAGGGGGATCAAATTCTGGAGGCATTTAGGAAATTCTATGGTAAATTATATACTTCTAGCGTGGGGAAAGGGTCTGAGGATATGACAAGGTACTTGGAGGGGATTGAATTGCCTAGGTTGAGTAAGGAGGAATGTGAGTCGCTGGAGGACCCGATAGGGGAGGAAGAATTGGGGGTTGCTTTGGCGGGTGTGGCTGGGGGTAAGGCTCCGGGAACGGACGGCATCCCAGCTGAGATTTATAAGATTTTGAAGGACACTTTGTTGGCCAAGCTGGTAGGGGTCTGTAATAGTTTATTGGAAAGAGGGGAGTTACCTTTGTCAATGAGAGAGGCAGTGGTGGTGGTTATCCCTAAAGCCGACAAGGATCCGCAATTACCAGACTCTTATAGACCAATCTCATTGCTGACTACCGACATTAAGATTTTGGCAAAAGCCTTAGCGAATAGGTTGACTAGGGTGATTGACAAATTGGTTCACCCTGATCAGTCAGGCTTTATGCCCAACAAGTCAACGGCACTTAATTTGAGAAGGTTGTTTTTAAATTTACAAATCCCTTCCGACAATGTCGGCAAACGAGTTGTGGTTTCCTTGGACGCTCATAAGGCCTTTGACTGTGTGGAGTGGAGGTATTTGTGGTCAGTACTGGAGCGATTGGGGTTTGGACCTAAATTCATCTCATGGGTGCGACTGTTATACTCTTCTTCAGTGGCCAAGATAAGAGTGAATAATACCTTGTCTGAAACCTTTGCCTTGTCTAGGGGTACTAGACAGGGGTGCCCTTTGTCCCCGCTGCTTTTCGCCTTGGCGGTGGAGCCCCTGGCTGCCAAAATTAGAGGATCCCGGGAGGTGAGAGGTTTCCTGTACGGGGATTTAGAAGAAAAAGTGGCGCTATACGCTGATGATATTTTGCTTTTCCTGGAAGACTCTGAAGGGGCCCTGGCTGGGGCGGAGGCCATTATTGAGGAATTTGGGAGCTATTCGGGCCTAAGAATCAACTGGGATAAATCCAATATGATGTTGATTGATGGGGAATATGGAGATAGTGGGTTGTGTGACTCCTCTACTAGGCTGCGGTCAGTGGATAAATTTAAATACTTGGGGATTCAGGTTGCCCTTCCTTTTGTTTGAGTTTTGAGGACCTGAATTTGGCACCACTTTTGCGAAAGATACGTATTAAAATCCAGGCGTGGAAAAAGTTATGTTTATCGGTGATTGGTAGGGTAAACCTGATAAAGATGATTGTGATGCCGCAGCTTCTTTACGTGCTACACAACTCTCCTGTATGGATACCAAGAGGTAGATTTCGAAGGATTAGATCTTTGTTCGGTGAGCTGATATGGGGTGGGAAAAGTCCTAGATTTAAACAGGAAATTCTACAAAGACCTAAGACGGAGGGTGGGGTGGCACTGCCCAATCCATGGCTATACTTCCTGGCATCACAGTGTCAGCACCTACGGGGATGGGGTGTGGAGTCGGGTGGGGAACGGATACCTTGTAGTCTGAGGGCGTTGATTGGATCAAGGGTACTGAGTGATGGTCTGGAGGGTGGGCATTTCCGTGAGTTGGGCTCCAGATTTTGTACCATTAGGCTTATTCATAAAGTTTGGGACACAGTAAAGGTCATTAGGGGGGTGAGGGCACTCACCAGATTCTCACCTATTTGGAACAACTACTCCCTACCGGAGTTTGGACAGCTGGCGGGATTCCATATATGGAAGGAGGCAGGCATATCTCGGATTGGCCAAATACTATATCAGGGCAGGATCAGGACTTTTGAGGCATTACAGGAAGAATTTCTGCTGCCAAATTCTGAGCTGTACCAGTATAGTTGCATCTCACATGCGTACCAGGCACAGTGTAGGAGAGGGCCTGTGGAGATTCAGGTTGATCTTATGCTGGATTTTATTCTTACGGGGGGAGGCACGAAGGGGGTGATTTCGGGCATATACGAATTTCTGTTATTCTCCTTTCTGGAGGGACATCCTATTAGAGCAAGGGCGAAGTGGGAGGCTGACCTGGGGGCGATTGATAATGAATGCTGGGATTCAATCTTGGAGTATGTGCCCAGGATCTCATTGAGTGAGCCTGGGAGGCTATCACAACTTTTTGTTATTCATAGGGCTTACAGAACTCCGAACATGTTATTCAAAGCTGGTCTGAGATCCAATTCAGAGTGCCCTAGGTGCTCGCAATCCGAGGCGGACATCCTCCATATGATGTGGCAGTGCCCCAGGTTGTCCTCCTTTTGGATTGTGGTACTAAATAAGGTGGGGTTGACATATAATTGCTCTCTACCTCGGGATCCTTTGATATGTGTTTTAGGCTATGTAGAAGAGGTTGTAACTGATAATGTGTATAAACTAGCCATTGCCAGATTGCTATTTATTGCGCGTAAGTTGATTGCCAGATTCTGGATTAGGGAAGAGCCACCATCAAGAAGGGACTTTTTGATACAAGTGGATCACGTTATTGCTCTGGAGAGGAGTATTTATCTTAAGAGAAACAAGATGGACCTTTTCAGCAAGCTGTGGAATCCGTGGCTCGAATCAGTTTGAGTGACTGTGTCTTGTTCTTGGACTTTCCGCCTACTCGGAGGAAATGTTGATGAATCGTCTTCCTTTTTCTATATGGTTATATAAAACGTTGCAACTTGGGGCGGTTTTTGTCTGGTCTCCAGGGGTTGGGGGGGAGGGGAGGTGGGAGTTGGGTTTGGGGTTTAAAAAATGTTCTTAAAAAGTAAAATACCTTGGCGCACTGTTTACAGTGATGTAATTCTCATGTATCACACCTACTGTTTAATAAAAATATCTGATTAAAAAAAAAGTCTTCCATATAGTATAATGCACTCCCCATAGTTCTCCATAAAGTATAATGCACCCTAATAGTCCTCCATATAATATAATGCACTCCCCATAGTCCTCCATATAGTATAATGCATCTCCATAGTCCTCCATATAGTATAATAAACTCCTCATAGTTCTCCATACAGTATAATGCACTCTCCATAGGTTTCCATATAGTATAATGAACCCGATAGTCCTCCATTCATTATAATGCACTCCTCTTAGTCCCCCATACAGTAAAATGTACTCCACACAGTCCTCCATACAATATATTGCACTCTGCATAGTTTTCTATACAGTATTATGGCCACCACAATGTACTCATTGATTTAGAAAAAAAACTATACTCACCCCTCCTCCTCATTCCGACGCTACTCCGGTCTCTGCAGGAGCATTCTGAAGCGCCAATACATCTCAGCGCATCAGGCACATAGTAATGAAATCATCATGCCCGCTGCGCTGAGACGTTAGATGCCAAGGACTGAGGAGGAAGCGTCGGAAGCATCAGATGACTGTCCCTCTCTCATCAATCCTTTCAACTGTATCGGCCAGTTTAACTTATGATGATGGGCGTAGGACCTAGTGCTGGCGCTGGCACCGGGCTCGCCCAGCTCACGTGCCCCATAGCAGCAATGTGCTCTGCCACCATTGGAGGTACACCACTGGCACTCTCCAGGTGTTGTGTGTAAGTATAGTTATACCATACAGTGCCTAATTAATGACACCATACACTGTCCTTCCTAAGTTAAAGTATTATTCATACATATTGGCTAAATACAAATTTCATAACGTTGATTAATAAGGCACTATATAGTGCCACCATCTCCATATAAAGCAAATTACATATTGTTTAGTTCCTAATAATAGTGCCACAGACATTTATGGAAATATCACTATAGTGTGCTCAAATACCAAAATGTATTGACTAGATAGCAGCTCAATACTTAAAGTTAATCTAATAACAAAAATATAGATCGCTACCATCTTCACCCTGCAAAAAATACTTTTTATAGTGCCTAAGCAGCAGTGCCACACAATGACTTAGTAAACACCGCCACACTCTGATCAGATAGCAAAATAGATTGACCAGCTAACAACTAAATATATACATAGTAGTATAATAACAATAGTATACATTTTTGCCAGCACTAATTACAGTAAAAGTTATATTCTGTTTCGTGCCAAAGTAGCAGTGCCGCATGATTCATAGGTAAATATCGCCATTTAGTGCTCATATGGCAAAATACATTGATCAAATAACAGCTCTGTACATAGATAATCTAATAACATTGCTATAGATTGCTGACACCAATATAAACTGCAAAAATAATATTCTATATAATACCTATGTAGAAAAGCCACACAATACTATAATAAATACCGCCATAGAGGACTCAAATGCCAAAATACAATAACTAAATAACATTTCTACACACACATAGTAATCTAATAATAGTGTTATACATTTTTGACATTTATATAAACTGGAAAAATTATATTCTTTATATCACTTAAGTAACAGTGGCACACAAATATTATGCAAATACCGCTATACAGTGCTCAATTACAAAAATACATTAGCTAAAAACCATAGAAAGCTAATAACATCGTTATAAATTACTGATATTGAGATAGTCTCCAAAAATAATATTCTGCAAAGTAGCACCACATCAGCAGTGCCATACAAGGCCAAAAATACCGCCATACAGTGCTTCAACAGAAATGTAAGGTGACCAAATAGCAGCTTTCTTAAAAAAAATTCTGCCTTTTTTTAGGATATGTTCTTTACTTTTGGTGCTAACCATTTTTTTTTCTTTTCTTTCACAGGGAATCACCTATTTTTTTACAGAGACATCTCCTGCTTGAATGAAGAACCTTTCTCCCCTACAGGGAAAATTCACTCACTACCTCATTTCAAGACTATAAAAAGAATGAAAAACGCGTCAAGTCTGAAATATGGATGACTATGGGGGAAGCTTTAAATTATGTAATATTGGAGTATCAGTGTCGGAATGTTATATTAGTAAAACAGACCAAAAACAGAATGTACAACAGCATTATATTATATAGTGACGCCAATGGATTTTATAAAAGGGACTCCATGTAAGGGGCCAATACCATGAAGTATATCAAATAAAATCTGCCATAGCGTTAAGTAAATAATACTGAAATCAATAAAGACAGAATACATTTGAGATATTAAAATAAAGAGTAATTCCAGTCACAGCATCTTGATACAAAAATAAATTCTTGTTTTAAAAGGAAAATCAATATCTGGGAAACATTGACCTTGAGCCAACTGTCAGCCAAAGCTTACTCACCCGATAAGTTCCTTTGTTTCTGGGCACACATCAGTGTAGAAATGTACAACATAATAACTTCTGATGGCGCTCAAACCCAAAGTGAGAGGAACATCCATAACATGGTTAATTAGGACTGATATATTATTGTCCCATATGTTCTAGGATATAACTACTATAATACTGCCCCCTATGTACAAGAATATAACTACTATAATACTGCCCCTATATACAACAATATAACAAATATAATACTTCTCATATATACAATAATATAACTACTATAATACCGCCCTCTGCATACAATAATATGATTAATATAATACTGCTCCTATGTACAAGAACATAACTACTATAATACTGCTGCTATGTACAAGAACATAACTACTATAATACTGCTCCTATGCACAAGAATATAACTACTCTAATACTGCCCCTATGTACAAGAATATAACTACTTTAATACTGCTCCTATATACAAGAATAAAACTACTATAATACTGCCTTCTATGTACAAGAATATAACTACTATAATACTGCCCCTATGTACAAGAATATAACCACTATAATGATGCCCCCTATGTACAATAAGATCATTACTATAATACTGCCCCTATGTACAAGAATATAACTACTATAATACTGCCCCCTATGTACAAGAATGTAAGTACTATAATACTGCTCCCTATGTACAAGAATATAACTACTATAATACTGCCTCCTATGTAGAAGAATATAACTACTATAATACTGCTCCTATGTACAAGAATATAACTACTATAATACTGTCCCTATGTACAAGAATATAACTGCTATAATACTGTCCTCTATGTACAAGAATATAACTACTATAATACTGCCCCCATGTACAAGAATATAGCTACTATTATAAGAATAAAACTGCTATAATACTATCTATGGATAGTTTTATGACTTTAAACAAACAGACAATGATTATGTGACTGGATTTGCTCTTTATTATCTTTTTTGTTTGTGAAAAAATATTACAATGGACGCTGCTTCCAGACTATTTTTATAAGGAAACATCACAGGACTGAAAACAAATCCATATCCACCTGGAACCTTATAGAAGATGATGGATGTATGGAAGAATCACACAATATTCAAAATATGGAAAATCCGGCTATATACATGGACTGAGGAGAAGATGCCTGGAGGACTTCGTGTTTTTGGTCCAGAACTATTGACCATGACTATAAGTGGCACAATTAAAGTGACGATTAAAGCCCACCAACTAAATTAAGGCTTAATCTAGTTTGTCTTCTCAAAGCCTGGAACTGAAAAAAAAGGAATGTTTGTTTCCATTCATAAACTCAAATTACCCATTATATTGTCCCAGGAGGGGTGGTTTTTGCAATAAAGGGGAGTGGCTTAGGGAAATGACAAGTTCTACAACAATGTCATGTGACTTTTTTGTTTAATGTGGGATACCCTTAATTTTGAGTTAATTTAAGTCTTGATGTCAATCATCCAACTGACCCCTTCAGATACCCCTTTTTTTATACAGCTGCTATCATAATCGGGCACCCTTAAAGGGATATTGAGCCCACATTCTATATCCTGTATTTTAACATTTACCTCCTTCTTCCCAAACTGTTGACCCAATCCATGATGTCCTAATTGTTAAAAATTTTGGAAATTTCGTAAAATGTGTAAAAGAATGGAAAAAAAAATGGCTGATCTCCTCCTCCATGTAACCCTTTAAATCTCATATAAAATAAATGTGCTCTAATTAATGTGGGAAAATATGCTAAGCACCCCCTGTGGGTCACTTTACATAAAAAAAAAAGATATTTTGGTGAGTAGGTGGAATCCCCCTTTAAATTCATGCCCCATAGTATATCCATATATTGGCCAGTGGTCAGGGAAGGTTTGTCTGCTGTGCGCTCTATGCAGAATAAAGTCTATGGAATGTATTTTGTAATATGATGTAAAATATACAATTTATTTAGTGACTTATTTAAAGATGAATATTTAATTCTGATAACAAGTGGCAGACCCCCAAATCTACATCAATCATTTTTGGGGTTCAGCTACTGTGAATGATTACAAAATAAAATTTCTTTTGGAAAGTCAAACCTTTGTGGGTCTGTACATTATAGCACATGACATCCTTGACACCGTGTATTCTCATGGTGAGCGACTATTATAAAGCAGCCCAAATGTGTGGGTGGTCAATGAAAGCCAGGTGTCATGACTCTGGATGGGCTGGTTCTGGCTCCGTCCTGGTAAGGTCTGGGCTGGTAGTTCCTGGGTTTTGAGTCGGTTATACTTCCGTCTACTCGGTTTGAGATAGCTGACCCAGGTTATTCGTAGGTAATCGTTGCTCCTCTGTGCGAGTGTGACTTGCTGTGTATGACCCGGTCTGTCCCCTGACTACTGACCTTGTTTTCTGCTTGGTACTTTTATGTCTGTCCTGGCTTTCTGACCTCTTGGCTTGTCTTTGACTAATCTGCTGTTTTGCCCCTTAGTACCTTGCTCCCGTCTGGTTGCCGATCATCGGCTTGTCCTTTGACTACGTCTCTGTCTCAGTACTCTGTGTCCTGTGTTTCTTGCAGACCCTCCGTTTTCGTGCTGTAGCTCCGCCCCATCATCCCTGCAGTGATCATGTGCCCAGCATAGTTCAGATCCTGTGTGCACTCCCGCTAGCGCCCCCTTAGACTGCCTCTCTACGACACCAGCCAGCGTCATTACACCAGGTAGGCTTCCTGACTTGATATTTTTAGAAAGACAATATAATACCGCCATATAGTAGCAAGATAATATTACTGCCATATAATGCTCCAAATATAATTCCACATAATAATGCCATAGTGCTGAAATAATGCCACCAAACTGAATAATACGGCATCACTTTATTTTTCTCCTAGGGTTCCCTGGTTTGTGCGCAATATCCTAATTTGGCAATCTCTAAAACCGGCACCGGGTATGACATCAGCCCTTTACAAACACGTGAATGGTGCAGATTTATTTTCTGAGAAATTGATTGTCACCAAATTCTAAGTCATGAGAATATAGGATATGTCGTGCTTGGAGCATAAAGTCCACATAGTCATGAGTTACCACACTTTTCCTATATTTGTACCAGTCCTTGAAAACAATCCTGGTGGTCTAGTGGTTAAATGGATATTGTAAAACACTTAGTGGTCTAGGAGGAGCGAAAGGTTTAAAAAAGCTGATGATAATACATATTTTTTAGTACTTTAGAGTATTAATGAGTCCATGGCATGATTCCAGGTGGTCTAGAGTGATGAATTTAACGTTGTCACCCTTAGTGGTATAGGGGTTTATTGTAAGACCCCAAGGAGCCAAACATAGTAAAGTAGTTAATGGTAACTTTTTATTATTATTATTATTTCATAGTTATAAGTGTAATGGTAATATCCCTGGTGGCCTAGAGTAGTGAAGTAAATTGTACCATCCTTGGTGGTCTAGGGGGATTGAAAGGTTTCCTATAACTTCCCTAGTAGTCTACAATAGTTATGAGTTTGGAATAAGATTGTTTTACTATATAGAGATTAATAGTAAATTCCCAGGTGGTGTAGAGTAATGAAGGGTTTCATTATACCACCCATGGTGATCTAGGTGGGGTTAAGAATTTTATTGTAAATTTCCAGGCAGTCTAGAATAGTAAAGGTGTAAATGATAACATGATAATATTTTTTTTTTATTCCTATGGGATGTTGATGAGTGTAAGTAAAATCTAAAGTTATCTAGAATATTGAGAAGTGTAATTTTACCATCCCTGCTGGTCTGGGGGTGAAGGAGTTTACAGTAACTTCCAGGGTAGTCTAGCACAGTTCAGGAGTTAATGAAAACATCTTATTAAAGTGTTGAAAAATATTATAGTTAATAACCCAGGTCTTCTTCAGGAGTTAAGTAGTGTACTTTCTAAGGTGTCCAAGCATAGTAAATATAGAGGTTTTTATAACTCCTTCTTGACCACTGATTGGTTACTTTCTGCCTATGCACAGTATACATGGAAAGATGCCAATCAGTGATATGAGCGGGGTTATACAGAGCTCAGCATTCAGAGAAATTCTAAATCTGCAGCAGATGAAAGTAATTTTATCAAAACTGCAGCAAGCATCCTGGTAAGTGACACATAACTGGAATCTGGGTCCCTGCCCCCTACTTTATGCTGCTCTCAGGGGATATTTGTAAGTTCAAGTTCTGCTATAACTCATGTATCTTATTTTTATTTAGTGAAGATGGGTATGTCCTGTGTATAATTATATATATATACAGTATATACAGCTGGTGTATCCTGGACATCTCATGTGTATAATTATATATGTACTGTGTACAGCTGGTATAACCTGGGTATCACCTATATAATTATATATGTACAGCTGGTATAAACAGGTATCTCTTGTGTATAATTATATGAGTACACGTTGTATAACCTGGGTATCACCTGTATATAATTATATATGTACAACTTGTATAAACAGGTATCTCCTGTAGATAATTATATATGTACATCTGGTATAACCTGGGTATCTTCTGTATATAATTATATATGTACAACTTGTATAACCTGGGTACCTTCTGTATAACCTGGGTATCCTCTGTATATAATTATACAGTATATGTACAGCTGGTATAACCTGGGTATCCTCTGTATATAATTATATATGTACAGCTGGTATAACCTGGGTATCTCCTGTATATAATTATACATGTACAGCTGGTATAACCTGGGACCTAGGTATCTGCTGTATATAATTATATTATACATGTACAACTGGTATAACCTGGGCATCTTCTGTATATAATTATATATGTACAACTGGTATAACCTGGGTATCTCCTGTATATAATTATATATGTACAGTTGGTATAACCTGGGTATCTCCTGTATATAATTATATATCAACAGCTGGTATAACCTGGGCATCCTCTGTATATAATTGTATATTTACAGTTGGTATAACCTGGGTATCTCCTGTATATAATTATATATGTACAGATGGTATAACCTGGGCATCCTCTGTATATAATTATATATATGTACAGCTGGTATAACCTGGGTATCTCCTGTATATAATTATATATGTACAAATGGTATAACCTGGGCATCCTCTGTATATAATTATATATGTACAGCTGGTATAAGTTAGATGTCTTGTATACAGTGATATGGGCCATGCTGGTATAATCTAGGCATTTTATGTCACCAGCCTACAGTCAGCTCTGATTCTAACGTAGACATTGTCAGATATATCGAGTCCTCGGCTTGTGGCGAGCTCGCTCCTGCCTCCATGCTGGATTTCCTCCCCTGGGGTGTTCATCTGCTCTTCATTAGTGTGATGTTTTCCTCGGCGGAGTCTTTCCTCCATGAAGAGTTGAATTAGCGCCATGTTGCGGACGGCGAACTCATCGTCAGACGGCGTCTCTTCCTGACAAGCGCCTCTGACTATGGCTTCTAGCAGCACAAACCACAGAGCGAAAGCCGCAGGCGGATGGATTTCCCCGGTGAAGCGCATCGGACGGGCGGCCGATGGTACGCGGGGAGCAGGGCTGGGGTTTAATCTCACTTACTGCGGTTATTAACCGAGATGGCATGTAGGAATAAGAAAAAGAGCAAGAGAGTAAATACTGCCTGTAAAGCTGGGCCTATTACCTTCCATACCGTCTGCTGTATCTAAGCCTGTCACATGTGATACTTGTTGAAACTTGAGTTGGCGGATCCCATCGAATGTCCTCACTACAAATCAAATGGGCCTTATTATACTGTGCGGTCTAGAGGGTCCCTGGACATCCTAAAAGTAGGTAAAAAATACTAAGCTATAGGCAGCGGCCCACACATGTCCTCATCACACAGCCCAGTCTTCAGGGGTCTTCTCCACAACGTCCTGACATGTTTGGCCCCTCTGCACTGGCCTCAGAACATCATGACCCTGTAATGGCGACATCACAAGGTTTTGAGGTCCGGGCAACATGGCGAGGTAAGAGTTGCCGGGACGCGGTGAGATCAGAGAGGGCTGTGAGGCTGGATAGGGGAAGACCGGGGCAAGGCCACTATGACTTTCTAGAATGGATTCACTCATCAATATCTAAGCCCATCATGAGTTGATATGTCTAAGCCTAAAATGTGTGATACTGTCTTCTGAGTCTGAGTATCCAATCCTATCATGTAATATCATATATTGAGCCAAGGTATCTAAGACTGTCATCTGTGATACAGTCTGCTGAGCTGGTGTAGTCAACCCTACCACGTATGAGATGTTCTGCTACTCTGCTAAGCCATTGTATCTAAGCCTAACATGGGAAATACTGCGCTAAGCCGATGTATCTAAGGCAGTGATAATGTCTTGACCTATTGTATCTAAGCCTTTATATTTAGATACTGATGGCATATCTATATACTGGAAAAAGGAAATGTGAAACATACTGGTGTGAAGTGGAATTCTGGTTCTACGTGGAAACTTCTGACATGGCGGTACAGTATGGAGGAAGAGGACATTTCCAAGGTCACATTGCCATTTTTTGCTTTTTCTCTTTCTTACACAGGGAATCCGTAATGAAGAATGATTGATTTTCAAATCTTAGATATCCAGAGATACTTTGTGTCTGATCGATTGGGGAAATCCTCAAATGTCTACAGGGAAGGGGAAAAAAGAAGGGGAAGGAAAGAGAAAGAAAGAAAGTAAAAGAATGGTACAGGAAGGAAAAAGGAAAAGAAGAGATATGAAAGTAAAGGAGATGGGAAAGGGTCGAGAAGGCAAGCAATAGAAAAGAGAAGCAAGGGGGAAAAAGGGTCGGGAAGGAAAAGAAAAAATGGAAAAGCAAACAGAAACAGGAAGAAAGCAATCAGGGAAAGTTAAGGAGCAGAAGGAAAATTAAAGGAACAATTGACATTTTTAAAAATAGGAAGGGGAAGAGGAAAATGGAAAAAATGGAAGATCGCAGAAATATGAGGAAATGATATGAAATGTGGAATTAACATATGAATGTAAGGAAATGAATGATAGCTCAAATGAATTAAAAAAATAATGAAAAGGAAGAGTAACAAGAGGGAAGTAAGCAAGGTAGAAAGAGGAAAGAAAAAGAGAAAATTATAGGGAATAGAAACAAGGAAAAATCAGGAGAGGTAATAAAATGAAGGAGGAGAGGGAAGTGGAGAAAAAGAAAGTAAGGAAAAGGGGGAATGAAAGTAATGACAAGAAAGAAATAAGAGAAAATGAAATGAGAGAATGGAAAGAGGGAAGGGAAATGTAATGAAAGCAAAGCAATAATGGAAGTCAAGGAAAAAGAATTAAAGAAAGAATGAAGGAAGGGAAAGCGAAAGTAAAGAAAGGAAAAAACTTGGGTAGGGAAAGATATATATTGGAAAGAAAAATAGGAGGGGAAGGTAATGAAAGGAAGGAAAAGTGGAAATGGAATGAATCGGGAAAAGGGAAGAAAAAATGAATCAAAGAAAAGACGTAAGGGAATAGGAAGAAGAAAGGAGGAAAAAAAAAATAAAACGGATGTGAAAAAGATGTAGAATTATAATAGAAAACTAGATGGTGGCCCGATTCTAACGCATCGGGTATTCTAGAATATGCATGTCCACGTAGTATATTGCCCAGCCACGTAGTATATTGCCCAGCCACGTAGTATATTGGCCAGCCACCTAGTATATTGCCCAGTGACGTAGTATATTGCCCAGCCACGTAGTATATTGGCCAGCCACGTAGTATATTGCCCAGTCACGTAGTATATTGCCCAGCTACGTAGTATATTGCCCAGCGACGTAGTATATTGCCCAGCCACGTAGTATATTGCCCAGCCACGTAGTATATTGGCCAGTGACGTAGTATATTGCCCAGCCACGTAGTATATTGCCCAGTGACGTAGTATATTGCCCAGCCACGTAGTATATTGCCCAGTCACGTAGTATATTGCCCAGCTACATAGTATATTGCCCAGCGACGTAGTATATTGCCCAGCCACGTAGTATATTGCCCAGCCAACATAGTATATTGCACAGCCACGTAGTATATTGCCCAGCCACGTAGTATATTGCCCAGTGACGTAGTATATTGCCCAGCCACGTAGTATATTGCCCAGCCACGTAGTATATTGCCCAGCCACGTAGTATATTGGCCAGCCACGTAGTATATTGCCCAGCCACGTAGTATATTGCCCAGTCACGTAGTATATTGCCCAGTCACGTAGTATATTGCCCAGCCACGTAGTATATTGCCCAGTCACGTAGTATATTGCCCAGTCACGTAGTATATTGCCCAGCCACGTAGTATATTGCCCAGTCATGTAGTATATTGCCCAGCCACGTAGTATATTGCCCAGTCACGTAGTATATTGCCCAGCCACGTAGTATATTGCCCAGTCATGTAGTATATTGCCCAGTCACGTAGTATATTGCCCAGTCACGTAGTATATTGCCCAGCCACGTAGTATATTGCCCAGTCACGTAGTATATTGCCCAGTCACGTAGTATATTGCCCAGCCACGTAGTATATTGCCCAGTCATGTAGTATATTGCCCAGCCACGTAGTATATTGCCCAGTCACGTAGTATATTGCCCAGTCACGTAGTATATAGCCAAGCCACGTAGTATATTGCCCAGTCACGTAGTATATTGCCCAGTCACGTAGTATATTGCCCAGCCACGTAGTATATTGCACAGCGATGGAGTATACAGCACAGAGCCACGTAGTATACAGACTTAAAATAAAAAAAAAACATATATTCACCTTCCGAAGGCCCCTTGAAGTCCTGGCCCTGTGTGCGGTGCACGCGGCAGCTTCCGGTCCCAGGGTTGGTATGAGAGCAGGACCTGTGATGATGTCGCGGTCACATGACCGTGACGTCATGGCAGGTCCTTCTCGCATACCATCCTTGGCATCGGAACCTGCCGCTTGCATGGTGCGGTCACCGGAGCGTCGCGAGGAGCGGGAAAGGCGGCGGAAGGTGAGTATATAATGATTTGTTATTTTTTTAATTTTTTTTAACATTAGATCTTTTTACCATTGATGCTGCATAGGCAGCATCAATAGTAAAAACTTGGTCACAAAGGGTTAATAGCAGCAGTAACGGAGTGAGTTACCCGCGGCATAACGCGGTCTGTTACCGCTGGCATTAACCCTGTGTGAGCGGTGACTGGAGGGGAGTATGGAGTGGGCACTGACTGCGGGGAGTATGGAGCGGGCGCCGGGCACTGACTGCAGGGGAGTAGGGAGGGACTAATCAGACTGTGGCCGTCGCTGATTGGTCGCGGCAGCCATGACAGGCAGCTGGCGAGACCAATCAGGGACTTGGATTCCATGACAGACAGAGGCCACGACCAATGAATATCCAGGACAGACAGAAGGACTGACAGAAAGACAGAAGTGCCCCTTAGACATTTATATAGTAGATAATACGAAGAAGGGAATACAAGAGAAGAGAATAAAAAGGAAGTAAGAGAAAAAAAAGAGAAGAGAAGAGTAACTAAAGGGATGAAACCCATAGAAGGAAGAAAAAGCAATTAAAAGGTGAAGAAAAATCAGGAAATGTAAGGAAATGAAGGAAGGGAACGAAAGGAAAAAATGTAGAGAAAAGAAGGAAATGGGTAGGTTAAGAGTATATATTGGAAGAACAATTGTGACGGGAAAGGTAATGAAAAAAAAGAAAAAGGAAATGGAATGAAAGGAAGGGAAAAATAATTAAAGAAGGGAATGGAAAGAAGCTTCGGAAAAGGAAATAAACAGAAAGGAAAGGGAGAGAAAGAAAGAAAGAAAGAAAGAGAAAGAAAGAAAGAAAGAAAGAAAGAAAGAAAGAAAGAAAGAAAGAAAGAAAGAAAGAAAGAAAGAAAGAAAGAAAGAAAGAAAGAAAAGGAGAGGAAAGAAAATGAGAAAGAGGAAGATAAATAGTAAGGAAAAGCTAAAGATAGTAAAAGAAGCTGAATAAAGAAAGGACAAAAGATGGAATACTACTGCTCCAGGAGCAGAGAGGATTCATGGTTATGGGGTAGAACCCTTTCTTGCAGTGGAGCTTTCCTCGCTCGCAGCAGTCAGGGGTCCGGCCCTCATCCTCAGCCCTTCGCGTCCTGTACAATAGCATACGCAGGAAGCCTTGATATTAATGGCTACTTGTGCTCCCTCTAACAATGACTCCCTCTCCCATTGTGCGCTTAGAGATGGAATATTCCTGGTATTGTACATTTTATGGCATGTCTCACAAGGCAGGAAAAAAGCGGTGAAAACATTATCATTAATTGAAACAGAATGTTCCCCTTTTGGACATTTGAGAAATACCTAGAATGTCGTCTTTCCTACATCCACCATGGACCAGAGATGGTGCAGAATGATGTGAATGGGAGCTGTGAGGGCGGCCAGCTGATCTACATGAAGAAACCACAGGACAATTGTGTGAACATTGTCTTTCCACTAATGTGCGGGAAACTGGAGAAGGACATCTTCATCAGAGAATCCTGGCATGGTGGATGACATGTTCTTCAGAGGCTGACACATCTGACACTGAGAAGTGACAAGGTCCCAAGAATCCAGAAAGGACCAGTCATGTGGAGATCGGAGGGAAGAAAGGTCATGGGCAAACTGTCAAAGCCTGAGGAAACGGTGCCAGAGCCGGTGACACATGGGCCAGGTATCTGTCTGGGATGGGGCAGAGGACCTTCTGCTACACATAACGTCACCGGGCAGTAAAGACTGTGAAGTACCGGTGTATATATCCAGGTTCAGTAACACTGGACATACTCTGATATTATCTTAGTTATCAAATATTACACGATGACTTCTACTCCAATCACATCCAAAGCTGCTTACAAAACTCATAGGTGCTGTGAATTAATAAAATTAAGTCTGCATAAATAAATATCTTTGTATATACTGTGTACTACTTACCTTCTACCTTCAACCTTGATTGACCTCATGTCTTAAAGAAGTTGAAATATAAACTGAGTTCCTCCTCCAGTCCTATTGCCGCTGTTACACTGATTTTGGAAAAGTTTTTCTTTTTTTTCCGTGCCCCTCTGTTCCAAAGTTATGCCTGCCAGAAATGGTGCAAATTTTCCTTTCAGCCAACTGGGCGTATACAACAGAACTTCTCTGCGGGCATCTGCCCAATGACAGCACAGCCACGCCCACAGTCAAGTTCTATTGTATAGGTAGAGTTGGTTGAAAGGAAAATTTGCACCATTTTTTCTTGCGGAACTTTGGAACAGATGGGCACAGAAGAAAATCTGTAAACTACATTCACATCCAAAGCTGTGTTCACAAATGTGCTCAGCAATGAATTGTAGAAGATTAGAGGACAATGACAACATAACAGAACATGGAACCAGAGCTAAGTTGATAGAGATCTTACTTTAGGAATGTCAGTGGTAATTATGATGCAGCTCTGGATGTGACTGGAGCATAAAACAATGTTCAAGATAAGTACTTGGGTTAATTGATTTCAGATTAGCAACAGGAAGCAAAGTAAACATGTAAAATGATAGTGACCCAAAGATCAGGACGGTTCCAGATATTGTATACAGCTCTGCTGCGGGTGCTATATAGCCGGTCACATTCACCTGCTGTAAGTTACCTATGAAATGACAAAAATAATTCAACCAATAAGGATCCAAGAACAATCCATGAAATAAAAAGACTCATAAATATTAAAGTGTATCCATGACAGCGAGCACAACATTGGGATATTATCCCGTCACAAGCTACAAACACATCATGAATTATAGATGTCTATTGATTCTGCTCGCTGGACTCCCAGGAACAGAAAGTGAAGAACACGAGCTCTGACGCTGCAACGACAATGTGAACTGGACCTAGAGATTAATGTGCAGTGCAAATGAAAAGCAAAATAGTGACCTAAAGCCTGAGGGGCAGCATAGCAGTGTGGTTACGGTACAGGGCGGTAAGACAGGAGCCAGCACTGTAGTAGTTATATTCTAGTGTATAAGGGCAGTATTATAGTAGTTATATTCTTATACATAGGGACAGTATTATAGTAGTTATACTCTTGTACATAGGAGCAGTATTATAGTAGTTATATTCTTATACATAGGGACAGTATTATAGTAGTTATATTCTTATGCATAGGGACAGTATTATAGTAGTTATATTCTTGTACTGTAAATAGGGAGCAGTATTATAGTAGTTATATTCTTGTACACAGGGGGCAATATTATAGTAGTCATATTCTTGTACATGGGGGCAGTATTATAGTAGATATATTCTTGTACATGGGGGCAGTATTATAGTAGTTATATTCTTGTACACAGGGGGCAATATTATAGTAGTTATATTCTTGTACATGGGGGCAGTATTATAGTAGATATATTCTTGTACATAGGAACAGTATTATAGTAGTTATATTCTTGTATATAGGGGGCAGTATTATAGTAGTTATATTCTAGTACATAGGGGCAGTATTAGAGTAGTTATATTTTTGTACATAGAGGCAGTATTATAGTAGTTTTATTCTTGTACATGGGGGCATTATTATAGTAGTTATATTCTTGTACAAAGCAGCAGTATTATAGCAGTTATATTCTTGTACACAGGGGGCAGTATTATAGTAGTTATATTCTTGTACTGTAAATAGGGAGCAGTATTATAGTAGTTATATTCTTGTACACAGGGGGCAATATTATAGTAGTTATATTCTTGTACATAGGGGCAGTATTATAGTAGTTATATTCTTGTACTGTAAATAGGGAGCAGTATTATAGTAGTTATATTCTTGTACACAAGGGGCAATATTATAGTAGTTATATTCTTGTACATAGGGGGCAGTATTATAGTAGTTATATTCTTGTACATAGGGGACAGTATTACAGTAGTTATATTCTTGTACATAGGGGGCAGTATTATAGTAGTTATATTCTTGTACATAGAAGCAGTATTAGAGCTGTTATGTTCTAGTGTATAAGGGCAGTATTATGGTAGTTATATTCTTGTACATAGGGGGCAATATTATAGTAGTTATATTCCTGTACATAGGTGCAGTATTATAGTAGTTATATTATTGTGCATAGGAGCAGTATTACAGTAGTTATATTCTTGTACATAGGGGCAGTATTATAGTAGTTATATTCTTGTACATAGGGGGCAGTATTATAGTAATTATATTCTTGTACATAGGGGGCAATATTATAGTAGCTATATTCTTGGACATAGGAGCAGTATTATAGTAGTTATATTCTTGTACATAGAGGGCAGTATTATAGTAGTTATATTCTTGTACATAGAAGCAGTATTAGAGCTGTTATGTTCTAGTGTATAAGGGCAGTATTATAGTAGTTATATTCTTGTACATAGCAGCAGTATTATAGTAGTTATATTCTTGTACAGAGGGGACAGTATTATAGTAGTTATGTCGGGGTCGTAACGACAAATACCCTTCCTTCACCAGTCATTCCAAATTAATATGTGTGCAAGGCATCTGGTACCGGATAAGAATGAGTCAGACAGGTAGCTGGTTCAAACTTAGTTAATGCCCCGTGCGTCCACACATGTCCGCAACGGTCACACCAACTGGCTTTATTCTAAAATACACAATACTATATTGAGTGTTAGGGGAAGGCGTGCATTAGGCGGGGTTTAAGCTAGCATCCAGTCTTCCTGATTTGTCCTGACGTCTTCTGGTGGATTCCTCCTCTTCTTCTCATTCCTTAGGTTTCGATTTCAGAAGAAATGAATCTTAACTCTTTAGACACTGAACTAAAGTAAGAATGAACACTGGCAGCCATCTTTAAATACAGTTACATTTGCATTAGCAAGCAGTTAGGAAAAACTAATTGTTTCACAGTATAAGATATATAAAAGTACAAAAGAAATATAAGAAAATATATTTTCACCTTGACAATCCCCCCTAAACACTAAGTTTTTCCCTTAAAGAAAGATCCTTTGAGACTGTCCATGTGATGGGAAAGGGGAGGTGGATTTCTTCATCCAGACACCTCAGAAACTCTCCCCTAGCGAGAGGCCTCCAGGCAGCTGAACCCTTCACTAACCTCACATGGAGTTCTCCCACTGTCCCTAAACTAAATCTCTTAGCATCATCTGAGAATGGGGGGTTTTGTCTACTCTCTTGAAAGGAATATACTTCGGGATCTCCCCTGGATCAGTACCATTGTACTCTGGTGGATCTATTTCTTGATTGAGGAAGGTGCCAGTCGGAGTTGCTTTGGCAATAACCTTTTTATACAAGGGAATAACACAACAGAGGATTATCGATCCAATTATAAGGAGGGCAATCAGTACCAAACAAACTTATTGAAGGAATCCCTTGATCCCACCTAACCGACTGGAGAAGAAAGATATGTCTGCTCCAGCATACATGACACGTCGTCTTATTGTCCTAATTTGTTCAACTTCTTTTTGCAACCTTCAGGTTTCTTGGATCTACATTTCGCCATTCAGGTCTGGCTGTCTATATTTCGTACCATCAGTCTTTGGTCATACCGTCAATGAATGTATTCACCAATACTCTAACATCAAGTGGGTTTATGGGACTGTACCCCATGTCTTCCCATTTCAGCTGTAATCGTCCAAAGTATAGCTCTACACTCTCTCCTTTGTCACATCTGTAGAAAATCTTAATTTGCGTCCTAGCACGTCACCTGTTTTTGTGCTCACTAACTAACTAGGCCTGCCTAGGTGCACTTATACATCCATCATATAGTCATTATTCGTCTGTAAAATGAGAAAAGTTGGTTCTCAGGGTCAGCCAATTGTTTTGCGTAGCTAGCTAGTCAGAGGGCCTCCAGGGATAATACTCCTGTATCTGTCTTACCCTACCTGATGTGGTTGGTTCTCTGGTGGTGGGGGTGACATGACATGCTGGTCTACAGCTCCTTCCCAAAAGGATTACTGTCAGCCTACTCCCAAAGTTAATGTCCCCACTATCCGCCAACCACAATCCTGTGTCAGCTTCTTATATCACTACATGTGATCTTGTCTGGACAGGATTCAGTGTAATTCTCTTAGGTCGGGTTGCAGCACGGGTCATACAAGTGTTAGGGCCCAAGTCCTCAACTATATCCTGAAAGGCATCACAGCTATAATTGACGAACCTTTGTTCACTGTAATATATATATATATTTGATCCATTCAACATTTTTATTAATCTGCACCTGTGGGATTATAGAAGCAATGCCGGCATAAATCTGGTTCTGGGCTTTAAACTGGTCAGGCACCCCCCTTGGCACTCCAATGGCATCAATATATACTAGTGGATCTTCTTCATAACTCATGTGGAGCTGATTGAGACTTCTCCTCTTTCTGGTAGGTTCATCAGGTACCTCTGGATCCCAAGGTAAAATCTTGAACTGCATGGCTAATTTAACAAGGGTGCATTGGCCTATCCAGGCATTAGGCAACCTGGGACGGAGCTTACCGTCTCCACATAACCAATAAATGTCGTACATATATTGTGTATGTTTGATTAGCAAATCAGTATCTAAGGAACTGTTCTCTTTGCAGAAACCTGTCTCGGAGATCTCTACTGGTGTACCTGTGGTGTCGTGGGAATTATAGCAGGTGTAATTGTCAGCTAATACGGTTACTTCTCCTGGGACCTTTAGTCTGGGTTCCTTATGAATTAGTGGGACGTAATCTGGGCAATCAGTGGGCTTCAGACCTTTCAACAGATTCATGACACAGGCAGTGGTGTTGTCATCTCTGGTAACACATATATAAAACTGGATGATTCCCTCTACCACCTGTTGAGTCTCGAGGCACTTGACTACATCACAGAAATCAAATCGCCAGATATTCACCGGAGCTGTCAGGTTTACCCAGAGAATAGTGGGGCCAGAATTCTTATTTACAATAGGGGCCGAAGAGGTAGGGGCGAGGATGGCTCCCAGTCCCAAGGTCAAAAACAACAGCAACATTTCCCTTCAGTCACTACTGTGACTAAACACTGGTTCGGTCTCTTTTACAGTGTGAGGCGTGGATCCAGGTGCTCTTTCCTTCAAGTTTTACTGCAGTGGGGGTGACCAGGATCACCGTGTGGGGTCCTTCAAATCTTGTCTGGAGACAATCTCTGCGCACAAACTTTCACATACACCAGGTCTGCTGGCACAAAGGGATGGTGTCCAGGATCCTTGTCTGAGTCTGGAAGAGAACTGAAGACAGTTAAATGCACTTTGGCAAGGTGTCCATGTAAGGCCTGCACATAGCTAGTCAAGTCCTGGTACTTGAGCTGCAACTGTTGTGGAAAGAAACATTCAAGACTGGGGCTCCTGCCAAACAGAATCTCATACGGTGACAGTCCTGTCTTCCTGTTTGGGGTATATCTTACTGAAAACAAAGCTAGAAGAAGGCATTCTGTCCATGGTTTACCAGTCTCTGCCATTGCCTTCTGGATTTTAAGCTTAAGAGTTCCATTTAGTCTCTCCACTTTTCCACCGCTCTGTGGATGAAGTATGCAATGCTTAACTTACCCCCAGTGCTGCCATTACCTCTGACATGATCTCTCCAGTAAAATGGGAACCCTGATCGCTTTCAATGACTTCAGGAACTCCATACCTGCATATGATCTCAGCCATCAGTTTCTTCGCCGTTGTCTTAGCCGTAGCTTTGGCAACTGGGTAGGCTTCTGGCCAACCTGAAAATAAATCAATGCAGACCAACACATACTCATACGTCCCTACCCTGGGTAACTGAATATAATCAATCTGCAGTCTCTGGAATTGGTTAAAGGGCCGGGGAGTGTGCTTGGATGGGGTTTTCACTGTCCTACTCTGATTATGTGTGGCACATATCATGCAGCTCTGTACCTGCCTTTCTGCGCAGGTGGAAAACCCCAGGGGCAATCCATTGTTTCTGTAGGGTGTCACACATGGCCGTCTTCGAGTGGTGCACATTCCCGTGCAGAACCTGTGCCATCATTGGGTACAGTACCTGTGGTAGGCAGACCTTTTCACCCCTCCCCCATAGTCCAGTGACGGTATCAGAGCAAGCCCGTATCTTTTGCCACCTATTTTTCTCCTCCTTACTTGCCTGTTCTTGTAACCGGGCTAAGATGTCTTTCAACACAAGTGGAGATGGTGGGGTGTCAAGGTGATGTACTTGAGAGGCTACAGGAGTGCTTGCTGCTTTCTTGGCAGCCTGGTCTACCAGTGCGTTACCCTTTGTCCGTCCATCAGTGCCTTTGGTATGTGCCTTTACCTTTATGATGCCTGCTTGGGTGGGAAACTGTAGTGCATTCATAAGTTGCTGGACTGCCTCAGCATGTTTAAAGGGGTGGCCATTTGCTGTCAGGAAAGCCCTGGCTCTCCAGATAGGCCCACAATCGCGTGCAATGCCAAAAGCATACCTGGAATCAGTGTAGATATTTACAGTCTTACCTTCTGCTAGTTTGCACGCTTCTATGAGCACCTTGAGCTCTGCTTCTTGTGCAGACATATGAGCTGGCATTGACTCTGCCTTGATTACCTCATGTTGAGACCACAGCATATCTGGTACAGTAGGGTCCTTGGTCATCTTGGTGACGGGATCCATCTACAAAAAGCTCAAAATCAGCATTAGAATGGGCACACTAGAGACCAGCCGTTTCCTGAGACATTAATTCTAGACAATCATGTGGTTTGGAAACCTGATCCTGTTCCTCTGGATCCATTCTAGAAAGAAAAAGTGTCCTTGCTCATGTCACCTATCACCTACTCTTCCCCCCTTTGGATCCATAGGAACTAGGAGAAGAGTAGCGGGGTCTAGGACAGTGCACCTTTTCAAAGTCACATTAGTAGGCATGAGAATAGCACACCAAAGTCGCAGCTGTCCAGCCATGGACATGTGGCTAGGTTGTACCTGATTAAGGATACTATATACATCGTGTGGGATGTGGGCCATCAGTGGATGATCCAAAACAATCTCTGAAGATTTGTGTAGCAACAGCTGGACAGACAACACAGCCCAAACACATAAGGGATTTCCTCTTGCCACCGTATCCAGGCGGCCGCTGTAATAAGCAACAGATCTCTGTTTGTCTCCATAAAACTGAATCAGCACACCTGTAGCATGTCCTGCATAGGTGAGCTCTGTCTGCAAGGCAGTCTGCAATACTGTACGGCAGTGCTCGGGTGTCTTGGAATCATATACGGGGCCTGCAGTGTGTAACACTATATCACAGGGCAAATTCCCTCTTTGGGTGGACATAGCATCTCCTGGATGCAAGGGGCCATAAGCGACAAGGTAGGCCTGACACTCTTGGGCTATGACTGGGCTTCCCTTTTCTAGCTATTTGTTGGGCCAAACCACCTCTATGTGACAGGGTAGAGTTAGCTGGGTTCACTATGGCTCCTATCTGGTGGGTAATTATGTCCCCATACCCTACTGAGAAAAGAACCTGGGATTCCTGAGGTGTGATATAGTAGCGTGAATGACAGGGAAACCAAACTTCAGATTCCTGGAAAATCTGGCCTTGTAAGTGTGAAGGTTTCACGGGAAGAGGAGATGCAGGGGCCTTTCCGGGCTGGGAGGTCTGCCATTTACACCGATTAAAACAAACTCTTAATCTGAAAATTGACATAACGAAGCTAGGGAGGGACCATATTATCCAACAGGGAGCCCCCCTGTTGATCTTCAATTTGCTATATATAAGCAGGTAAATCTTTTACCAATCTTTCAATTACTTACAAGTTTTCCTCTAAGACTAAGCACAGGTCTATTTCACTTCCAATTTCATACAGTACTTATTGCTTTAAACATAAATCTCTCAGCGTGTACTAAACCAAGGACAGAGAAAACTTAGAATGCAATACATGGCCCCCCTTCCCTCTAGCCCACAGCACCGAGGGGAAAAAGAGGAGAAGTGACAAACCAGTTACGCAGCTACGCATGTGCCCCCTCCCATCTCCTACACAGCACTGATAAGAGTTCCGTATCTTCTACAAAGTAACAAATTGCAGCAGTTTTCAGACTTAATTTCTACAAAACTTTCCTATGATCCTCCGTGGTCTGGGCGGAGCCCCAAGGACGGCCCGTACGCACACACGCGGCAGATTTCCACCCAGGTTGGATTCTGCACAACACAAACAGGACACACCTACGCTTCTGGAGAGCTCATCCCGTCGCCATTACAGGGCGGTGGCTGGGACTGCATTTTCATCATCAGTGGCACGGCGGCCATTTTACAATCTGTAAAATCACAGTTCAAAGGCATTTTATAACCAAACACGGGTTCTACATTGTCTGATCCTCCCTCTCCATCAACCTATTTTCATCCTTTGTTCTTTAAGCTTCACGCAACTCGCAGATGAGCTTGCGCTTGTTCTAACAATCCTTTATCTTTCAACATGCCCCTTTTATTTTCTATGAGATTGGGCCACATAGCCCGCTGCAATCTCCCTGACGAGGGCAATCCTACATGCTTATACAATCTCTCAACATTCTTGACTGCCTTCTTTCCCTCCCGTGACTCATCTATTGCCCTGACTTCCACGGCATCCTCATCTAACTTGTGGGGCACGGACTTCTGCTTTAAGATACGCAGCATGACTCTTACAGAATACTATGGTTTTCTGCAGTAAACCACTGGCAGCAACGTCAACACTTTGTTCTAAAAACACGGAGCCTCTCGCTCAACGTATAAGGAAAAGAGCCTCACGCTCAATGTTTCCTGTCCCTTAACCTGAACAACAGTGATTAACAGACTATCCTGCCACGATATTCCAAACCGTTGGGAGGCGGTCTCCTAGTGAGAGCCCTCCACAAAAATTCTGGTGGTCCCGTACGGGGCATCTTAATTACCTATTTGTACTCAAAATTCTGGTGGTCCCCCACTTGGGACGTCTTAATTACCGGTTAGTACAATATCACAGAGGCTGCGTCTCCTATCCCTTTCTCTAAGCCGCCCCACACTCTACAACTAGCTCAATCTTTCACTCCACTTCACTACTAGACAGTAGTCACGGGTAGGGTGGTTGAACGGAGTACAATGACCGGTGGAGGAGGTGTGGTGTACATGAGGACGCGCCGGATGCAACGTCTCTCAGTTGCTGGTTCAGAGCGTGGCACAGGATCGCGCTCGGTCTCACCACTCGACCGGTCACCTCCCGGACCCAAGGAGACCACAGACAAACCAATAACGGCTGAGACACTAGCAAGTGTGACACATACAGTGTATATGATCGCCACTTACCGTGTGCGGAGGGTGATCAGTCCTCGAGGTCAGCCACTACGGGTATCATCCGCAGACATCCAGGCATGGGTCCAGAGGGTCTCGGATCGCTGTCCACGCCCCCCGTTGGGCTCCAAATTGTCGGGGTCGTAACAACAAATACCCTTCCTTCACCAGTCATTCCAAATTAATATGTGTGCAAGGCATCTGGTACCGGATAAGAATGAGTCAGACAGGTAGCTGGTTCAAACTTAGTTAATGCCCCGTGCGTCCACACATGTCCGCAACGGTCACACCAACTGGCTTTATTCTAAAATACACAATACTATATTGAGTGTTAGGGGAAGACGTGCATTAGGCGGGGTTTAAGCTAGCATCCAGTCTTCCTGATTTGTCCTGACGTCTTCTGGTGGATTCCTCCTCTTCTTCTCATTCCTTAGGTTTCGATTTCAGAAGAAATGAATCTTAACTCTTTAGACACTGAACTAAAGTAAGAATGAACACTGGCAGCCATCTTTAAATACAGTTACATTTGCATTAGCAAGCAGTTAGGAAAAACTTATTGTTTCACAGTATAAGATATATAAAAGTACAAAAGGAATATAAGAAAATATATTTTCACCTTGACAGTTATATTCTTGTGCAGAGGTGCAGTATTATAGTAGTTATATTCTTGTACATAGGGGCAGTATTATAGTAGTTATATTCTTGTACATAGGGGCAGTATTATAGCAGTTATATTCTTGTACATAGGGGCAGTATTATAGTATTTATATTCTTGTACATAGGGGCAGTATTATCGTAGTTATATACTTGTACATAGCAGCAGTACTATAGTAGTTATATTCTTGTACATAGGGGCAGTATTATAGTAGTTATATTATTGTACATAGCAGCAGTATTATAGTAGTTATATTCTTGTACATAGAAGGCAGTATTATAGTAGTTATATTCTTGTACATAGAGGGCAGTATTATAGTAGTTATATTCTTGTACATAGGGGCAGTATTATAGTAGTTATATTATTGTACATAGCAGCAGTATTATAGTAGTTATATTCTTGTACATAGGGGGCAGTATTATAATAGATATAGTCTTGTACATAGGTTGCAGTATTATAGTAGTTATATTCTTGTACATAGGAGCAGTATTACAGTAGTTATATACTTGTACATAGG